>NW_024360830.1:450131-778270 GCF_014805655.1 Passer montanus | reverse complement strand
CCCCACCGGGGCCGCCGCCGCTGTCCGCGGTGCTGAAGTGGCCGCCCGGGCCCTGCTCCGGGGCCACAGGAGCCGTTCGTCCCGGGGCCGAGCCGAAGCGAGCCCGGCTGAGCCAAAGTGAGCCCTGTCGAGCCGGTCCGGTGCAGTCCGTGGCGCGCCGCGCTGTGCCCCGTCCCGCTGCAGCCCTGGCGCAGGGCCGCTGTCCGCCGCCGCCGAGGGGCCGCTCGGCCCCGCAGCAGCCCCGTCACTGCCGGCGCTTTGGCCTCAGCCCCTCCCGGGCACCCGGCACTGCCGAGCTGTGCGAGGGTCCCCGTTCCTCACGGGGCCGCGTCCAGCACCAGGCAGCACAGGCCCCGTTCTTGTGGGTGTTCGTGCCGGGCACGGGGGTGGGCTGCAGCCAGGGGGATGCAGTGTGTGCACAGGAGGACTTGCACTGCCCCTCTGACCCTCCCGGACAACGCCAAGTCTCCTCGCCAGGTCCCCTGGTGGGGTCTGCCAAAGCCCCAGCCGGGAGCGTCTGGCTGGCTGTGGCAGTGGTTGTGGGGTCCCGGCTGCCCACAGTGGGGCTCTGGGCGCAGCCACAGACAGGCTCTATGTATTCCTCTGCTCTGCCGACCCCAGTATATTTATTTGCTTGTTTATTTGCGGCTCTGCTCAAGGTCAGGGCTGGCAGGAGACTTCTGGGGGCACCTTGCCGGGCGGAGGTTGTCGCACTGGCCCCCAGCCGTGCCCTTCCCTGGGCACTTGCCCTCCCCTTGCCCTCTGCAGCACCAGGATCTCTCCCACTCACTGATTTCCATCGCGGCAGTGCCAGCGGCGTGGCAGCAGGCGGTGCAGCCATGCTGGGGTCTGGCAGGAGGGCTGGACACAGTACCACTACAGATGGACCAGGCAGACTGTCCCTGGAGCTGGGCCTGGTGAGATGCTGCCCTGTGGGACAGCGGGTGAAGGGCTGGAGGAAGAAGGGGCCTGGGGGACTTGGGGGAGCAGGGATTGTCTGTAGGAAGGGGCTCAGCAGAGCCCCCCACACCTGTGACAAGGGTGGTTGCAGTGGGGGGGCGGGGTTGCCCCCCATGCCAAGGGTCAGCTGGACTCCCATTGTGAGGTCTGTCTGCAGGGACCATGGAAAACCTGTCAGGTAGCAAAGCTGTTAAATGCCAGTGGCCCCCTCCATATGTCCTGGCTGCTCCAGTGCTGGCTGTCCAGCAACTCGCCAAGCCCAGCACAACCACTGAAGCCCTGGGTGCCACTTAGGCCTTATTTGTCAGGAAGGTCAGCAGTGTCCCCGCTCAGGTCGTGCTCTGGACAGCGTGCATGAGCTGCATGACAGCTGGAAGGGCTCCAGTCCCAGCAACCCAGCAAGGGCTGGACCCTCTGGGGCGATGGTGGGAGCAGGCAGGGCTGCTGCCTGCAGCGGCCGGGCTGGCACCTTGCACTGCTCTGGCTGGGGTGTTGGGTTGTCAGCCGCAGCCCCACTGCAGGGTGCCATGCTGACACCCAGCCCGGTGGCACTGGGATGCCTGGGCAGCCCAGATCCAGGACCAGGAGCTTTGCTGGAACTTGTGTCCACGGCCATTTCCAAGGCAGGGCTTGGACTGTCGGAGAATCTGGGAAGCTGTTTAAATGCAGCCAGCCAAAACGCCTGTGCTGGAAATCCTGCGCTGCAGGGCCGGCTGATCAAAGGGAGGATAATCCTGGGTTTAGGAAGGAAGAGGATAGGTCTGAAGTAGCAGTTGGTCCAATTTGGGTCAGGCTGTGAAGGAATTCAGCCCAAAAGGCCACTGGGTGTGCTTGCTGGCTGGAGGGGGAAAACGCAGCCCTGGGATGGGGGGAGAATCCTACTCAACCATGCCACCCCTGACCCCCACCCCTGCTCCCCTGGCATGCTGCAGCTGGAGTGGCTCTGCTGTGACGCTGCCAGCACGAGCCAGCGCTGCTCTGATCATCAGTGGTCTCTGCCTCAGTGGGGCTGCAAGGGCTGTGTGGCCTCTCCAAGGGTCACCCTCCCCAGAGCAGCTGTCAGACACTCCTGTGCAGGGTAGAAGGAAGCTGGGTTGGTGCAGAGATATAAGATACAAGAATACCTTGGCCATCCTCATCTGCCTTAGGCGCCCCAGGCCAACAGCCCAGGGCCAGGCAGTGTGTGTACAGCCAAGTCCCCTTGATAGCCGGAGGTGACAGAACAGCAGCGTGGCCTCCCTGGCCAGCAGCTCCTGCAAAACGGCAGCAGCTGGGGACATCAGCCAGGGCCACGTGCTCGCCCATGTGCTCGCTGGCCTGCTGGGGTCACCCTGGGGTGCCCCTTGCTGCAGACACAGCCCCGGGAGACCAGGTGTCCTGTGGCAAAAGTCAAGGTGTCCTGTGTACCTGCAGGGGAGCCCCAGGGCGTCCCTTGTGCCATGAGCAGCCGCACTGCTGCTGGCCCTGGGGCTGAGGGGATCGGGGTGGGGGTGGCACAGGGGATTCCGGAGCCATCAGCAGCCCTGTGCAGGAGCACAGACCGAGGCACGGAGGGCTCTGAGGTCGGGGCTGTGCCCGCCATGGCCCCCCTCACCCACTGCACCTCCGGGCAGTGCCGCAGCCCCGGTGCCCCATCCCTGGCTGGGGCTCGCTGTGCTCTGGATGCTGCGGAGGGCACGGGCACGGGCCGGCCGTGGTCGGGCAGCAGCCTTGGCAGCAGCTGCGGTTAATTAGCCCGTGGGGGGTGGCTGCTGGGGCTACCCCAGCCAGTGCTCAGTGCCCTGCGCCGTGTAAAGCGATTAGGGAGGATTTGGGATAAGGCACATGACGCTTCCCAACCCAATTTAGGGCTAAGTAAAAAGCCATTAGAAGATCAAATTGTGGTTGGTGCTGCTGCCTGAGCCCTGCCTTGGGGGGCTGTGACGGTTCTTTGGCGCTGCCGCCTGTGCTCTGGGCTGCCCCGGGCAGACAGGTTGGTGGAAGCCCTGCTGAGAGTGGGGCTGCGCGGTGCCCACGGCGGGGCTGCGGGTTCCTGCCAGCGATCCCGCTGCCAGCCCTTCCAGCCGCCGCAGCAAATTAAAAGGCCGATTCGTGTTGAGTGATCCCTGGGGAGGGGGGCGGCTGAGCGCCGGGATCGAAGCCTGGCACGGCACGGCTCGGCTCGGCTCTGCTCTGCTCACACTGTCTCTCCCTGCTCGGCTGCTGGCCTTGGTGCTGCTATCCCGGTCCAGCGCTCCGGCCCTGCGCTGCTCTGTCCTGGCTGCACTGGCGGAGCGGGGCAGGGGCAGCCCCCTGGGCGTTGCTGGGACTGGCGGTGTCCCACGTGTCCCCAGGGCCGGGAGGCAGCGCCCGTTTGTGCCGCCGGGCAGGGCTGGCCGTGCAGGGCAGGTGAGGGACGGGGACATCGCTGCTGCCTGCCCTGGCTGCCCCTGACTTCACACCACGGGTCTGAGGCAGCTACCGGGGAGAGGCTGCACCAGCCCCGCTGCGGCAAAATGGTCTCCGTCAGGAGCAGGAGCGGGAGCGCTTTGTCACCTGGGACCCCGCGCCCCGCTGCTTAACTCCTTCCAGTCTGTGGGGCTGCAGCGGCGTGGGAGCCTGAGAGTCCCCCGAGCCGCGCCGCATCCTCCCGCTCAGCAGCGCGGGGCCTCTCCCGGTGCCGCTGCTCGCAGCAGCATCCCCAGGCAGGGGCTCCTGCGGCACGGCCCGCCCCAGCGGCCGCGGCGATGTCAGTGCGGGCCGTGGCCCCGGCCTGGGGAGCGCTGGCCGGAGGGGCTGCGAGCTGTGGGTGCTGCTGTGGTGCCGTGGGCTGGGGCTCGGGCACCCCGGGGTGCTGCTGGCGCCTGTGAGTGCAGCCCAGCAGGGCAGTCCCGTGGGGCCGGGGTGCGCTGGGGCCGGGCTCCGGCCGCGCCATCCCCCGGGCGCCGGTGGGCCGGGGCGCGGGTGCCGTGCGGGGCCAGCGTCCGGCTGCCTGCGCCGTTACATAAGAGCGGGAGCCGAGGCGGCCGTGGCTCGCCGTTGCCATGGAAACCTGCACGGTGATGTCGTCGGCTGGGTACCAGGCGGTGAGGCGAGGCCCCCGCGGGCTCCGTTCTCCCGGAGGGGTCCCAGAGCCTTGCCACGTTTCGAGCACGTCTCCCTGCCAAGCTGCCCGTGTCCCCCGGTGCCACCCAGCCCCAAGGGGGAGGTGAGGTCCAGCCACCCCTGCTCCTGCACCCTTGTGTCACCTCCCTAGGGTGGCCACAACATCAGCCTGGAGGGTGTCCTGTCAGCGTGGCTGACGTTTCACATCAGTGTGGTCCCCAGGGCTGGTGCAGGTGGGCAAGAGCCGTGGCGAGTGGGTGGTTGCCAGCTCACACCATTGCTGTTATCTCATGACAGCAGGGTTCAGTGGGGCTTTAGAGCTAACACAGAGCAAGGAGCGCATGAGGTTCGTGATGAGACCCGTTGTGGGAGATGCAGGGCAGGCACATGGCAGTGGTGCAACCTGAGGTGCTGGGTGTGTGTCCAAGGGGACACTGGAGAGAAGCCTGTGGGCCAGGGTGTCCCGGTGGCACTGCCATGGCCACTCCTGCACAGGAGGAGCCTGTGGGCTGTGCCTCAGTGTTTGGCTGTGCCCTCAGGGACACTGCTGCCCCAGGCTGGAGGAGCCCAGGGATGGTGGGAGTTGGGGGCCAGCCCGCAGGTCTGTGTCACCTGTAGCATTTGAGGCTTCACCTCCTGGTCAGCCAGGAGCACCCTGTCTGCCAGGGAATTGCAGATGGTGAATCACTGCTGCACACGGGCTCCCAGGATCCCGAATATGAGTCAACTGGCAGGAGAACAGCGGTCTTCAAAGGGCCAGGATGCTCCAAACCGTCACAGGGTTTTGTCTTGTGGCCACCCCATGAGTGGGTGACTACACTGCTAGGGCATCATCCCTCTGCCCCAGGGCACTCATGGGCTCCATGCTGAAGGATGGTGGAGGGGGCAGTTCTCTCCCTGGTCCCAAAGCATGGAGCTGGTCTGTGACCCTGCCCATGTGGGCAACCTGCCCAGCAGTGCGGTGGCCAGTGGCAGTGTGGCTGCTCTGGCTGCAGGGCTGTGGTGGTGGGAAGGGTGTGTGGCAGAGAGCCTCTCTCCCCCCACTGAGATCTGGGGACTAGCCTGGCTGCCCAGGTTTCCCTGTGCCATGGGTGCCTCCTCAGCTGCTCTGCCCAGGACTGTGTCCTTTGGCTCCTGGTCCCTCTCTGCTGTGGACCTTCTCTTGGAGCTGTGCTGCTCCGGCAGCACCATCCTTACTGCTGCTCCATTTCCAGCTTGATTTATTTCTGCTGCTCTGCAGCTCAGCTGTTTTCATCGCTATTAAGCCAACTCCAGGTTTCTTCTGCACTAGGTCATTAATGCAGTGAGTGGCTGTGGCCCCTGTCCTGGCAGTTCTATGGTCCTGGCACTGCTGTGGGTGCCTCCACTGCCCCGGGCATCATCTGCCCTCAATGATGTCACCTCCCTGTGGCCCCCACTCCTGTGGCACATGTCTGGGAGGAGGAGCAGACACCTGCCCCGCTCGCAGGCACTGTGCCGGGACCATCCCCCGTGCTGGTGCTGAGCAGCCGCCCAGGTCGTGCCCCGCGGGCGCGGCGCTGAGGGCAGTCACCCGCGGGCAGCCCGTGCCGTGAGTTATTGCTCCGTGCGTGCCGCCGGAGGCTGGGATGCCTCTGCTCGCCTCTCTGCGTGGATGCGCTCCGCCGGGCCCACGAGTCAGCACGGCCGGGAGGGCAGCGCCTGGCTCCTGGCCATGGCAGCCCCTGCCCGTGCGCGGTGTGGGAGGTGATGCCGGGGGCTGGGGTGGGTCCTGGCATTGCCTCTGCTGGGTCTGGGTGTGAGCACGGTGCCCGCAGCCCTGGCAGCTCTCCTGGCAACCACTGTGACCCCTCACAGTGGTGACCCCGTGGGGTGGATGTTCTGCAGGTGTGGGTGGGGCAGGGGGTGCCTGACTGACTCCGTGGTGTTTCTGCAGGCGATGGCAATCCCAAGGAGAGCAGCCCCTTCATTAACAGCACGGACCTGGAGAAGGGCAAGGAGTACGATGGCAAGAACATGGCCCTCTTCGAGGTAGGGCGTGCAGGCAGTGGGGCACGGGGAGGGAGCTGGGCTGAGCAGCTGTCCCACAGCACCCAACCTGCACCCCAGGCACTGGGACATGCCAGAGCCCCAGGCCAGGGTTGCTGCACTGCCAAAGCCATTCCTGGAGGGGCAGGCAGTGGGGTAGCATCTGGTGAGGTCTCCTGGGGTTGGCTGGGGTCCCAGGGGACTGTCCTCACAATCTGGGATCTGCCCTCCACAGGAGGAGATGGACACCAGCCCGATGGTCTCGTCCCTGCTGAGTGGACTGGCCAATTACACCAACCTGCCACAGGGCAGCAGGGAGCACGAGGAGGCTGAGAACAATGATGGAGGCAAGAAGAAGCCGGTGCAGGTGAGGACTTAGTGGGGAGGTAACCTTCCCTCCCTCTCCAGCCCTTGCCCGTGTGGTGCCAGGCCACAGACTGCTCTGGGAACAGGGGACCCCTTGGCCTCAGCCAGGGGCAGTTTTACCCTGGGTTCCTGGCTGCTTTGTGGGAGAGTGGGGTCTCTTGCTCCTCTGCCAGCCAGGCCTTTGAGCCCTGGTAACTGCTGTTCCCTCAACAGGCCCCACGGATGGGCACCTTCATGGGTGTCTACCTGCCCTGCCTTCAGAACATCTTTGGAGTCATCCTCTTCCTGCGTCTCACCTGGGTGGTGGGCATCGCTGGCATCATGGAGTCATTCTGCATGGTCTTCCTCTGCTGCTCCTGTGTGAGTTTTGGAGCCATGTAAGCCTTCACTAGCCTTGCCCATGGCCTGGGGTCACCAGTCTGGCTGGCTGGACTATGGAGATGTGCACTAGCTGCCAGTCCACCATGCCCTGCCCCAGCTCTGCTCCTGCCCCAGCTTCTGCCCCCGCCCCAGCCTCTGCTCCACTTAGAGCAAGGAAAAGCCTTCAGCTTCCCAAAGGAATCAGCAGTGGATTGGTGCTTAAATGGTGACCCAGATCATAGCTGCCATGTAGGGGGATGAGCCAGGGGTCCCCTGCTCTGGTACCATGCAGAGAGCCACCTCACCAGGGCAGAGGGTGGGAAGGCTGGCCTTGTCCAGTGTCCTGGACAGCCTGAGCCACCCCAGCACTGCCAGCCCCTCCAAGGGCTCAGCTCTGTCAGCTGTGCTGCCAGCCAGCAGACCTGCCTGCCCATCCACACATCCATCCATCCATCCATCCATCCATCCATCCATCCATCCATCCATCCATCCATCCTCCCTGGGCATCCCTGCCCTGTGGCACCTCTCAGCGTGGCCCCAAGAGGCGCCATGTCCTAGCATGGCCCCAGCTCTCCCTCCACTCCCCCGTCGCTCTGCCCAGCTCCTGAACACACTGTGTTTCTTCCCACAGACGATGCTGACGGCCATTTCCATGAGTGCGATCGCCACCAACGGCGTGGTGCCAGGTAGAGCCAAGCCCGCCTCCATGCCGTGCCACGGGCAGCCGGTCCCTGCCGGGTGGGGTGCCTGCAGGGGCTTTTCCCAGAGAGCATCCCCCGGGGCTGCCAGCCGCTCCGCAGCCTTCTGCCACCACCCCGCGCGGGATCCCCGGGGCCCGGGGGAGCGCGGAGCTGGAGCCGCCACCCGTCCCCAAAGCCGCGAGGTGCAGATGGCAGCGAGAGCCGCCAGCCGCGGCTCCTCCCTCCGCCAGACTGGCGAGGCCGCGGGGAGCCGGGAGACACACGGCAGGAGGATGGGAGCAGGGCGTGCTGAGCGCCACGGGCGGGGTGATGGGATGGGCTCTGCCACCGCCGGACAGGGACGCTGCTGAGTGCGGGCTCTGCCCCCCGGGAGGCACCGTGGGCTCTGGCCGTAGGTGCCCTGGCTGCCTCCCCCGGATCATGCCAGCCCTGCAGAGCCCTGGGGAGCCGTGAGCTGCGCCAGGCTGGGCACAGCACTGACAGCCCTACACGGGGTGTAATTAAAGCTATTTATCATCCTGCTGCCGCAGCGGGACCATTGATCTGGCAGCCCAGCTCTAAAGGCTCCTCTGGGAGGATGGAGCAGGGTATGGCCCAGGTCCCTGGGGCTCTAGCTCCTGTCTGGTGTCCAGGGAACACCTGTGCCATTGGCCATTGCACCTGGCTGCTGGGGAATGACTCTGCCAGTGTGGTCCCTCCTGCTGCTCTGCATCTTGCTCCGTGCTGGAGCAGGGCCCATGGCTATCCTGGCTCCAGTCTGCTCTCTGGGATAGCTGGCAGGGCTCAGGGTGTCACTGGGGTCTGCCTAGGACCCACTATTGCTCTCTCTGACAGCGGGTGGCTCCTACTACATGATCTCACGCTCCCTGGGACCTGAGTTTGGTGGGGCTGTGGGGCTCTGCTTCTACCTGGGCACCACCTTTGCCGGTGCCATGTACATCCTGGGCACCATCGAAATCCTGCTGGTAGGTACCTGGTCCTTGCCTTGTGCAGTGCCATGGGCTCAGCTCCTGGCAGGGCAGGGGGCCTGTAGGACCTTTCTCCTGGGGCCCCTCTGCAGGCTGTTAGCCAGGTGCTGATGCCTTGACTCTTTTCCAGGCCTACATCTTCCCCGCCATGGCCATCTTCAAGGCAGAGGATGCCAGTGGGGAGGCAGCTGCAATGCTCAACAACATGCGTGTGTACGGCACCTGTGTGCTGACCTGCATGGCCACCGTTGTGTTCGTGGGTGTCAAGTACGTCAACAAATTTGCCCTGGTCTTCCTGGGCTGTGTCATCCTCTCCATCCTTGCCATCTATGCTGGTGTCATCAAATCGGCCTTTGACCCGCCAAGCTTCCCGTGAGTACGGGGTCCTGCAGGGATGCAGCAGGGCTGGGGCATGCAACGCTGAGTGCCCGTGTCCCCCCAGGATCTGCCTCCTGGGCAACAGGACCCTCTCACGCCACGGCTTCGACCTCTGCACCAAGATGGTGGTGGAGGGGAACGAGACAGTTGGCTCCAAGCTCTGGGAGCTTTTCTGCACCTCCCGCTTCCTCAATGCCACCTGCGATGAGTATTTCACCATGAACAACGTCACTGAGATCGAGGGCATCCCCGGCGCTGCCAGCGGCCTCATCCAAGGTGAGCACGTGCCCACAGAGGCGTGGGAACGTGGGCATGGGCATGAAGGCATGGGTGTGGAAGCATGGAGAAGGAAGTGCAAGGGGCTGTGCCTGGTGGGCAGCTCTGCCAACGGGGCTGGTGGAGGTGTGCTGTGGGAGGCCATCCTAAGCATGGCTCCTCAGCCATGCCAGGTGTTGTGGGGGCAAACAGTGCTGGGTCCGGGTGGGAGAGCATGTGGGAGATCCCTGCTGGGGGCTGCTCTGCTCCTGAGGCACAGGGAGTGCTGGGCAGTGGGACACACTCCTGCACGTGGTGACAGAGCAGGGTGCTGCAGCCACCTGCACGGAGTCTGTGTCAGCCAGTGGGGTGGCTCAGAATGAGGCCCAAAGGCTGGGGAGGAATAAATCCTCCCTCTACTTCCTCTTGGCCTCTGGAAAGGCTGGTATCGATTTGAGGTTTTGAGAGAAGTGATCACCCCTTGGGGCCACTTAGCTACTGTGGCTACAGCCCTGCTGGGAGAGTGGCCAGGACCACAGAAAGATGCTTGAATTTGCTGGGAGGAGCCATTTATGACCTGTTTTTCTGGAGATGCTGATATATCTGCTAGGTGCTCATGCTCAGCAGTGGGTGGCAGAGGCTGATGCTCTGTGCCACATTCAGAGCATGTCTGCAGACCCCCATGCTGGAGTGGTTGTTGAAACTCAGGAAAGCAGCAGAGCCACGAGCAGGATCAGTCCTTCCTGATGGCTGTGGAGCTGCCCTGGTGTCTGCGTGGACACGGGCATGGGAGGTCAGACTTAGCTGAGCACGTGGTGCTCAGGGCTGCAGCTGTGATGGTGATTAGTGGAGTGCAGTCACAGGGTGTTTGGGAGCCTCCCAGTGATGTTGCACTCTGAGGTCTTTTGGGTCAGATAAGGAGTGGAACCTGCTCCTGTTGGCAGTGGTGCTGCTGGGGAGGGGATGCAGACCCCCACCCACCCAGCTGGTCTCTCTCAGGGCAACAGGCAGCAAACACTCAGCACTGGGGGCATTGGCACAGAGCCAGCACCCCACTCTGGGGTGGCTGGTGACAAGGGTGACCGGCCCAGCAGCATCTTAAGATGGGTGGCACAGTTTGACCCTGGCAGAGATGACTGGGGCTTGCTGTGCCCTAGGTGAGGGGTGGGGAGAAACACAACGTTTCAGGGAGGATGAGACAGGCGAGGCCAGTGGGGGTTTTCAGCCCCATCTGTCACCTGAAGCAGCCATGAAGGGGGCTCAGGGCCGGGGGCTGAGGGCTGGCTGCTCCTCTCTGCAGCCCCCAGCAGTGACATGCCAAGGGCAGTTGCCTCTGCCCGCCCTGCCTGGTGCTGGCTGCTCTCCACTGCTCCAGTTTCTCCCTGCGATCTGTGGCCAAAGCAGCACACGGAGGGACGCTAAGCCTGTTACATCAGCCCCGCACTCATAATCCCATCAAAAACATTATCAAGTTACTTTGACACGATCCACTTCCCTTAAACCTGTGTTGATCAGCATTAATTATATTACCCTCTTAATTATTTGCTACTGCAATCCCATGTCAGCTGCTCCAGTATCTTGTGGGGACGCTGCCAACAGCATTATGAAGCTGCTCTGGTTGCCCACCTGTGCTGCCAGCCTCACCCTCTGGATGCCCGTGCCCCCGTGTGCTGGCTGAGCTGGCTGCTCAGTGAGGCCGGGGAAGGGGTGGGAGAAGCAGACACCCCCCAGTTCCATTTCTGTGGGGTGGGGATGCTGTGCTGGGTATGGGGGCTTGCAGGCATCTCATACCGGAGGCACTGCCCGTCCTCCTCCCTCCTCACAGAGAACCTCTGGAGCTCATACCTGACCAAGGGCGTGATCGTGGAGAAGCGGGGGCTGCCCTCAGTGAGCTCCCCCGACACCCCAGTGGACATGGACCAGCCCTACGTCTTCAGCGACATGACGTCCTACTTCACCCTGCTCGTCGGCATCTACTTCCCCTCGGTGACAGGTGGGAGCGGCGGGCACGGCGGGCACGTGCCGCCGGGCGTGCTCCGGGAGCCCCACGTGCGCCACCCCCGCGCTGGCTGCGGCGGTGACAGCGGCGTCGCGGGGGCGGCCGGTCGCCATCGCCTCCCCCGCACCGCCCGCGCTGCAGATCTGACGGTGCCGCCCGGTGTGCGCTGACGTCCCGCCGCTCCGGTATTTTTAGCTCTCCGGGGGCAGAGGAGCCCCCCCGCCCCAGGCCCGCTGCGGAGCCGAGCGGGGCGCAGCCTCCGGGGCCGCCCTGCAGCTCCGCCGGGGACGAGCCTGGCGGGAGCCCCCGGGCTGCCCCGGGCATGGCGAGCGCTGGAGGCTCCGGAGCCGCGGGGTCCCGGCAGCCGCTCGGCCTCCGCCGCCCTCCCTCCCTCCCTCCCGCTGCCGTTCACCGGCAGGTGCCGGTTTCTGCAGGACGCCTGTCCCCGGTGCCGCGGGCCCTGGGGTCATCCCCGGGGCTGCGGTGAACCCGCCTGTGCGGCCGTGTCCCTGCGTGACCTCCTGCCCTCCCAGAGCAACGTCGGGGCTGGACCCTGTCCCTGCCCCTGCGGCAGCCACCGTCCCTGCTTGAGCTAATTAAGGGCTAATGAGACAAGGCACTTGAGAGCTTTTGAGCCTAATCCTTGAGTGGCCTCAGACTGCGGTTTGGGGTAGGGGGGCAGTGCTGGGGGGGTGAGAAGAGCAGGCTGGGTACCCCAAGCCGCAGCAGCGCCTTCTCCCCCATCCATCAGGGCTGCTTCCCATCCTGTCACACCGAGCCGTGCCCTGCTGTGCCCAGGGCTCACAGGGTGCCAGGCGTGAGGGTATCTGGGACGGGTATGGGCTGTAGCTCTGCTCCCCCTGACACCATCCCCTTTCCCCAGGCATCATGGCTGGCTCCAACCGCTCTGGAGACCTGCGGGATGCCCAGAAGTCCATCCCCACGGGCACCATCCTGGCCATTGCCACCACCTCTGCAGTCTGTATCCTTCAGAGCTTGCCTGAGCCTGGGCTGTGGGGCTGAGGGTGGCTGGGCTCTGCAGGGCAGGTCAGCTTGGGTGCTTCACTGGGCTGGGACAGGGCCCAGCACCCACTGGCTGGGCAGGCAGGACTCTGCATCCTCCTGGCTCTCCTTGACTACCTGGCAGATATCAGCTCTGTTGTCCTCTTTGGAGCGTGCATCGAGGGGGTCGTCCTGCGTGACAAGTGAGTGTCCCAAGGCCATGGGGGGCATGGAGAGAGTCTGGCAGCCCCCCAGAACGGGCTGGGGCAGGAGCAGCCCCAGGGGCAGGCAGAGGTGTGGGGAAGGCTGCAACCAGGACACACTGGGCAGACATGGGTGCATTGGGGGGCTCGCGGGTGTAATCAGGTAGGGAGGCTGGTGTTTGTAACAGGCACTGGGGGCTTGCGTGCATCCCAGCCATCCATGTTTGCTGCATTCCTCCCCCTCCGGGGCTGCAGAAAGCCACTTGTTTGTCAACAGGCAGGGCTGCCTGTGCTCCTGCCTATCTGGGGCAGCCCTGCTCACTACACGTGGCAGGTGACACTTCTGGGTCGCCAGCACCAACACAAACAGGATCCAACTGCATGCATCATCATTGCCCCCCCGGCACAGGGACGGGGAGTCCTGTCCCACACCTGCCCTTGTCCTTGGCCACGCTAACGGGTACAGGCATGAGGACAGATCCCTGGCAGCTCTGAGCCTGCTCCATTGCTCACCCCTTGAGTCAACATCCCAGTCGTGTCACATCCCCCCTGAGTGGGGCTGTGGGGGGCTGGGTGGTGCTCGGCCATGGGATGGAGCTGCAGGTGATGCTGATGCCCCGCAGGTTTGGTGAGGCTGTCAACGGGAACCTGGTGGTTGGCACCCTGGCGTGGCCGTCGCCGTGGGTCATTGTCATTGGCTCGTTCTTCTCCACCTGTGGGGCTGGGTTGCAGAGTCTCACCGGAGCCCCCCGCCTCCTGCAAGCCATCTCCAGGGATGGGATCGTACCCTTCCTAAGGGTAGGTGACCCCCGAGTCCAGTGTTTCCCCACCCTGATTTCCCACGGTGGCTGCGGAGAGAGCCCGGTGGGACCGCACCCTGCCTCCTCCCGGCCCCGTGGCTGCCGGAGCAGCCCCGCTCCCCTGCCCTCATCCCGCCGGCACCGGCACGGCGGTGGGCGGCCGTGGTGGCTCTGGCTGCGGTGTCGGTGGGAGGAGAGTGTCGGGAAAGGTCAGAATTCCCTCCCCCCCCCGCTGCCGTGCCGCTTCATATTTTATCTGCTCTCTGAAGACGCGTTCCCACAACCTCATCTCTCCAAATCCAACCCGACAGCTCCCCCCAGGGAAGAGCGGGCTAATTTTATCCTCCTCCTTCTCCTTGCCAGCCCCAGCCCGAGCTCTCGCTCGCTCCGCCCGCACCCTCTAATGCGTCCGGACACGCGGCCCCAGACCCCGCAGCCGCAGGAGGGGCCGCTGTCCCCGGCTGCCAGCCCGTCCCAAGCACGGGGGGCCCGACTCTGTGCTGGCTGTGGCCAGGCTGTGAGCTGGGGCTCATCCCTGCTGGGGTACAGGGGCTGCTGTGCTGCCTGTGGGGCGAGCCACGGGATCTGCCGGGAGCGGGACTGTGCTGTCAGCAGGAGCCAGCCCTGGGACTGCTTTCCTGGCAGATTCCAACGGGACACGTGCCAGCTCACGGCACCCAGTGTTCCCAGTCCCTGCTCCTGCCAGGGCTGGGTACATGGGAGGGTCCAGTCTCATCAGGCTGCACTGAGTACCCTTGCCCAGGGCTGCAGAGCCTGACACGCCCCTCTCCCCTCATTTCCAGGTGTTTGGCCATGGCAAAGCCAACGGGGAGCCGACATGGGCCCTGCTGCTCACAGCCTGCATCTGCGAGATCGGGATCCTGATCGCCTCCCTGGACGAGGTGGCTCCCATCCTCTCCATGTAGGCAGCGTGCTGTCGACCCGCACCTTCACAAGCAGCGGGTGGCGTGTGTGGGTCTCTGCTCCTCGGGGGGAGGGGGGAACGCTCCTGCTGCCCTGGCCCCTGCCTGGGAACAGGGGGGCCCTGCAGGAACTCTGGGGTCACACCTTGGCCAGCACTGAGGCTTGGTTTGTCCATGGCACTGCTTCTCTGTCCATCAGTGGTGCTCCAGCACTGGCCACCCCGGGGCCCGGAGGTGTGGAGGCTTCAGTCCCTCACAGTGCACCCACTCAGCCCCCTGCTCTCTCCTGCAGGTTCTTCCTCATGTGCTACATGTTTGTCAACCTGGCGTGTGCGGTGCAAACGCTGCTGCGGACGCCCAACTGGCGGCCCCGCTTCCGCTACTACCACTGGTGAGCCGGGCGGGAAGGGGCAGCACAGGGACAGCCCAGGACACCCCCTGTGGGGGCCCCAGGGCATGCTGACAGCTCTGTGCCCTCTGCAGGACCCTGTCCTTCCTGGGCATGAGCCTGTGCCTGGCGCTGATGTTCATCTGCTCCTGGTACTACGCACTGGTGGCCATGCTGATCGCTGGCCTCATCTACAAATACATCGAGTACCGCGGGTAAGGGAGGCCACGGTGCTGCAGGTGCTGGCCAGCCCCCGTGGCCACATGGCCTCTCAGTGTGGCTGCTCAGCTCCCCCGGGCTGCTTGGCGTCCCAGGATGCTCCAGGGTGCCAGTGTGGTGCTCTGTGGCCAGAGCCATGGGCATCCCTGACGTGCTGCTGGTTCCTGCAGGGCGGAGAAGGAGTGGGGTGACGGCATCCGGGGCCTGTCCCTGAGTGCAGCCCGCTATGCCCTGCTGCGGTTGGAGGAAGGGCCCCCGCACACCAAAAACTGGAGGTGAGGCTGGGCAGCGAGATGGGATCTGAGGGTTCTAGGGCAGGGACAAGCTGGGTGCGGGCACTGACTACAGGACCTTCCTTCCAGGCCACAGCTGCTGGTCCTGGTCCGTGGGGATCAGGAGCAGAACGTGGTGCACCCGCAGCTCCTGTCCTTCACGTCACAGCTCAAGGCTGGGAAGGGCCTCACTATCGTGGCCTCTGTGTTAGAAGGGACCTTCCTGGACAACCATCCTCAGGCGCAGAGGGCAGAGGAGGTGAGAGCTGCCTGCACTGGGACAGGCTGTGCCAGCAGTAGGTCCCCAGGTGCCCAGAGTTGTTTCTGCCCCATGGCCAGGGCTGCTGGCCCCGGGACGGCCCAGAGAGCTTTCAAGTGACATCAGGCAGAGCCTGACGACTCCATGCTTTGCTGGTGCTCACAGTACCACAGGGACCTCTGGACTCCTCTTCCCCTCCAAGACACCAGAGATGCTGGCACCAGCCAAGCACTGGTCCCAGTCTTGGCCGGCTGCTGCTAGACTTGGCACAGCATGGCACAGCACAGCACAGCGCCCAGCCAGGGGCTGCTGTGCTGAGCGGACTCCTCAGCCTCAATCCCCACCACAGTCTCCGTGGCCCTGGTGCCAGGCAAGGTGGGAGATGAGCCTTTCCCCGCCAGAGTGAGAGCACTCCCCACCCCCCGCACCCGCGGGGCGGCACATTAATGAGATTAAGCCCTTGGAAGCAAACAGTTTCTCTCCCATGCAGACATGTTATAATTTCTCTGAGTAAATAACACTAATTGCTGCTCTGCCACCTGTCAGAGCCCTGGCACAAGGACACCCTCCACTCTGCACGGAGCAGAGCTGTGTGCCAGCTCTGTGCTCCACTGGGTATCACACCCCTGGCCCAGAGCCACTGGCCTGCCATGGGGCACAGAGACCCAGGCACCCTGGGAGGACCTGCAGCCTGCACCTCACAGCCTGCACCCTGCACCTCACAGCCCTGCACCCCATACTCTGCACCCCCCATTCTGTACCCTGCACTCCCCATTCTGTACCCTGTACCCCACATCCTGCACCCTGTACCTCATCTGGCCTGGGCTGGGCCACTGCTGCTCCTGGTAGCTGCTGTGCCCATGATCCATGCCTGTCCCCGAGGCCCTGGGATCTCTGACTTCCTTCTCCCTTGCAGTCCATCCGGCGGCTGATGGAAGCAGAGAAGGTGAAGGGCTTTTGTCAGGTGGTGATCTCCTCTAACCTGCGGGATGGCATGTCCCACCTCATCCAGTCCAGCGGGCTGGGGGGGCTGCAGCACAACACGGTGCTGGTGGGCTGGCCCCGCAGCTGGCGCCAGAAGGAGGACCACCAGACCTGGAGGAACTTCATTGGTAGGCACCGTGGAGGGTGGGCACTGCTGGGCCTGGGGGGCTGCAAGCTGCCCTGGCTGACGTGGCCCTTCCCCTCCCAGAGCTGGTGCGAGAGACCACAGCTGGGCACCTGGCCTTGCTGGTGGCCAAGAATGTTGCCATGTTTCCGGGCAACCAGGAGCGGTTCTCAGAGGGCCACATCGACGTCTGGTGGATTGTCCATGATGGGGGGATGCTGATGCTGCTGCCCTTCCTCCTGCGGCAGCACAAGGTAGGCTGGGCCCTGCAGTGCTGGGCCCTGCAGTGCGGGGCTGGGGCTGGGGCTGTCCTTGTTGAGCCGTGCCCAAGCCTCCCCCGTCCCTTGCAGGTGTGGCGTAAGTGCAAGATGCGCATCTTCACGGTGGCACAGATGGATGACAACAGCATCCAGATGAAGAAGGACCTGACCACGTTCCTGTACCACCTGCGCATCACCGCAGAGGTGGAGGTGGTAGAGATGGTGAGTACTGGGACGGGGCATGCGCTGCAGTCAGGGATGCTGTGCATGGGAGCCAGACAGAGCCTGACGTGGGGCACACAGCACCATGGGGGGACACAGCACCATGGACATGCTAGGAGCAGGTAGTACAGCTAACCCTGCCCCACATTTCTTCTGTTCTCCCCACAGCACGAGAGTGACATCTCTGCCTACACCTATGAGAAGACGCTGGTGATGGAGCAGCGTTCCCAGATCCTCAAACAAATGCACCTCACCAAGAATGAGCGTGAGCGGGAGGTGAGGCTGCAGGACTGGCTGGGTGGGCTCTGTCCCCTGTGGTGGCTCTGATGTGAACCTAGCTGCCCTGCAGCTCTGTGTGCTCATCCTGATGGGCTTCAGGCTAGGCTCTGTCCAGCCAAGCCCTCTTGTGCCCAACTCCCTTGGCTGACTCCTCCCACACAGATCCAGAGCATCACGGATGAGTCCCGCGGCTCCATCCGGCGCAAGAACCCGGCCAACACACGGCTGCGCCTGAACGTCCCCGAGGAGCAGGCTGCTGACGGCGAGGAGAAGCCAGAGGAGGAGGTGAGGGGTTGCACCAAGACACGGTCAGGCAGGTAGCTAGCCCCAGGCCCTGCCCACCATTCCCCTCTTCCCTCTGCAGGTCCAACTAATCCACGACAAGAATGCCACCACCTTCTCCAGCAGCTCTCAGTCCCCTGGTGATGAGGTGGAGGCAGCCCCTGAGAAGGTGCATCTCACCTGGACCAAGGAGAAGTCCGTTGCTGAGAAGAACAAGAGCAAGAGCCCTGTCAGCCCTGAGGGCATCAAAGACTTCTTCAGCATGAAGCCGTACGGCCCCCCATGCTGCCACCTTGTCCCACCCATGCCCTGTGATCCTGGCTGTTCCTGCCTGCCCCAGCCAGGGGGGTGCAGGCAGGGCCTTGGCAGCACCAGCTTGATCCTTGCCTTGAGGAGTGGTCAGGCAGCCTGGGTGCTCTGAGTGTGCCCTTGCAGAGGGGCTGGGGGCAAGTGGGGAGGGGTCCCTGTGTAGAATTGTGCTGGCAAGGGTGGGGGTGCCCAGGCTGGGTGTGCTGCGGGGAGCGGGGATGCCCACCTGGTGTTCACCACATTTCTCTCTCTCTCTCCCTCTCTCTCTCTCTCTCTCCGACCCCATCACGCTCCTGGCAGGGAGTGGGAGAACCTGTAAGTCTGGGTTTGGCTGGGTGCCGGGCTGGGGTGGCGGGAGCTGGGTTGTGCTCATGGGGCAGCATGATGGGAGCCATCGGGGTTGCCCCTGTGCAGGAGGGCGGCTCAGTGAGCCGTGACAGCGGCGGTGCCAGACAGTTCACCCGGGCAGCACACGGCAGCTCTGGCTGCCAGCCCTGTGCACCGTGCCCTGCCCGCACCACACGCTGCTCATCTGCCCTGCTATGCTGCCAGCAGCTCCCTGCAAGCCTGGGCACAGGCACCCATGGTGACACTCGGGCCGCCTGCTCACTCCCAGGCAGCCTGGCCCCGAGCAGCCGTGGGTGCCACTGCCATGGCCCTGTGGCTCATGGCACCAGGCTCAGAGTCACCAGCGCAGTGCCTGGCACAGCTTGTGCTGAGTTTGTGCTGCAGCCCAGGCTGCAGTGCCCAAGGGCAGGAGGCCAGTGTGCCCTGTGGCCCCTTGGGGCTGGTGTGGGCTGCAGGCTGGCTGTCCTGTCCCGTGCCCACACGCGCTGTCGCCCACAGGAACCAGTCGGACGTGCGGAGGATGCACACGGCTGTGAGGCTCAATGAGGTGATTGTGAAGAAGTCCCATGATGCCAAGCTGGTCCTGCTGAACATGCCAGGGCCTCCCCGTAACCGGAAAGGGGATGAGAACTGTATCCTTCCTGTGGGGCCAGTCACCAAAACCCCTCTATGCCAGGGGGACCAGGGTCCATGTCTTCCCCAAAACTGGTGGGTCTTTCAGGCGAGTGCCAAGAGGCACAGGTCAGTTCCTGAGCTTGGAGCCCCCCACTCCTCCTGCTCCTGGCTGGGTCCAGCAGCTGTCATTGGCACCAGCCTGCTCCTCCAGCACGTGGTGGGTGCTGGGACCACATGGCATTGCACCTACACCCATGAGTGCAGTGGCACATGACAGGGGCCCGGGTAGAGGTCTGTCACCATCCCCATCACACAGCACCAGCACGGGTGGGCTTCCCTGGCTCCTTGGCTTGGGACTGACCCCGCCAGCTCCTGGCTCTGGTGTGCAAGTGTCAGTGCTGCAGGCTCAGCTGGGGCTGGGCAGGGATGGCACAGGGCTGTCCCCATGTTCCCCAAGTGTGAAGTTTGTCCTTGACAGCTGTGCAGACATGGAGTTCCTGGAGGTGCTGACGGAGCACCTGGACAGAGTGCTCCTGGTGCGTGGTGGGGGCCGGGAGGTCATCACCATCTACTCCTGAAAGACGGCTCGAGAGAGGTTTGTCTGCACACTGAGAGCCCCGCCACCCCTTTGCACCGCGCTCCCGGAGGGGAGGAGGGAAGGCCGGATGGCAGCCGGTGCGCAGAACCTTCTCCTGGCTTTGGCCGTGCCCCTGATCTCTCCATTCGAACTGCAGCACCAGATCTTCCGGGAGCATCCAGCACCAGAGCAGCTGTTCCTCATTGCAACACCACAGCACTGCTGTCCTTGTTTATATATAAATATATACAGTGAACCGCGGACTGAGCACCAGAGCTCGGCGCTGCCGCCACCGCCCTCCCTGGCAGGGCCAGCCCCGCCGCCAGCCCCAGCACTGCCGCTGCAGCCCCTGCCGGGCAGGAGGGCGGCTGTGCCGAGACGGACCTTGGCCCCACCGTGCTGCTACTCCTGCACAGACTCGCTGGACGCGCCCGTGCCCCGTGCCCGCCTGCGAGGGGCTGCGGGCAGAGAGAGGCCCGCACCGCGCTGCCCAGGCCGCACCGCGCTGCCCGGGCCCGACGCGCCCTTCCCCGCCTCAGCAGCGCCCGGGGCTGCCTCCAATCGCTCTGCTCCCCCGCTGCCCCTCACCGACACGGGCCCGGACAGCCCTGCCTCGCCGCTGCCTCGGCACCGTCGTTTCTGGAGACCGCGGGCTGAGCTTGTGGAGATGCAGCACGATGGTTTGGAGGAGGCGGAGGGTGGGGGGCGGCTGTGCGGGGTCAGGCGCTGCAGCACAGCGAGGCCGTGAGAGCGGGAGCCCTGAGCTGGGGTGGCTGGGGGTGCTCTCTGTCCCCCTGCCTGACTCCAGGCTCTCTTTTCCCTGTCGCTGCCCCGGTGCTTGCGCAGGAGTGGCGGTGCGGAGCTGCTGTGTCCGGAGCACGCAGGGGCCCTGCCGTGTGCAGCATGACCCGGGGACCCCCGAGGCTCCAGTGCCTGCTCTGGCCTGGCACAGGGGTGTCCCGGACCCCCACCCTGCTCCCCCGCCGCACGAAACTGAGGGCTCTCGGGGCCCAGCACCAGCCCGTCCGGCTGGCCCCAGCACCCGCACATGTGTCTGGGTCCCCCCTGTGCCCCGCTGCACTCCCTGCTGCTCCCCAGGGCTTTGCTGCTAACCCAGCCCTGGCCGCGGCCCCAGGCAGTGGCAGATGCTGCCGGGGGCTGTAGGACAGTCTGGATCTGTGTGTATTTTTAACATATGCAAAGGCTGTTTGCTGATCTGACCAGCAAGACGTCACAGTGAGGCGGGGGGCTGTAGGGGTCCCACTGTCCCCCCGGCATCCTGACACTCGCTCACCCGGCTGGCCAGGGCAGCCCCGGCCCCAGCCCCGCCGCAGCCGCAGAGCCCCCGGGGCACATCAAACACCTCTTGTCTTTGGCAGCAGCTGCAGGGTCGCCCCCGCCGCCGTCCCCCCCCCGTCCCCCTCCCCAGCATCTCTCACAGAAGAGAAACTGAGGCGCTTTTAACAAATGTGAACGGTTCCAGGAACCACGCAGGAAGCGGTGCGAGGGCAGCAGGGTGCCGCTGGCGCCCGCCCCAGCCCCATGTACATAGTGTACATAATACAGTACGTGTATTTTTAAAGTGATCATATTTATGTTAATAGAACCAGATGAAGTCTATATATAGAGATCTATATCTATTCTGAGAGATGCAGGGCTCTGCTAGCACCAGGCCGCAGGGACGGGGAGCTGAGCCGGGCTGCTCCTGCACAAACCGGGAGCCCATCCGTCACACTGAGCGCTCCAGAGTGGTGGTGGAGGCTGCAGCCTTCCCCGGCCACCAGCAGCCCCTGGGAAAGGGCCAGGTCGCAGGTTTATTCTCTTCTCAATTTAGCTTCTTAAGAGTTTTCAGGGAAAAGAAGTCACAGACTTTTCTGAACTTGTTTCACAGCAGATTTGAGCTTCCACTCAAAGTGCAGCCTGCTAAGAGTTGCCCTCTCCCGGCAGCGCTGGCGGCTTTGTGCCAGCCTGGGCCCTGGGCAGCACTTTGTCCCTGGCCAGAGCTGAGCCCCTGTGCTGAAGCACTCGCCCCCTCAGCCCCTCCAGACGCTCCCCAGAGCTGCTCTGCACTCAGCAGGGCAGGGGGAGCGGGTGCTGCTGCAGCATCCCCGCGGGTGTCCACCCAGGCAGCAGCTGCCTCCTGCCTGGCACAGGCAGCCCTGACTGCTCCCGGCTCCCTGCCCACCCGACCCCCTGCCAGCCTTGGCTCCTGCCTCCCTGAGAACAGGAAACCCCCCCTGCACCGGCCGCTCCAGCCCCTGCTCCCTTTCAGAGCTCCTCTACTCCAGGTCCAGGCCAAAGCTATTTCGGGATGCTTGGATAAAAAGCAGTGGGTTTTTTGATGTTGGATTTTTTTTTGTTGTTGTAAGATACTACTTGGACACACTCCTAGACCAAAACCAAGCCCCAGCTGCACATCTGTGCCTGCTCATACCTTGCTCCTACATTTCCATCACTCCCGAAGTGCCTCCCTTCTCTCCAGGAGCAAGTCCCAGTCACAGCCAGACTTTCTGCCAGGGTAGCTCGGCGCCTGTGTGGCCGACAGTGCTGTAGAAGCTGCTCCCACAGGCATGGGGAGCTCAGCATTTACAGGGGGACTGTCAGGCTGGGCTGAGACCTGGCTTCAGCACAGGAGCTCAGGGCTGATGAGTGGTGCAGATGCACAGGGTAGCACTTTCCAGTCCTGCTGCTGTCTCGGCAGCTCAGGAGCTGTGAGAAGAGCAGGTAGGGGTCTGCAAGTGAGAAGTTCCTTTTGTTTTGGGAAGGGCAGCCCATGGGAACCAGCATTTGCCAGTGTCTAGCTGCTCTACCCCTTGGAGCTGGCCCTATACCACCACACACAAGCTTGTGGGCTGTTTCCAGCCTCCCAAAATTATTTGAGGCACTTCAGCAGCAACGGGGGAGGCACAGCAGCCTGCCCACACAGCTCATGTGTTAGCACCATGTTGTTGGACCTCGAGCACTTGCCAGCTGCTCTGCCTCTTCACAAGATGCCACTCACTCCCTGCAGTTGCCCTCTAATTGCAGCTTGGCTGCTGCCCCCTGTGCTGCTGGGCCTGAGGCAGCGAGCACGGTCCCCTCCTGCCCTGGCACATGGCACATGGCACGGGGCAGAGGGCAGGGACAGGTTATGCACAGCTCTGTTGAGCACCCTCACAGCGCCAGGTGAGAGGCTCCTCCATTGGCTGCAGGCACAGGGCAGCCAGGAATTTGCAGAGCAGTGGTGAGAGCAGCCAGGGCACACTTCTGACAGGTTTGCTTCATCCCCCCAGCATCACCAGTGGATCCCATTCCCCTCAGCATCACTTCCACCCTGACGGCAAAGCCACGGTCCCGGCTCCCCCAGGGAGTAGGAGGGCCATTCCTTTCCATCACTACTGCTGAAAAAAGGCATTCTCCTTCCCCATCCTTCAGCAAGAGCAGGGGCACAGCTCTGGACAGTCAGGGCTGCTCCCACACCCCTGCCAGGCAGTTTGGCTGTGGCAAGACAGGAGCTGGTTTCCACAGCGTGTCCCCTCGCTGTCGGCTGGAGAGGGCCAGTTTTAGCAGACAGCACTGCATGTTAGTTTACAAACCCAGCCCTGCACGTTTGGCCTCTGTGAGTGTTCAGTTTCCCCATGGAGCACCCTTCTGCCGCTCCACCGTGGTGAAGACAGTGTCCTCCTCTGGTACACATGCAAGTTCCTCCTTGGCACATGCGCAGACACGGTCCGGTTTTTGTTCCAGACAGGAAGGTCTTGACCCCCCAGTTTGTTTTACAGGCAGGCTGCTGCTGGAGCAGCACTGAGCAGCAGAACCCACGGGAGGGTGGGCTGGAGCGTGGCCACAGCTGGCAGGAGTGTCCGGCCAGCACGCAGCACTGGTGGCACGTGCTCCAGTCCCTGCTGCAAGAGGGCCAAGCAGTCCTGGCCCCTGAGAGGCAGTGGGCAGCTCAGGTCACTGTGGAGGGCAGCTCAGGTTGCTGTGGCCACCACACAACACAAGGCAGCAAGCCACAGGGCAGCAGGGACAGGAGGCACAGGCAGCATCCAGCCTGGGCAGATGCTGGTCCGTGGCTGGACGAGGACAAGAGACTGCACAAGGGCAAGAGTTGCACTAGAAGAGTCAAGACCCTCCTCTGTGTAGCAGGACTAAAAACTAGCAGAAAGACTGAAAGGTCTGAGATCTGCTGGTTACAACACTTTCTGTGCTACATGTGCAATATATTTGTTATGAATGTTATCACAAAGTCGGTTCATTCAATACTCTTTTAATCACTGTAGCTAGTTGTTCTCTGTCCATTCAAGTGACTTTTATTCGAGTGCAATATTTCAATAGACATGTAGTGACCTAGAATGCTTTGTGTTTTAGAGAATCTGTGTGCAGAGCAATGCAATTAAGTTTAAAACCTTGTAAATAAAACAGGTTGCAAACCAAAAAAAAACCAACCCCAATAGGCTTGCATTTAATTTCTGTGTGTGTTTCAGTGTTGTGCATTAGGCCGCCTCGGTGCAGACCCCATGTTCTCTGTGCAGGTGTTCATGGAGGAGTGGCTCCTCAGCTGTTGAATGCTCCCTGTTACTGCTTTACTGCTTTACCTGTATTCATTTTTCTAGACTCCTGTCTGCACAAAATGCAATAAATGATTTTATTACACCCTTCACTACTTGCACGGGAACTTTTCACTTGCTTCCAGGTCTCCACAGCTTATTTTGCACCATTTCAATAACATGGAGCAAGTCCTGACAGGGTGCAGATTGCAGAGGAAGCAAAGCATAAGGAGAGAACAGCCTCTCCAAAGGGATGCAGTTCCCACATTTCACCTCACAAAGATTTCAGGTCCCCCACCAAAAGTGATCTACCTGGCTGCAGGATTGTAGAGGTGGAGAAAGGGACCTAACAGGAGAGACAGCAGACAGACACACTGCTGTCCAGACTCAGCCTGTGGGGTGATGTAGCACAAAGCCATGGGACAGCAGTGCTGAAGGCACAGGGACTGGCAGCCCTGACCCCACGCTGGCTTGTGGCACTGACCCGGACCTGTCCCTCCCACCACCTGTCACCAGAGAGGTTTTGGACTCCTCACATTGGCTGTGCCACACCACATCTGCCTGAGGCCACCCCAGTGCTGTGCAAGTCAGGATCTGTGAGGTCCACACACATTCTGCTCAGCATCCAGTGTGAAGCCTCCACACAGCTTATCTGTGAGAGGAGAGTAACAGCAAACACATGAAAAAGATGTATTCTGAGAGTACTCAAGTGTCAAAAAATGAAACAAGAAATTTTTCTGATTTTTTATTAGAAAGTAATGTCTTTTTTTTTAACAGCACAGAGATAAAAGAAATGCTACAACACAAACCACCTGGGACAAAGAAAATCCTCTGCTTCAATCCACTGCTTTCTTAGTATCTCACAGTTCCCTGCAGGAAGCCCACAGACTCCAAGAAGGCCATGATGGGGAAGGACCACACAGCTAAGTGATGTTTTGTGTTCTGGTATCAAAGTATGTTCCCAGTAAAAACACAGTGAGGAATCACTGCCTGATTTACCACTCCACTGTCTGCTGCAGCTACCAAAATGTTGAAAAAACATTTAAAATTATGGTATTAACATCTTGGCACTGCCTCTCCTCCTCAGATGGACCAAACATCCATCAATAGCAACAGGTCTGATAGAGCAGCACTGTCCCCAATACCTGGTGACAGGCATTCCCAGGGAGAGCCAGCAGCACATCAGTGTGGCTGCAGCTAACAACATGCCAAAGACTGTAAGGAAAGGAAATTTACACATCAAATTTACCAGGTTGATCTTAACACTGATTACTCACTGTAGGAAAATTGACAGACCGTTTGAAATCTCTGCCTTGGCTGGAAGTTCTTGTGTGGCAGATGTGTGCTCAGCCCACAGCTGCCAGTCTCTGTGAGTGGTCAGGAACACCGGCCTCTCTGCCTGGACAGGGCAGGCCAGCTGTGGACAGACTGCACAGTCCTGGTTACTGAGCAGTGGTCAGGCATGTGCTTCATGATTTTGGCTGCCAGCACTATCACTGGACTTTCCAAATGGCTTATATGCTATTAAAAAAAAAAAAAAAAAAGAAATCCAAAGAAAAATAGTGCCCATTCCACACTGGTGGGTGTCCAAGGCTCGTCAGTTTGCTGCTCTGTCCAGTCCCCTAATTCATCAAAACTGATGATCCAAAACTACACCGAGACCTACCAGTGAGCCCAGACTGCACCTCAATGGGAAGGTGCACCAGGTGCTGGGAGTAAGGAAAATGCAGTAGGACTGATGCTGCGGCAGCTTCTGGGATGGGACAAGACAACCAATGATCCAACACAGTTCAGCACATCGTGCCTTGGAGAAAACTGAGCATTCTGCTCCAAACACTGCTAACCAGACCAAGGAGAGGGAGGGCAGCGCCAGCAACCGTTGGCAGCAATGCTGCAGGGGGTATGCTCTCGCCAGAGTGGAGAGGACATGCACGTCCAGGGCATCTGTCCCCGGTCAAGGATGGGAGAATTCTTTAACAGCTATAAGTATGGAATGGCAAAGGGAAGGGGAATGGGTCCAACAGCTCAGCTCTAATAGTGTCGCTGGTAGGCACCCATCGGTTGCTGGGCTGAGGACCCCGCTCGCCCCTGGGCCACGGTTTGGCTCACAAGGTGGGAGAGTGCAGGACCACTCTGGATAAGGGTGTCCAAGGCTTTCTGTACACTGGGGTTGTCAAAGTTGATACCAGAAGACACCGGCCTTTGGGCAGGCACATTGCCAGGCGCAGGGAGGCGGGTTTGGTGCTGACCATAGAGCGGCTGAGGCTGTGCAGGAGCTCCGGGTCTCGGACCTGCGTTTCTCGAAGGGCCCGGCAGAGTAGGAAGCTGCGTGTTTGGAGTCTGCAATCTCTGCTGAGCCTGGTTTATATTTCCAGCATTGATCTGTGCTGGCCGGGGCTGCCCGCTGGCCAGGTTAGCAAAGTTCTGGTTGGGAGTGCTGCCTGCAGAGCCTGCAGAGGCTGCAGGACCGCTGTTTGCCACAGCAGCTGCTGCTGCCGCCGCCCCGCTGTTGAAGAGACTGAGGATTTTTGCTTGAAGCTCCTGCTGAGGAGTAGAAGAGGTCACTGGAACAGAAGGAGTAGAGACCAGAGGCTGTGAACTCTGATGAGCCTGAGAACTTGGAAGGTTGGACTGACTACCCAGTGATGATCCTGAAGGTGCCCCCAAAGGCTGTCTTGATATGGGTGCTGGGAAAGAAAGGAAAGGTGGTTAAAGCTCTGCAAATGCTTTTGAAGGGACACCTAAAGAAAACTAATGAAACAGCTATCAAAGACACAGCATCAGTAAACATCCACCCTCAGATCACAGCTGCACAGCTCTGGGAACCCAAACCACTCCAGAGAACTGAGCATAGCAGCCCAACCAGTTATGGCAGTCCTGCTGTTGCCCTAAGAGAATCCAGCATAAAAGGTCTTCCACATGAATACTCTGAATTGTCTCACGGCATGCAACGACACATCCATCTCAGTAAAATGAGGTACTATATGAGGATATTATGCTCCCAAACTCCTCTGCAGTCCCAGGACTCTTTTCCTGTCCCAGCCCTGAGGACCACAAACCACGCAGTAAAGTCTGTCTGGGGCTGTGGGACTTACCCTGCAGAGAGTCAGTGCTGCCCCGCAGCAAGCGTTCCTTCCGGTCTCTCAGGTAATTAATGACTTTATCTATCTCCTCAGCAGTCACATAGCGATTGTCTGCCAGCAGGTTCAAGAGAGTTTGGATCCCGGGAGGGTGACCTCCTCTGACACCCTCCTCCATGGGGGGTGGGCGCTCCCGCTCCTGCAGAATAGCTTCGTCTGCCATCTTGGCAGCCTGCCGGGCGATCTCCTCCCGCTCCTTCTCCCGGGACTCTGTCTTGTAGCGCTCGTAATTCCTTGCCACCAGCACCATGGCATCAGCCTGGGGCATGTTGCGGTGCTCTGCAACAAGGAGGAAAAGGAAGAAAAGCTCTGAGTGACCCAAAGTGACTCTGATGGAGGTGCTGTTCCTGTGCCTGCCAGCACAGCCCCGTCAGCAGCAGGCACTGCTCAGGGAGTGTGAGTGCACACTTGGGAACTTCCCAGGCACACGGGAACAATTACATTTTCAAAGCCAACAGAAGGCCCATGGCTATCAGCCAGCAAGGCCAGCCTTTCCTTCCACAGCTGAGGGCTCAGCCCAGAAATGTCTTTCTTGTCTCTCACCAGTTAAAAGGAAAGCAGCTCCCTCTACCTCTCACATAAATCCTCAGTTCTCCGAGATGAGATGGTCCCAGTCATTTTACTGCTAAACCCTGGGACAGATCCAAAATTTGCCCTCTGAAGGCTGTATGCTTCCCAGAGGAGGACAGCCATGGGAATACGTTTGTTTCTGTGCTGCCAGTGCCTTAACATCTCATGTGCCCGTGCAGCTGGGGAGGGAGCTGCACTGGCTCAGTGTCACATGGCTGCCCACATTCAACACTCTTCAGGCAACAAGCAGCCATCAAAATTCTTCTGTAATAAAATGAGTAATGGGCAATTTCAATGGTGGGTTTTGAGGTCATTATTTCCAACTCCCACATAAACAGTCACCTGAACACAGAGTTAGTCTGGGAGATCAAAAGAGCCTTTACCTTCCCAAAAGTGCCCAAAGCTTTGGGCAGGGTCCTTTTAACACCTGCAGAACATCAAATCCTGCAAGCCTTTTCCTCCTAACAGAAAACTTGGATTAATTTGAACATTAGGCTTTGCACAACGACAACTGTGAAAGAGTTCCCTGAAACAAACATGCATGCAAAGGTGGCCAGCAGCAGTTGAAGGGACCATTTCTAATCTCTGGAATGAGCTGTGGATGAGCTAATGACTGGGGTTCCCATCTCTGATACACCAGCAGATCCAGTGAAGAAAAGAAGCTTTGGCCTCCTGCCAAAGGTTTAACAGGTGTTAAACCAAAGAAGTTGAGAATTAAAACCAAGGGTAGTGGGAAGCCCAGTGACAATGTGTGTGAGCTGTGTGTCTGCAGGAAATGAGGGAGCTCTCCTATCACATCTGCATCTGATGTTAAAGGAAACTGGGCTTCTCCAGTCAGTGAGCATGCACCAAGCTCTGACTGTGCACTCAGAGGTTTCCCCTCCCATATGAACTCACAGAACATTACTTGGGAACACAGTAAGGGAGAAATAACCTTTGAAAGCTCAGCTGTGGTCAAACCAGTCACCTGTGTTGACAGATTTCATGAATGTTACATGTTGCTATGATCAGAGCAACACCTGCTTTCCCCAATCACATTTTGACAAGGCATTTTTAGTACCTACACCCACCCTCATGCAACAACCAAGTCACACCTTGTGATGGAAAGCGATGTGACAAGTGTAAAGGTGCTAAGAAGGTGGAGCCTGTATACCCAAACACTTTGTAGATCTATCTTTTCATAACACTTTGTAGTTTTATCTTTTTATAACTCTTCCCAGTTTCATTATCAAACCTCTACCATTACCAAATCCTTATTAAATCACATTTGATTTTAAAATCTGTCCTTTAATTTGCCACATTCCCAACATGCTCTTTCTGAGAGCAACAAGTGGTAGAGTGAGGTTGGGCTGGTATTATTCAGAGATCTCCCAGAGCAGTGCAGCTCTGGGGTCCATGACTTGCCCCAACACTGCAAAGGCTGGCAGTGTTAGGAGCCAAGAACACAGATGAGATTTCCTCTTGGCAGGAATTAGACATTCCTTTTGACAAGGGGCAAACACAGTATTACAGAAGCTTTTAAATAATGATATTCACATTTATGACATGGTGTCAAGTAATTTATGACTACTTATGTGACAGCAAGAATGCACTTTGCTCTATGTGGTTGTGCCTGAAAGAAAGGTTCAGAGTGACCACACAACTCCCAGCCAGCTGAGACCTCAGTACCTTGTGGGGTGCCAAACATGATGTTAACAGTGCAAGAACGGTGAACTTGGTGCTGCTGGGTGATGACAATGGCGAAAGGAGACCCTCCCCTGCTCACATCGTCCAGAGCTTGTGTCAGTGACATCTCTGTGTTGAGGAAGATCAGGTCCACCACCATGCCCAGGTCCCGCACCTTCCGCCCCACGGACTCTGCGTACTCCCTGCCACAAAGCAAAGGCAGCATTTAACAAACCAGTCACACACAGGAACAGAAACCTTGGCACTGCACCCTCTCCACCATCCCAGATTCGCTTTTCTGATTACTTGCCCAGCTTCATGACGTTTACCAGGACAGTACTAAAGCAATCCCATTATAGCAATATAAAAGCCCTTATTCTGATCTGAATCAGTCATTTCAGTTCAACCAAAATAAATTACAAATCAAGCCTTAGCTGAGCTGAGAAACAGAGTGTTTGCAAAGGGATTTACACTATTACAAATTTGTTTACACATAAATGTGTTTCAACTGAATTCATTAGGGGAAGGAATTTCCACCAGCAGAGTTCCAAGGGATACAGAGCAGAGAAGCCAACCTACTGAACTCATTTATTCCTGCTTTGTTCAGTATCTCAACTGTTCACATGTGCCTCATTCCTTATTGGCCTTCTCTTTTCTACTAGTTGCTTTCTGCCCTAACCCACTACCAAAACAGCATCTCTGGATCCACTGCTCCTGTATACCCTGTCCTACAGCCTTCCCCATTCAAGCACAAAACACAGCTCAGAAGGCTGAGCTTGAATTGCCAGGGTTTTTTTTTTAAGCTTACTTTACTTAGAACCAAACCTGCAATACCGACTGCACAAAAAGTCTGACAAATTCACTCTGTGTGCACCCACACCTCAAGAAAGAGGGTAATTTTATTGTCTTTGGAGGTGAAGTCTGTAATGGTGATTAAAACTGTCTCCCCTTCAACCATCTTTTTAAGAGCTTTGAAGTCAAATGACTGTATCTAAGGCATTCAGGAGTCATCTTTCAACAGGTCTATAGCAGGTGACATCAGTACTATATATATATATATATATATATATATATATATGTATATATACAGTACAGCTTCAATACAAGATTTATGAACAGCTCCAGCTCTTAAGGTTTGTAGCCATTACAGACCAAAATGATTCTTGGGATACTAAGCTGATCCTCTGGCACATAAAAAATATTCTTGAGTCAAGCACAATAACTTGTGGTCTTTTAGAATATCTTCCAAAGAATTTTAGCCACCAGGGGATAAAGGATCTAAAATTTCCTCTCAAGTTTTGTTCCAATAGGTAATCAACTCCATCAGAAGTTTATTTCTAGTTTCACTGCTTCTCCTGTTTCCATTTCCTCTGCATTTTCTACCAGCAGAGAAGGCAAAGTGCCAGCTGTCTCTTTCTGCCCCACATGTACAGCAAAGTTAAAGAAAAGCAACTCTTGATCTTTTCTCTGAAAGGATAAGGAAACAGAGCTTTAACTTTCCCCTGACAAACATTTTTCTTCATATTACAAGCCAGGTCTGTGATTTATTTACATATTTACTATTCTTTAGTATATTTAATTGTAAAGATACAGACATGAGACTGGTGACATTGTTAAAGCCTTCTACTACTGTGCCAGGTGTACCTCCTGTTCCCAACAGAGTGTCTGCCCTGTGAACTCAGGAAGTGCTCAGCCAGCCACAGGAGATCACCCTGGTTACTGCTTATACCTGCTTTTGATACCGTCCCTGATTGCCTTCAGCAGTGATTTTGTGCTTCTTGCACATTGGAATAATGGCAATGACTGGTGTCTGCCCTAGGAACCAATCCAGCAGGAGCTCTGGACTAACACCCCCAATCCACCCTGACCCCTGCTCTGTACTGTCACCTGGTTGGCACATATTCCTAAGTTCCATATCATGCTACCCATGAAAAACAAGTACAGGCCCCTACAACCTGTTGAAATGGTAGGCTTGTATGGAGAGTAGGTATAAAAGTATCAGGAGAAGGTACTGCAATAGATTACAAGAGGGAAATACAAGCAAAGCACAAGATACATTTCCTCATCTCAGCAGCATATATTCCCAGAAAAAAAACTGGAGCTGTAGCTTCCTGGGGACTCTAAAGCCACACTCCTCAAGAGCAGCCTGTAAGACAAACAGCCTCAAGGCAGGACTAAGTTTAAATCCATCCTCTTCTACCATGCAATAATAAAACTGATTATAACTACTTTCTTACTTTGTCTGTTTATTCACCACTATCACAGAACAATCCACGGGTCTCTCTGCATCAAAACGCCGCTTGATTTCCTCATAGTACTGACGGTACAGCTCCTCGCGGCGCCGCTCCTCGCGCTTCAGGCGGTCTGAAATGAGCACAGGGACGAGTGACACCCTTCACACCTGCTCAGAGGGGCACGGAGCAGCACAACTGTGGCACTGTGGCACCATGGCACCCCTCCTCTGAAGTGGTGCAGGTACTCACCCTCGGGCTCCTTGTAGCGGTCGTAGTAGGAGTCGTCCTTGCGCCGGTAGTAGTCGTCAAGGCGCAGGTAACGGTCGTAAGACTCGTCTCGTCTGCAACATTCAGAAGCAGCAATGGTTTCCTGCAGCACCATCTCAGGCAGCGACTTTGGCCAAAGCATCACACCCAGACCTCCCCCACGTTCAATTTCTGAGGTACCCATCTGCTCCTCACAAGACACAGATCAGCACCCAACTGTCTCCAGCCAAGGGTGATTTCCTTAAACGCCTGACACCACTCAAACAATTGTGTCAGAAATGCCATAAAAACATTACTTTGGCAAATAGGATCTTGGAGAGTTTACCTGTACAAAGGGTCCCGAGGGTCTCTCATATCCCGTGGATCCCTCACATCTCGTGCACTTCTCATATCCCGTGGATCCCTGTATCGATCATACAGTGGCTCCCGTGGGTCACGAAGGTCTCTAACATCACGTGGGTCCCTCAAGTCCCTTGGATCCCTGATATCCCGTGGGTCTCGCAGGTCCCGTGGGTCCCTGTGGTCTCTGGCATCACGCATGTCTCTAGCTCGAATGTCTCGAGCGTCTCTGGCATCTCGCCCGTTCCTGCCATCCCTGCCATCTCGGGGGTCTCTCCGTGGGCTTCCCCGAAGAGGGGAGCGGTCACGCCTGGCATCTCGGCCATCCCCGTAGGCATATTGCTCTCTGAGGAAAACACCAGGGAAATTCCATTAGCCTGCTAATAATACGAGTACAGTCACCCTTACATATCTTACCTGAGGTGCCAAAGTCACCTTTCATAGCAGCTGAATCCTCCCTCTTACCCCACAACAACAAACATTGACCAAAAGTCGTATTTTGAAGCAGTCTGGAGAATGTTCAGCACAGCCAAACAAGACCCAGAAAGCTCCTTAATGGAGCACTAAGTGTAGAGCACCTGCAGGTGAAGTGAACAGGCACTTCAGAAACCATCATTTTAAGGCCTCCGACCTCCAGCATCAGCCATAGATGATCTATCAATCATGTCTGGCAAATTCTTTGAGACAATTCAAGGTGATGTAGGCCAATACCCACATATATGCAATAGCCAGGAGTGTTCAAGGGATCCATTAAATTCGCTCATGAATGACAGCAGAACACCTGAAGTAATGTTATTGGCATATGATTAAAAAAGGAGCAGCTTGTGAGGAAAGACAGTGCAGGCTCCATGCTGAGGCTGTGTTTGCGTTGCTGACAGAAGGCAAAGACAGCTATGGCCTTCTCCTGGATTTGAGGGACAGTTTCTGTAGAAAGCCAGCTTTATGCTTATAATGCCCTGGTTAAAAGGGTACTAAACCCAACCAGCATCCTCAGTGGCCACAAAAGGCTTCTCTGTTGGATCTGAATGATCTATCTCATTCAGACTTTATATTGCAGTCTTCAGAGGCAAGGAAGAATAATGCTCCAGTCTTCATCTTTTCCCATAGCGATAGGATGTTTTCCAGGTTGCATTCTGTTTTCCAGAGAACACTATAACTTCACTGTAGTCAAAACAAAGCCTTAAAAAAAATCTTGCAGAGAAACGTTGGAGCTTCATGTGTTCGGACTGTTTTTTCCCCAATAGTGACAACCATCAGGAAAAAAACCCCAGCTTTTTGAATCTTTATTTCCCATACTTGACATGACTTTTACAGTCCTCAAACAGCCTAATCTAGTTTATGAAAGACAAGCAGAACCTAAGTCTGCATCCACTGCAGTGCAGTCACATAGAGATCACCTGGAGAGAACGAGTCAGATGAGCCCGAGTTTGGTGTCAGGCAGAGTGACAGGAATGAGATGGAAGAGCAGTCTGTGCATGGATTTTGGTGTCAGACACCCAGCTGTGCTGGGAACACATAAGAGTGCTGGCATTCTCTGTTTGCATGTCAGATACAAACCAGATTTTGGGACAAATTAGAGATGCCACCAAGAGCATATATAGTCTCATCCTCTAAGTGACATAATGAATTTGCAAACAGCCAGGTGTAAAGTCCTTCAGCTTCTTGGACGTATAAATCCACTTTTTGTTTGTGATCTGTATTGAAATCCCATCCTGTGACAGATACATAATAGCCCCCTTCCCGCAAAACCTACAATGAATGATGGCGGAAGCTCAGGGGAAACTCCTGACTTGCCCTAATGGATATGAAGTAACTGATCTTTCCATAGCTGTGAGACCATTTAGCAAAACAACCAGATGCAGGGGAATTGTTTGGCATATGACATTTATTCCAGCTGGAGTGGAGGTGACCAGAAGAGGCCACATTCATTTTCCGCAGAGACAAACAGATCCGGAATGAAGAACGCACAACTGCGACAGAAGTAGAGATGTGGCACAGGTAGCCTCAGCTCTTGTGCCCACATGGCTGCCCTGCTCGAGGGAGACAGAAGCACAAAGGCACAGCTTCCACACCTCAATCACCATGGCCTGGCTCCTGCAGCATCAGCACCACTGCCTGCATCTGCTTGGGACTCGGCCCTGCTGGCGCAGCGCCGCTGTGTGCGGCGCAGCGTGGGGCTCTGCAGCACTGGCAGCTGCTGTTCCCAGGCCACAGCGTGCTCCAGAGTCCACTGATCACAGCCATGCCCACGACTTGATGACTGTGACCCCACTGCCACCTGTGCCCACAGTGCTGCTTGGGACCTGGTGCTAACCACATGTGATGGCCATGGTGTAGTGCCAGCTGAAATCCAAGTGTGTCACAGTGGCACCAAAGCCTTTGGCTGCTGTTCAGTCATGTCCAGTGCTCCTTAGGACTGCAGCACAGGCACCTGCTCTTGTACACATGCAGGATGACAGTTTGCAATGCCCATGGCATCAGTGCCTGTGCTTGTCCCTCTGCAGTGCAGTCCAAGGATCAATGCTCATGGTACAGACGGCTGACCTGCACCCCTGCAGTGCTGCAGCACGGGTGGCACTGAGGCCAAAGATGAGCCATCAGTGCCTGCTGCTCACATACCCCCAGGGTCCTCCCACCAGCACCAAGCACACTCCAGGCCAAAGACTTGCTGCGTCTGCCACAGGAACCCCAGCACTTCTTGGGCCTGATGCCCACATGCTGATCTCTGCAAGCACATTTGGCCCTATGTAGGCTTAAGTGCAGTGCATAAAAATCCTAGATGGTGCCAAGAATTGCAGCTACTCATTCTCTGCCTTTTTTTTTTGCTTTTTGCTTTTTTTCCCCTTTTTTTTAAATGGTGTAGATGTCTTGCTAGTTGCACTTTTCCCTCATTTTTGGTAATTTAACAGTTCAAGCTAGTAAAGCACACTACACGTGGCACCTCAATTACCTTCAAGTCCAGCAAGCACCATGCTTTTTCATGGAAGGCTTTACAGCAGAGGCACACAGGCTGGATACCTTGTACCAAACAACACTGCAGCATGTCTTTGTGTGCTTCCTTTGTGTGGAAAGGAAATTGAAGTCATCTTCCTGTGACAGGCCAGTCCATATGTTTTCCCCTTGCCTGTGGCTGCCTACACAGAGGAGGTGAAAGAGGTGAAGGTGCTGTGCCCACTGCAGGGTGGGAAGCCAGGAGAAGCTGGAGAATACAATGGTGACTGCACAGGGGGCCTGGCTCCAGGCTCTGCTAACACAACCACACGGGCAGACAGGACCGTGCAAGAGACATTTGCTCTGTCTCATGTTTTGCTCAAGTGCTCTTTTCCAGCTCTCATGGCAGCATTGGAAGCTTTCAACATCAGAAGAGGCAAAATCGCAAGATCCTCTGCACTAGGAGCACTGCAGCCCCTTGGCATTCTCTAGATGTCTTGGCTTCTGATCCTTGGAGGCAGGAGCAAACATCAAGTGTATTCTTCCTCCCAAGTCTCTTACAGCCTGTGCTGCAAAACTGAATGCTGGGCCGCAGTAATGGCAGCAGACACAAGGTTTCCCTTGTGCCTCCCAAGGTGCCCAAGCCTAAAGGGCTCTCAGAGGTGGAGCAGACACTTTCCTGCTGGAGCATCACTGCTGGATTGGGGAGGTGGCAGTAGGGAAGAGACACAGACATTTAGCACAGGCCGATGGGCTCATGCCCCAAAGGCCTGAACTCCTAGTATAACTCACTGCTTCCAGGTACTTTACCTTCGTGTGGGACTGGACCTTGATGAAGCCTTATTCATATTTCTTCTTTCCACTGCTTTATTAATATCTGTAAAGAATAATCAACCCATCTGTTCAATGCTATGAAACAAAAAAAAGATCATCAGCACAATTCAAATGAAAGCAACTTAAGCTCAACAACATCCAGATGGTGCAAGGAAATCCATTCAGCAGAGAGACATTGTCACTTTGACAATTTTTTATTAAGTTTAGATAGTACAACATAATGAAAATTTCATGGATTTCTTTGACTTCAAAATAGGGTGGACAGCTTGGGTGAAGTTTTAACCCTGCATGTTCAGGCCTACATCCAGACTCTTCCTTCCATAAGAGAACCTCTTTCTTCTGCAGTCTATGAGCGAGCAGAAAGCGACTCATGGACTCTAGGAGAAAAAGCAGAGTCTGAAAACCTCCGAGAAAGGAATGATGGCCAGCACAGTCTTAAGTTCACAGCCAGTCCTGTTCAACGGAGCATGCCGATACCCTTGTTGGGAATAATCCAAGGGTTCTCAAAGGGGCACGTGCAACTGCCTTCCAAGAGACTGCTGCAGTGTTAAGGTGCACGGCCCCCAGCACTGAGAAAAGGATCCAGGGGCCTGGAACACAGGCTCCTTAGGAATTCAACATGGTGCATTCAAAACACCATTGTTAACGTGATGCAGACTAAGGCAACAGATCGGAAATTTGAAAACTGGTTGGCTTCTGAGGATCTCTGTGAAAAACACCATGAAGGGAAACACAAAGAAGGAAGAGAGCTGTGAAGAAACAGAATCTCGTCCTCAACCCACAAAAGTGAAGTTGCCCAGAACTGGCAGGGACCCACACTGTTCTCAAAGCCTCCCGTGACAGCTGACTGGAGATGAAATAATGCACTGGAGGGGGGCAAGAGCAAACAGCAATGTGACTTTGGACATTTTACTGAGAACCTTTAAAGGAAACAACCCAAATCCGGGCCCTATGTGCTCCCCCAGAATCCATCAACAATTAACATTTCTGATAAGTTATTTGCATTAACCACTTTCAAAGCTCTTGCATGAGAATATACACATGTCGTGATGTCTTTAGGCAGACTCAGCCTTAATATCTTCTGTAACATCCCAAACTATCCTTCATTATTTTCAAGATTAAAACTGTAATTAAGGGATCAGGTCTAATTTTTGTTCTTGATGTCAATCAAGCAGCATGTTGCCTCTCAGATGGGGCAGAGAAGCAAGTGCAATCTGAACATTAACTACAACTGCAGCATTACACCACTCACAGGACCCCAAAGCACCTCCCCAGGACCAAATACAGCTGCAGGGTCTACTGTTACAAACTACATCTGAAGGACATTTATTCTCTAAGCAGTTTTACTACTAAAGATATGAAAAGACTACTGTGCATTTGTGGAAATACTTTGTATAATCTACACTGGAGTTAAACTCTCCCAGAACTTTTTAGCTCACTGTGTTATTAATGATTGTATTCAATACTCAGACTGCGTAACTGAAGTAACTGTTCTCCTTGCATTCATTTTTTAGTTGATAATTTTGCCCCTTAAAGTCAAGTGTTATCTTTAAGCAAGACACTAGCTGCTTTCTTTGGTTTAAGATTATTTTTATTTTCTGTTTTAAGATGCCATTGAAGAAACCTATTATGATTTTTACACTCAGTATCATACATTTCTTTCAAATAAAAAAAGTATTTAGATCTCCACAAAAATATTTTAGTAGAAGAAAAAAAAAAACTTTGACAGGGATCCTTCTCTTGTGCAAAACAAACACATTTAGTAACATTTTATTTAATGCCAACAGCATTTACAAATTAAGTATTTGAACACTGACAAAACTTCGGGAAAAAAAGCCCAAATAAAAAGTCTTCTGTCCTGTAGGATTTTGAGATGACAGGGCCACTGTAATCACACAGTGTAAACTTCTGAACAAACATAGGTGACAGGAGTTTCTGGAATCCATCTATCACAAGTGCAGCAGTGGCACTGAACTAGTGCTTATCTTTTAGCAAAACATCTAATTCCAATTTAGAAGTCTTCAGAGCACAGAAACCACCACAGATCAAATAAATTACTCCAGAAGCCAATTACTCTGCTGTTAGAGAAAAGTCTTTATTCACATTTAAGGCACTGTCACACTTATGCCTACTACACTAAAACTCCCTGAACCCCAGGTTGTCTGTAACACAGAGATCACATCACTCCTTTCTCTTGAGATTTTTGCTTGGGTTTGTTCTTGAATTCTAAACCTCTGTCAGGTTTTTTCAAGGCTTTTCCAATTCAGCATTATCCTTTTTGAACCAGGCATACCAAAACTCTTCCAGCAGCAAAATCCCACAGGTATCAAAACCCCCCTACTTGCACGCCTGTGCTTTGCACAGCCAAGGACAACCAAAGCACTCTGGCTGGGTGCAGACCTTCCCTGTCAGCTTCACTTAAATCAGGTCTGTCTGCATCCAGGATAGGAACTCCAGGTCCTTTCACCATCAGTGCCTCAATCTTCTTTATTTCATCCTTTTTTAAAAACATGTTTTTCTCTCCAAGTCACTTATAAAAGCCCTGTATGGCCAGGACTCAGTTTTTCTAGACCACCACTCAAAGCACTGAGAAATTCCATCACGTTACACCTATTCCATTCTAGATTCACTTGAAATCCATTTAACTCTGCTGTTTTTAACTGCACTCGTTTCTTATCAAGTCAAACACCTTCCAGCAATCTGTACACTAACACTGCTGCTTCCAGCCCTAGAGCCTGCAGTACCATAAGAGTAACTAAGACAGGATTTATTTTGATGGACATTAATCAATTGCCTTCTCATCAGTGTCAGGTGAAAGAATCCCTTTGTTCCCAGGCTCTGATGCCAGGCTCATTCCATTTATCCTGCCTACTGGCTCACCTGCAGCACTCTACCAGCTCCCTGGGAACTCCTGGTTTTCCAAGGCTTGTGGAAAAACACCAGTAACAGACTAGGCAGGTCAGTAGTTCACTGAGCCTCACTGACGTTAATTCTTTTGAGAGCTCTAGATTTGGTAGCTGCAGTTTTACCTTTTTGGTTTTGCTACTGAAATGGAAATCACATTAAACACATCTCCTGCCACTTCAAAAACAAACAGCAGAAACATTAACTGGTCTTCTCATTAGAAATTTTATCATTGCCAGTCATTTAGCCTTAGCTTCTGAACCAGCCAAAGCTGCTCCTATTTAAGCCTTTACACTTGGATAATGCTGGACATCATTTCTTCTTGTATCCTTCTACCCTTCTTGTCTATTTGCCTTCATTTCCATCTTCAGGCTCCTATTTGTTACTGCACATACACCTTCCCACAGGTTACTATTTATTCCTCCTGTCATTCTTTTTTAAGTCACACTGTTTTTCTTCAAATTATCATAGGCTTACTTTGAAAGTAATTTTTTTCTTGCATTTAAAAGATTACTCGTGGATTTCTAACCATTCATGTCCATTTAAGTCTGCTTCCAGCACATTTAGCAGAATTATCTTCATCTTTATGAAAATACCCTTTTTAAAGCACCCAGTATTTATAGCACTGCTTAAAGGCTGGCTCCACTTGTGCAAAATCCCAGCTAAGTTTACTTAGCCAACCAGCCACTAAGCACTGTGACCAATTCCTCTGAGCACGTCAAGATGAAGCCCAGTTTTGGTTTACAAATGTTATTAAACCCTGTGCTGGACATTCAGTGATCCCTTTCCAGGGCTCACTTGCTGCACAGTTTCTTCTCTTTTCTTAAGGCTAACAGAGCTTTCCAAAGACTAACACATAAAAATTCAAGGTAAGACCCAGGCAGCAAGGTGAGCCACACGGCAGGTGAAGCACACAACAGGAACTCAGGAGCCAAACACATTCTGTTTAAATTGATTGAGACTAAGGCCAGCCAAGTGTCACACTGTGACCTTTGAGGAGGGCTTTAAAACAACAGCACCCTTTCTCCCGAACGCATGCTGGGGTCAGGAGAGCGAGGAGCATTTTCCTTACCTAATCTATACCCTTTATAAAGGCGACCCTTCTCACCGTCCAGAGCGGCCTGGACATCTTCTAGACGGTCATACTGCACGAACCCATAGCCATGGTACATGCTGAGGGCTGCAAGAGTTAACAGCAGGGCAAGACCGGTTACAACCACGGACAGTGTGACCCACACCCGGCCAGCGCTAACCCCACCAGCTGCACGCTACCCAGACACCACTGTGCAAGCTTCCTGGGAAAATCAAATCCACCAGGATCAAAGTGCACAGCTCAAAGACTCTGATCAAGTTCCTTCTGACAAGGCAGTGACCAAAATTCAGCCTGTGAAGTGACCAAGATTTGATTTAGAGGCTATGAAAGAGTATTGTGACATCACACTGCGACCCTAAAAGCTAAAACATAGCTGATATATTTGCATTATGTTTGAGCTGTGCTGAAGGAATTGCTCTTCCTGACAAAATGCAGGCAGAGAAAATTATCATTAAAAGGTCACTATTTAGGAACAACATTGGTCACTCCTGTCATCATCATCAAATAGCATTTGACAAGCATGAAGCAATATTTCTCCCTGAAATCCCTGCCACAGAAAGGCATAAGATAATATACTAACCCCTGATTTTGCCATATTTTGAAAATATCTCTTCCATTTCTTCACGAGTCATGTGGTCTGTGGGCAAATTGCCGACAAAAAGTCTTCTCTCTAAATCCTGAGGATTGGTGCTGTTAGTGAAGTCGCTCTGTTTGATGCTATTGCTCTTGCGTCCTCGAGCCATTTTGCTTTCGTTCCAAATCCAACTCTTCGCAAAAAAAAAAACAAACGGCCATGCATATCATTTCAATCCATGACATCAAAATTAAACTGGAACAAGATTAAACTTAACAGCTTTGCAGACTAGAAGCCAACTGGGTCTGCTTGACGCAAACTTCACTCCAGAGAAATCTCAATACGAGGGACACAGAGGTCAGGCAAAATCACTCACTGCAGCATTCTGGCTGAGCTTTTCTGTAATACTGAAAGGTAGCAAACCTAATCATTTTGCAGATAGGTTTTAGCAGTTTGACTCCAAGCTAAGATACAAATAAAACTAATTTTCCACTAAAACTCCTTAACTTTAAGCTTTTCACCATGCCCATTGTTGTCACATCTAGTTCTTCAATCCACTGATAAGAAATATTGAAATTTATGCAATATTTTAATAAGCTGAAAGGAAACACTCATTGTAACATTGCATAACAGCACCCAAATATTCCAGCAGGGCTTGGAATGAGGCATAAGGAAATAGTGCTGTAATACCCCTAAGTGACCACACCTGATCACTGCACTACACGTGAAATCTCAGCTTTCCAGTCCCAGAAAGCACAGGTCCTTATCTGCATCTCTGTCAGACAGCACAGCTTTGTCCCCATGGAGATGTCAGCTCCCACAGCAGGCGGGTCCAGAGCTGGGAATTCAACCCCCCCCAGGTGAATGCTGCACCCTTGCTCAGCTCCCCCATGCAGAAAAAGCACATTCCCTTAGCCCACACCCCTGCACACAGCTGGAGCAGTCAGCAACATTCACTGCACAAACTCACCCAAACAAATTAAAAAAAAACACCCCAATGAAAAAAAATAATAATAACATAACAAACACTGCCAAGCTAACAAAAAACACCATCCCCAAGCTTCAGACTTTCTGGTTTAAAATTCACCATTAGATAAAGCTTAAAGAAATTAATAACACTGAAGCTTTCAAGGTGAACTTAAAAGTTTGAAAATTATTTAATAAAGTTGTCCTACTTCCTAAACATTCACCTACAGGAATGCAGGATGGGATTTTCTGTTTGTAACATGCAAGAAGCTTGGAAAAAGAAAGATGATGAAATTGAATGTATCAACAGAAACTTCTCTTTTTAATCATGCAATGCCTACAACCAAGATACTCCCTAACAGTACCCTGGAGTAAAATACAATTTCAAAGTCATCTCTAAATAAATAAATCAAATGTCAACATAGATAAGACTATATGAATACTTTTGCAACATTTAACTGCCATGAAAAATACATCTACTCCAGATCTGAGACAAAAAATGTATTTATTTATCTATCCTTTAAAGATCAATCAGCTTCACATTTGCATCACTCTTGCCCCTTTTTAGAAAACCCTGCAGAGAACACGTCCCTGTCTAATCAACTTTTTAAAATTAACTGCCAGAACCAGGGTGAGGAAAACAAAACCCAAATCCAACAAACAGAATCCAACAAAATTAATCTCCTCTATCATATTTGCCCCAATCCCCCTGCAAGTTCGTCCACACACACACAGAGTTTTATCTTCCCCACAAGAAGTACCAAATCCCTTTTTTAATTTTTTTTACACAAAAGCACTGGACTCCTATTCCACTATCGCAGCTCAAGTTCTCATTAGCTGAGGGCAGAGAAGCTTTCAAAATTCCCTCAAAATGAATAAGAGGCAATAAAACATGGAAGGCACTGTCCAGGCCAAGTTCCCATCCGAAGCAGGATGCAGGGCACAGGCACACAGAGCAAACAGGTGTCAAACTGGCCTGGAGCTGCTGGCAGGACACCTCCCTTTCAGGACCAAAAGCTGTAAGAAGGAAGCTGTTTGTGTTCCTCAGGGGTGGGGATAGCAGGGGGTGTCTGAGGAAGAGGCTGCAACAACTTTCCACGTTAAGAAAAACAGAACCATTTTCCCACTTCAAAACAATCAGTAAATCAGAGCTCTCATCTAAGATAATTCACTGCCTCTTATCATTTACCACGCAGCAGATTACATAGTTGAGGGCCATTTAGCGATCATGAGACCAGAATAATTGAATGTTGTCCCACCTCTGGGCACTCTGGGCACTCTACATCAGGTGAACACCTAATTGCCACATTAAGCCCTGTTGTACGAATGCAGCCAGAGAGGCACGGGGGGAGTTTAAAGGGGACAATTCCCCGCTCAGCAACTGCGGGTCCTACCACAGGACAGCCCACAGCACCTCACGAGCCAACAAACCCTCTGGAAATTAATTAAAGCCACATCTCTCTAAAAATCTTATATTTAAAACCAGAGTTGTTTATTAATAGCGCTACAGCTTCAAGGAAGCAGGACTGCTGGAGCGGGATATTGCAGCTCATTTGCCACAAGCGAAACGCGACACAAGTCTCGTGAAGTTCGGGGGCAGAGCAGAGACAGCGGGCACGGAAGGCAGAGGGGCCGGGGAGCGCGGAGCTCTCCCGGAGCGGAGCCGCGCTCTGCCGAAAGGGCCTCGGGGCACCGCCCGTCCCGGCGCCCGCACCTGGGCACACGCGGGGCCGCCCGCTCGGTAACCGGGCAGCGCCTCCGGGACCGGGACCGGGACCGGGACCGGGACCGGGACCGGGACCGGGATCGGACTGGGATCGGAATCGGGACAGGGACCGGGACCAGGATTGGGGTCAGACAGTGACAGGGACCGGTATCGGGATCGGACTGGGACAGGGACCGGGATCAGACTGGGACAGGGATAGGGACCGGGATCAGGCAGTGACAGGGACAGGGATCAGGATCAGGTTGTGACAGTGACCGGGATCGGGGTCAGACTGCTGTTCCGGGCAGCGCGGGGCTCGGGGCAGCCGGCGGGGAGCGGTCCGCAGCCGGGCCCGGCGGGGAAGCCCCGGCCAGGGCGGCCCAACGCCCCTTCCTGGGCGGGAACGGACCGAGCGCTCTTAGGAGGGCGGCGGCGGCGGCCGGGGCGCAGCGCCATGAACCGGCTGGGGCTTTGGGGACTGCTCTGCGCGGCGATGCTGGGCGTGAGTGGGGCCGGGAGCGGGACAGGAGCGGGACGGGGGCAGAGGCGGAGGGGATCCCTCCCTCTCGGTGTCCCGCCGGGCTTTCCGGGAAGGGGCACGCTCCCGCCGCTCCGGCCCGTCCCCTCGGCGAACCCCCCCGTCCGGGGAGCCCCGGGGCTGTGCGCGATGGCGAGAGCGGGACCCGGCGGCGCTGCCGCCTCGGGTCCGTGGGGCCGCTCTGTCGGGGCCCAGGCGGGGCGGAGGAGCTGCCTGGACTGCCTGGTATCCTCTGCAGGACTTCTACCCACGCGCTTTCGCTTTCCTCCGGTGGCGCGGGCCCGGCAGCCCAGCCCCGCCCTGCGCTGGCCCGGGGGTCCCCACGGGCAGGGACGGGCAGCGGCGAGCCCCGGGACCCTCGGTCGGGACCCCCAGTCGGGCGGGACGCTGGAACCGGCTGCCGGCGCTCCTTTAACTTCTCGGTTGCGTGCGTGCGGCTGGTTCGGCCCCGCAGCCTCGTCGCTGTCCCGCGCCGGGGCTGCTCGAGATGCCCACGGGGGTGGGCTGTGCCCGGCCGTGCTGGGTGCTCGTCCATGGCACCCTCGGCCCGGCCCTCTCTGCCTCGCTCTCTGCCGGAGCCCCCGTCCCGCTCCGCAGGATGGCCAGGCGCATCTGCCGGGATACAGGGATGGGCAGCGAGGGGCCGGCTATGCGAGAGGAACGGTGCTCCGGGTGCCCTCTTGCCCGCTGTCTTGCCCGAGAGCTCATTCCCTGCCTCTTTTTACCCTTCCCTGTGCAGGTAGTCCCCTGCCAGGAGGAGCAAGGGCAGGCTCTGGCAAAGTTTGCACGGGTGATGCGCTTGGCTGGGGCTTTCCTGTCCCTCAGGGACGGCGTGTCAGCCTTGGGAAGGGGCTGGCAGTGCTCTGGGCGTGAAAGCTTGGTGATCACTGCTCCCCCTGTGAGGTACTGCCGTACTGTTGGCAGGGGCACAGGGTGATGTGCAATCACATTCTGGTAGGAAACGTGGGGAAATGTGGAGCAATGCTGCCGGAATCACTGCCACCCCACTTCAAAGACAGCACAGATGGCATCAGGCAGCGTGGGTGGCTGCTGTGGTCTGTGGTTAGTGGAGGTGTGGGAAGAGCAGCGTGGGGAAGCCTTCACCTCAGGGTGCAGGTTAGCAGATGTGTCTGTGGAAGCACAGCGGTGCAGGAGCGTTGGATATGAATTCACAGGTCTTGTTTCTTCCAGTGCTGGGAACCTGCTGATGCCCTAACATGCTTTGATAAGCAGTATGTCTACAAGGGCCGATGCTGCAACCGGTGTCGGCCAGGTATGGAAACCTTTTCCTAGGGATCTCACAACTGGGCTGTGCCAGGACCTACTGCCTGGGCACAGCGGGGCAAGCTTGGCTTGGTGTGATGGAGCCCCTCCACCTCACTGCCAGCAATGCTGACAGCTTCACCTCCCTGTGTCATCTCAGTGATAGAGCAGCTGGGACCTTGTGGGTGGTCTTGGAGATCCCTTGGGCCTCACCAAATGTGTCACAGCTCTCTTGGTTCTGTTTGTGGTCTTGCAGCGACAGGACCCCATGGCAAAGGCAGCTTTGTGGGGAGAGTGCTCACACTAGCAAATTGTGATGGTGTTTGCCAGCTCCTGCTGTCACTGTCAGGTCATCTCCCAGTCCCTGGAGTGGCCCCACAGCCCTCCCTCCCCACCTGGCCCCTGCAGTGTTTGTGGTCATCAGGCGAGCTGACTCCTTCAGCCCTGGCTTCCATGCAGAATAGTGCAGCAGTCCTGGCATCCACAGCTGCCAGCCTTCCCCTGTCCTGCTGGCAGAGGTGCTGTTCTGCAGAGAGGGAAAGCCCCCTTGCCCCTTCCTCACCAGCCTCTATTGCAGGGGAAAAGCTGGTCTCTGAGTGCAATAAAACAGAAGACTCTGTCTGTGCCCCCTGTGAGAGCGGGCACTATCAGCCAAGCTGGACCAAGGAGAAGCACTGTGCTCCTCATGATATCTGTGAAGGCAGTAAGTGCTCCCTGTGACCACTGACCCCAGCCTGGGGGGACTGGGGGGACTGGCTCCCTTGACCACTGACCCCAGCCTGGGGGGACTGGCTCCCCTGCTTGGTGTCTCACCTCGTCCATGTTCCCTCTGCCCAGATGCTGGCCTCATTGAGAAGGTGAAAGGAAATGCAACACACAACACGGTGTGCCAGTGCCGGGCTGGCACGCACTGCTCTGACATCAGCTGCCAGACTTGCGTGGAGAACCAGCCTTGCCAGCTTGGCTCTGGCTTTGTGGCAGGTAAATCTGACAAGCTGTTCCCACTCAACAGGACTGAAGCCTTGCCAGTGCTGACCTCAGGGAATGGGGGCTCCCCCAGTGTGGCAGGGCTTTGGGAGAGCAGTGCCATTGCCACGGGGCGTGCTGCACATCTGGACTCTGCAGCCCCTTGCCCCCTCAGCCCTCACCCCCCATAGCCCTGCTGACCTTTCTGCCATCTGTGCTCCTCTCCAGCCAAGGCCGTGGACAGGATGTCATCCCCCTGTGAGCCCTGTGCAGAAGGCACCTTCTCCAACGTCTCGTCTAAAACCGAGCCGTGCCACCCCTGGACAAGGTATTGTTTGGGTACAGACCATGTCCTCACACCAGCCCCAGTGAGCACATCCTCTGCTGCCAGTTTTCTTGGTGGCCTTGGGGACTGGGCTGGTCTCTGAGGGACACAGCATCTGGCTGGTGTAGGGCCAGAGCAAGAGGAACAGGGCTAGGAGCATGGTGTGGTCCAGGACAGCATTGGCTGAGGTTGAGGCAGACATTCAGGGACTTGTGTCTGTCCCTTGCTCTGTGCACAGACTGCTTGTCCCTTCAGGGGTGTCCATGCTGTCATCCATGCTGGAAGTAAGGGATCAGGATCTATGGGGATGCCCCATGCCCTGTTCAGGTTCTCCCTCCCAGTGCTCTCTGTGGCTGTAGTCATCAGCCAAAGCACAAGCCCTCTCCATAGGGAGTTTGGCTTTGAGGATTCCATGAACTGGCAGGTCATCCCTCTCTTTAGAAAGCTGCTTGAGGGTTAATTGCAGTTCCTGGTAGAAACATGAGCCTTATTTCCAAGCTGAATTAGTCTTGCTTCAGCTGTCAGCCATTGGATTTCACTTTGCTTTTATCTATGCCCAGAAATTACTTCCCCACAGAGCCACTTGTAGCCCATCTTAGCTTTTCTGTCATAGCTACAGTGCTCAAGCCCTGGGGGCTTCCCTGACTGGACAGGTCTGCTCCTTCCTGTGCCTTGTCCCAAAACTTGTTCCCATCCTCAGCAGTTTCAGCAACTCCAGGCCAAGCCCCAGGGTTGGTACCCAGCTGTGTACCTGCTGTCCCCTTCAGCTGTGTTGGTGGGGGTCCCCCTGCTCGCCCTACTGGAGCTTGGTGGGCTCAGAGCAGGATGTGTTTTGGGGCAGCTCGGGTGCCTGCCCAGCCCCAGCTATTCCCTGCGCTGAGATTACTGCTGTGGTTACATGGTCTTGTTCTTCCCTGCAGCTGTGAGGAAAAGGGGCTGGTGGTGAAGGTGAAAGGGACGAACTCCTCGGATGTGATCTGTGGTAAGTGCCTGCTGCCCAGGGCTGGTCCAGTGCACAGAGCACCCCAGGGCTCCAGCTCCTGTGGCACTCAGAAGAGCTGGCCTCATGCGTGGTGTTTTTGGGAGGGGAAGGCCTGAATGCATGGCCAGTGTGATGCCTCCCTGCCTCTGTCTCCATGAGGGGTCCCTGTGGGGCTGGGGCATGACCCCGTGTCCCATGGGTGCCGCACTGACCTGTGTCCTCCTGCAGAGTCCAGCAGGCGCTCCTCGCTGTCAGTGCTGATCCCCATCACAGCTGCAGTTGTCACATGCCTCGTGGGTGTCTGCATCTACTGCCTGGTGCACACAGGTGAGGGGCTAAAGCACGTGAGCTGCTGCCTTGGCCGAGGGAGGGAGAACCTTGGCTGGAGGGGCCATAAAGGGCTGAGAGTTGGGCCAGGGAGGACAGCAGCAGCTCTGCTGAGAGTGAGGAAGCTCCTCTGGGGACATCAGCAGTACAGGGTTTGCTGAGTCCTGCTCTGTCTTTGGGAGCAGGTGTGTTGGCACTGCTGCAGCCTGAGCTGGGCCAGCTCTTGGGTGACAGCACTGGTGCCCCACGAGTCCATTCTGGCTCCTGCTGTGCCCCCCAGCCTGCCCAGCCTGGCAGTGGCAGCAGGCATAACGTGAGCTGCAGGACCTGTGGTGCAGCAGCACCAGCCCTGGCTCTGACCTCGGGAAGCTCCTTGCAGGGCAGGAGCACTTCCCCCTGAACATTGCCTTCTCTGTCCCTCTTTCCATCCAGATTCCAGGCGACGAGTGCCAAAGGAGGTGAGTTTACCTAGAGCCCCCTCCAGCAGTGGTTGGGATCCCGCCTGGGCACGGCTGGGGATGTGCCAGCAGCAGCAGGGGCTGTGGCTTTGCAATGCAGGAGGGCTGGGGGCTGAGCTAGGCTGCCTGGCTGGGGCAGGGCAAGGGCTGGGGCAACCAGAGGATGCTGCTGGCAAGTGCTGAGCGTTTGGGGGGGACCCATACTCTGGCCTGCAAGGGAGTGTAGCAGGAGCCTGTGGAAAGACGTGGGTGCAGAGTGGGGGAATGTAGCTGCCTGCCCCTGACCCCTGCCCCTGTGCAGATAGAGGCTGGGGAGCCCGGAGAGAACCCAGATACCCAGCAGCCCACGGAGCAGGATGAGAATGTCTTGCCTGTGCAGGAGACCCTACTCAGGGGCCAGCCTGTGGCCCAGGAGGATGGCAAGGAGAGCCGCATCTCGGAGCAGGAGATGCTGTGAAGGCGCAGGGCACTGCCCCCGACAGGAGCACAGACTGGACAGCACCATCTCCTCTGTCCCCTCTCCAGCTGGGGAGGAAATCTGGCATCTGGCCTGACTGCAAATGATGTGATGCTGCAATGGACCATGGCACGACCGCCCCACAGGAATACCACTACAACTCCTGGTCTGGTCACCTGCACAGGGCTGCCCTGGTGGAGCAAGGCTTGGCCGCCCACGTGGGGACACGGAGCAGAGCCCCATCCTGCTTCCTGCCCAGGTGATGCAATGACCTGGGTGGCTGCTGGCCTGCTGAGCCCTTGCAGAGCCCCTGGCCACAGCAGAGTGTCACTGCTGACAGGAAGACCCCAGCACAGATCCCCGTCTCCCTGGGTGCTGGAGAAGCCAGGGCTTGGAAGGGGGGGCTGCTGGTGTGAGATCCCCGCGGCAGAGCTCAGTCCCGTGTCTGGGGTGCTGTGGAAGCGCTGCCCGTGCTGGAGCAGGGCCTGCTGGCATCCGGACAGGGAGGAAGGAAGGCAGGAGCGGCGGGCACACGGCTCTGCCCGGGCCGGAGCGCGGGCAGCGGCGTGCGGCGGCCGGGAGATGGTGCTGCGGGACCGGCGCGGGCTGCGCGGGGCGGCACCGGCACCGCCCGCCCGGCCCGTCCCGCCTCTCTGGCCCCGGGGGGCTCTGGCCTCGGGCTTGCCCAGCGCGGGGCCCCCTCCCGCGGCTCCCCCGCACCCCCGCCCGTCACCCTCCACCGTGTGATTAAACGCGATTTTCTGCCCCTGTGCGTGAGCAGCCCCGAGCCCCTGCCGCCCACCGGCGGCCTCGACCGGCGCTCCCAGCTCTGGTGTGCCGGGAAGGAGGAAGGATGCTTTGGGGATGGGCGGGTGCTCCCAAGGCAGAGGAGGGAGGGAAGAGCTGCCACCCGCTGTGCTGACCCCCACCGTGCCCCCAGACCCTCCCCAGCACTCCTGGCTGGCCCCACTCCCCTGCATGCGCTTCCCCTGTGGCTGCCCTCCCTGGGCCTCGCAGCTGTCCCAGCAGAGCCGTGCCCAGCCCGTGTCCCGCGCCAGAGGAGCAGGGATGTGGGCAGAGCTGCCTGCAGCAGGCAGCTCCGTGCCCCGAGCCCCACTGCTCTGGCAGTAAAATGCACCAGTGGGGTCCATCGCGCTGCAGGGCAGCGCTGTGGGTGCTGCGGTGCAGCAGTGGAGTCACCCCGGGCTCCAGAGCGCTGGTGTGGGGCTGCAGCAGCACTGAGGCTTTAGGTGCTGGGAGCAGCCTCAGCCTGTGACCCAGCACTATCTGAACACAGGCAGCACGGCATGAGAAAGGCCATAAATCCCAGAGCAGGAGCAGCTGGAGCATGGAGCAACTTTGCCAGTACAGGCAGTGGCACATTATTTAAGGCTCCTCTTAAAACCTAATGTTAGGTTTAATAAGGGAGATAAAAACATGGCAGCAGCTTTCCCTCCTCTCAGGGCTTGGCAATCCCAGCAGTGCTGGTGGGATGGTCTCAGGCTGGGCAGCATTCCCTTGGCACCAGCCCAGAGAACACCCAGTTCTGGGGACAGATGTGATCCCGCTCCTGCTGGAGGAGAAGGTGTTACGTGGGCCACAGATGCAAAGTCTTTCGCCCCAAACATGAAGCCTGTGGCCCCAGATGGTTTCCAAAGGACTGTGTCCCTAGGTGGCAGGCTGAACTCTGGGGCCACCTCCCCACATCCCCCGAGGCTGACCCCTCCCTGCTGGCGTGCAGCGTGCTCAGTGCCCTGTGTCACACATGTACCGTCTCATTAGCACGTCTGTCCCCCAAAGTGAGAAGGGAGAGCGCGTGAGGCCTAATTGAATGTAACTAATTATTCACTCTGCAAATGCTCTGTTTAAATGGGATTGTGAGGGACAGAATTACTCATTCTGAAAAGGGGAGAGAAAAAGAGAAAGACAGAGATAAAACAAATAGAGGCGGATGCTGGAGCTGCAGCTTGCTCTCTCTCCCCAGAATACCAATTACTGGATGAAGTGATTGTATAAATCTTTACCGAGTGAACGGACTGTACTAGTCACTTACTCCTGTCCTCTTATTATGAGGAAGCAATGAAAAATCATCCCACTCTCCAGTCCAGTTAAGGGTTCCCAGTCGCTGTCTTGGGCAATATCTCACCAGCTGGAGAGCTCGTCCTGGGGCTTTCTCAGGGTGGGGGTCCCACTGAGACAGGGCTGAGCACTTGGCAGGAGCCCACAGCCCTCCTGCACCTCCAGCCCTGGCGAGGAACAGTGGCTGTGCATGCTCTGGGGAGGTGCAGGACTTCTGCCCCAGCAGGAGCCAAACCATGCCATGCAGCACCCTGGGACATGGGGAGACATGGGCTGGCCAAGGGCCCTGGTGTCACACATGTCACCCAGGGACCCCGGTGCCTGGCTCAGTGGCACTCCAGGTCTTGACCCCTCAACTTGTTCTCGCCTTCTGTGGGTCCAGCCCTGCCAGTCCCCTGGTGTCCTCCACTGGCTCCTGCAGTGCTCACTGAAAAGGGAGAACACGGTGCTTCCCAACCTCTTCCCACACTGCAGTCAGTGTTTCTCACTCAGGGTGTCTCTGCTCCACTGGTTGCAGAAATGCACTTATTGGCAGTGACTTCCATCACTCTTGCCTGCCACGTCCTTTAATCCCAGATCCCTCCAAACACCCACATTTCTCTTCTCAGTAGTGGTGTGGGATGGGAGAGGAGGACCTGGCCACGCAGAGCTGGGACAGCTGAGAGTTCCCCTGCACCCTGCCATCAGTGGGGAGCACCCACATTCTGGGGTCCTGCTGCATGAGGTGGTGAGGACCCAGCCAGTCCCATACTCCCTGCAGGCAACCCCGGGTCCCCTCACCACAAGGCACCCACAAGGGGCTGCTTTAGGGGGACAAAGACCACCTGGTCTCCACATCCTGCAGCCAGAAACAGAGGGACCCCTCAGAGGGGCCCTGCAGGTGCTATTCCAGGGGAGCCACAGGAATTGTGTGGTGGGTTCAGCTGGTGGGGAAGACAGGCTGGGCACAAGTCAGTGACAAGAGGGTAAAGCCTCCAGTCTGTCCTGCCTTGTCCTGGCTGGGGATTTGATTGTTGCCAGCAGCGAGTTTCCATGCACTGGAGATGTGCGTGTGTGGGTGTGAGGGAGAGATAACATCATCATCATCATAACAAATGCAGTTGTGAAGCTCCATTCTCTGCTTATTGGCTTTCTTCTCTTTATCTATAAATAATTGCAGGGACACAATAGACTTTTAAGTCTGCCAAAGACTTTGTCTCCCTCCAGCAACCGTATTGCTACAGTGCTGCCACCTTATCTGCTTGTAGAGGGATGAGGGTGGGAAAAATATTTACTGTCAGGGATATTTGTCATCTGCAAATTACTCCGCCTACAGTTTGCAGCGGGGATGGTTCTGACAGCACCGATCTGTACTGTGGGAGTGTGAGCACAGGGGGTCTCCACGCTGCCCCAGACCCACCTGAGCCTTGTCCCATTAGCTGGTGGGGTGGGCAGCAGCAAGCTGGCAAACCCACCATGTGTGCAAAGCCATGCCACGGGCATGGGGGATACAGCTGATGGTGCTGAACCAGGTGCCTGGCAAGTGCCTTGACACAAGGTCCTTGGCACAGAGGATCACCTTGGTGGGACTGGGACATTAGGCTCAGAGGTTTGCCAAGTTGCCAGCCCCTCCCCAAACCTGCACACCAGGCTGTGCAGCAGCCCCAGGCACTGACCACTGTGAGAGCCCCAGGCCTTGCTGTTCTGCAAAGGCCAGAAGTGCTGGATGCTCCACCACTCTCTCAGCACCCAGTGTCCCTCTCTCAGCACCTCTGCCTGCTGCTGCCAGCCCCACCAGGCTTGTTCACTGGTGGAACTCCTCACATCCTGCAGCCCAGAGGCCTTTGCACAGCACTTATCACTGCAGTATCCAAGAACCGATCTAATTGATGTGACACCAATTATTCCTGTATCACTAAATGCAGAATTAATGCATCTGTGTGTACAAACCTCCTAGACCCTGACCATGAAATTACAACTTTGACATGAAAAGAGCCAGAGCCTGGGAGCACCATCTCTCAGCTGAGCCTCCATCACTGGAGCTCTGGCCAGCCCTGCTGGGACACCTTCCTGATGGCCACAGGGACCACGCAGGATCCCTGGATCATCCAGCTGGCTGCACAGCGACCTGGGGCTTGTGGCTCTTTGCAGACTGGGCTGCAGCCATGGTGGTCCCACAGGGCCATGCCAACCCTGGCAGCACCAGCCCAAAAGTGAGTGCTGGCAGAGCTGCCCTGGTTATTGTGACAGCCAGCCCAGGGAGCTGCACGCTCCACAGGGCAGTGCAAAGCCATTTCTGGGCTGCTCAGCACAGCTTATGCAGACTGCAAAGCTCTTGGCTTGGACGTGGACTGGTGCTGGGAAAAGCCATTCACTGCACTTGAAATTTTTCTGTGAAATTAGGCTTTGCCTGGACACGCAGGGCTTGGCACAAGCAGAAGTTTGTATTTTGTAAATTGCTTTCTACAATCAATTAAAGAAAAGAAATGGCTGTAGCCAGAGGTGGCACACGAGATGGCTCCAGGTTGGGGCTGGTTCCAGATCCTTTCCATACAGCCCCAGGAGCAGTCCCAGCCCAAAAGGAGCAGCCTCAGAATGGGGAGATAATGTGGCTGGGCAGAGCCTCACCCACAGGAGGGTATGGAGGAGGAGGTGGGCAGCTGTAAGGGGGGAGGATGGCCCCATCAGGGGCTGCTCTGCTGCCCCTGTGCCCACACTGACCACTGGGGTCACATGGGAGCACATGGAGCTGCTCCCAGGCCTTTGCACTGTGCCAGTCAGTGGCAGCTCAAGCTGGAGCCATCCTGGAGATGAACCCTGTCCCCTCCAGCCTCATCCCAGCGCCAGCACCCCTGATACTGGCGGCACACCATGGAGCTGGGGCTGCAGTGAGCACAGCCAACATGGCAAAGCTCTGGTACCCTTTCCCATCCCATTTGGGCAGAGCATGGTGAGCACAGCTTGTGTCAGGCTGCTCGGATGGTGAAGGGCTTGCCCTGGTTCTGGTTTGCTCAATGTTTTCATTAAGGACCTGGATGATGGAATAGAGAAAGTGCTTATTAAATTTGCAGATGACACGAAGCTGGGAGGGACTACAAGTATCTTGGAGGACAGGATTAGAATTCAAAATTATCTTGACAAATTGGAGAAATGGACTGGAAAAAAATAGGATGAAATTCAACAGGGACAAGTGCAAGGCAGTATGCTGAGCAGGGGAACAATCAGCTGTGCAAACACAAGCAGGGCTGGCGGCGTGGGGCCCAGCCAGGCATGAGGCCACACAGGCATGGGGCAGGCAGGGGGCATGGGCAGGCAGGAGGCTCAGGCTGTCTGCTCAGCCTCAGCTGGGGGGTAGGGCCATCAGGAGGCAGGAGGAATGGATGGAGGGAGTGAGAGAAACGTCTGTTGGCCTCAAGCACAGACTGACCCCTTGGAGCTGTGCCATGGGCTCCCCTGTGGTCCCAGGCAGTTCTCCCACCTGGCCAGGAGCTGCAGTGAGATCTGGCAGCATCCCAGCCCCTGTACACTTCAGCTGTGTGGCTGGGCAGAGATCCCTGCTGGGCTTCTCCATCCCCTGCCTTCGCCAGCTCAGAGCCAGGGGAGACACTACCCTGCAATGCCCCAGGGAGATGCCCCTATGCCAGCTCCAAAAGTGCTCAGCCTTTCCCACAGAGCCCCACTGAGGCAGATCCCCAGGCACTGGCACAGCCCAGCACCAGGGGCCAAAGCACCACCAAAGTGCAGGAAGCTTTGCTCTAAAGGCACTTCCCATGCCTGGGGCTCTGCTGGAGGTCTGGCCACAGCCCCCTACCCCACAGCACACAGCCCTGCAGAGATCCCCTGGAGCCCTCCAGCCGCCTTCCCTTCACTCCAGCAATTAGAGCTCCAGCCAGCCCCCTCCGAGCCTGTGCAAACACCGAGGCTCATTTAAATAAATTAAGAAGACATAATAAATCAAAGGGAAATGAGGGGCTGTGCCTGGGGGCAGGGGAGTCACTCGAGTTTAATTACATTGGCAAGCCTCTCGCAGCAAAAGCACAGCAAGTCCCAGATGTGTCAAGCACAGATGTGCAGGAATGTGCAGAGCTTGGTGGCACCACCCTGACGCCTGTGCCCGGCACAGCGCTGGCTCCAGTGAGTCAGGAAGTGAGGCACGTGCTGGCAGAGATGGGTCCTGGGCACTGTCCACTCCAGAGCCCCTGTGCAGCAGTGCCCATGTGGGCAGATGGCATCCTGGCAGTGCAGCACTGGCAGCACCTAGTGCCACATGGGCCATGCTGGGGCAGCCTGCAGAGCCCTGTCTGCCCCTTCCCAGCCCTGTGCCCACCCAGAGCCAGCAAGTCAGGCTGAGGCTCAGGGAGTATCCCTGGCACCACATCCCCCTGCCACACACACAATTTGCCGCCCCTTTGTCCCTCCTTGTTTAAGGACTCGCTCACGCCTGCATCAGGAACCCCAAACAGAGCTTTGCGTAGAGGCGGCAAATTTATGAGACTGGCTCTGAATTCCCAGTCACATCAGGGGCCAATTCGTCTTCCCAGGGCTGAGGATGAAATTAAATGATTGTAAAATAAATCTGTAAAAATGATGAAAAGACCATCACCCATTGGCAAGGGCGGGGTGCTGAGAACCCACGCGTGGCCGTGACGGATGGGGCTCACCAGGTGATAAAGCGCCCGGGACCTGGGAGCTCAGGGATTTCTGCTGTAATCTCGCTAAAGAGATGTTGTTTACAGGAAAAAGGATATTTTGGGGAGGAAATTGCATTTCAAGGTTAAGGGAAAAAAATGGAGCAAGTCTCCCAGGGAGCCACTTATGTGCGAGATGGCAGCAGACAGAGAGAGGCGTGGGTGCCCGGGAGCAGCCGGGGTGGGAGGCGGTGCCAGGCACACACATGTGCCAGGGCCAGCTCCCCAGCAGCCCAGAACCAGGTAGCGATTGCCCAGGCTCACAACAGGAGGCCAGAGGTGCTGGTGGGTCCAGGATGGTCGGAGGGGGCTGATGGTTCCTGTGGGTGCTGCCAGCCCACCCTGATGGAGAAGCTGCTGCCATGCTGCTCCTCTGCCCTGGTGCCATCCTGTCCCACCAGAGAGGTGCCTCAGCCAGATCAAAATGGCAAACTCTTCTTCCTGTGAGGAGCCCTGCAGGGGCCACCATCAGATGCTTCAGGGCAAGGGGAATGTGCCCTGCACAGGGACTTGCAGCTTCCAAGTTGCAGTCTTATCCTGCAAGATGGATGCTGGAGAGAGATTTTTCCCAGTGATGAGTGGAAAAAATAATGACTTCAGCTTAAAGTCAACTGGCTGGCCATTTAACAATAGGCCATTAGCATGGCTCAGCGTGGGGAAAGGATTTATTTAGGGGACGCAGTTGCAAAGACAAACCAGCACCAGGTGCTTAATAGCAGTTCAGAGGTATCGGAGTGTTGCAGTGCTCAGAAAATGCAGCTGTGGGAGTTCAGAGACTTTATCCTTCATGTCTGTGAAATCCCACAATACCAGCAGAGATTTTTCAACTCTGCCCCAAGTACAAAAGCAGCTCAGGGAAAGGGATGGCTCTGCAAGGGCAGCCACTCCTACCACAGCCACCCTGGCTGCCCCAGCACTGCCAGGACTGCCTTCCACTGGCACAGACCATACCTGTGTCCTCACACCCACCACAGGGCCACTTCCAAGGCCTGTTAGACCTCAGGATTCCCCTCTGTCCCTGGCAAATGCATCCTGAGTGTGACACAGGGGAGGGACTTGTTCTGCCATCTTGGGAAAGCCCAGTCCTCCCATCCCAGGATTGGGTTGGGCTCCCACAAGAGCCTCCATTTCTATCTCCAACGCTTGCACCATTGCCCAGAGCAGCTCTGGAGCATCAGCAGGCTCTGCCTGAGCCCTCCCTGTGCCTTGGTGGCCTGGACAGGCACAGTCACCCCCCAGAAGCCTTCTCACTCCTGTGAACACCATGGCTCAGCCACGGCTCCAACCCCTGCACTGCCACCACCACCAGGGCAGCACAATGATCACCAACATGTCCCTGCCCATGGATGGGCACAGAGTTCTTGACAGCAGGGATGGGTGCTGGGCAAACCCCCTCAAGCCTGTGAGTGCTGCCCCAAAAGCACCCCTTGCAAACCCTCCCAGTGCACGCCAGTACATCCCAGTGCACACCAGTACATCCCAGTGCATCCCATGTCCCAGCCAGGGGTCCCGTGGCCGAGAGCCCTTGCGCTGCTGTAGAGGAGCCAGAGAAAGGGCCCTTGCTGGACACAGAGCCTGTGTGGCCCCTTGCCCGCAGCCCTGGCTGCGTGTGGGGCCCTGCCATGTGCCGAGCGTGGTGAGGGGTCCCAGGGCAGCAGGAGGGGCCGGGGGCAGGAGCTGGCGGCCGTCCCACACAGGCGGCACGGCAGCAGTGTGCCGAGGTGGAAGTAAAGAGTTACTGAGCAAGCAGACGTTCAATAATTCATGGTCACTGAACTGCAACAGGAACAACGACAAATAATAATACAGGAAAATGGGCAAAAACCTGAAATCGTTAGGCCAGTGGTTCAAGCATGAAGTGTGCATGCTGAGGGAGAGGGGTGCAGTCACGCCATGCCTGGGTGCAGGGGTGCTGCCAGCTGCTCTGTGGCACTCTGCCCCTGGCCTGGCACTCCGGCCCAAGGGCTCCAATGGTGTCCTTGCCCCATGGGGGTTGTTCTGGGGATGTGACCAGCCCAGGGGAGGCTGAGCAGTGCCATGTGCCAGCCCTCAGTGCCCCCGAGCCTGGTCGGCATGCAGGGTGCTTCACGTGTCCAAGAGGCAGGAAGAGCAGATCTACTCTCCTTAATTATAATTAGTAATGCTTGCCATGGGAGTTTGCAAACATGGTTTAATTAGAGCAGCCGGGCTCCCTCCACATGCTGCACCCTCCCCAGGGTCAAGGACAGAGCGGAGTCAGGGAAGCAGGAGCTGAGAAATGCTTGGCAGAGTTTGGCTGCTGGGCCCACACAAGATTTTACCCCTTTTCTCTGCCCACAGCCATGGCCCAGGAGGCCGTGCTTAGTTTAGCTCAGCTGGCAGGGACCACCTTGTGTCCCTGCACACATGCTCTCCCCAGGCTATGGCCCCACCAGGACTGCCTGCTGCTCCTGGGGACAGGAGGACACCTGTGCAATGACTCAGCCAGAGGCCAGCAAACACTGAGATGGGAAATTTAATCTACAGCTACAAGAAAGGGCTGTGGAGTCTCTGGATGCATGAGCCTGCTGCTTCTGTCAGGAAGAAAAATAGGAAAGGGGCGTAGGGAATTAGACAAAGGCCATGAAGCAGAGAGGGAGGGTTGGGTGAGTTTGGGAAGAGTGGGCAGTGGCTGCTGCAGCTCCAGGAGGGGCTGATGGCCAAACATCCTTGGTCCCCAAAGCCCTGCAGAGCTGGGACCAGGATGGTGAGAGACATCAGTGAGTCCAAGAAGGAATGGGTGTTGAGGGAGAGCAACCCCCTGGCAGTCTGAGCCTCTGGATACAGCCAAGACAAGCCCTGCCTAGGCTGTCCCATCACCAACCAGGTTATCTGGAGGGATGAATTTGTGATGAATGAGAGCATCCTGAGCTCAAGGACAGTTAGCTGTGGTGGTTCTGCAGCAGCAGGCAGTGTATCCATGCAGGATGAGCCAGGGAGAGGACACCTGGAGCCACAGCATGGGAAGCAGTGACCTGGTCAGAGCTCCCTGCACATCCCAAGCACCACAGTGGGGAACCTGGATGACTAATTGCCATTGTCACCACACCTAATTAGGAGGCTGGCCACAGCCAGCTGGAAACTGTAGGTGTTAATTCTTTCTGGCAGGGGTGGTGCCCCATCCAGAGGGGCTCCTGCCACCCAGCCTGTCCAGAGCAGCTCCCTTCGGCCCTGGCACCATGTTCCCATCCTCTCCCTGCTCTGGGAGCACCCCAAGATCCATGGGCAGGGCACACCCACATGGACAGTGGCCAGACACCCCTCCTGGGAGCGGGGGGACACGGCTGGGGGATGCAGGAGCTCGGGGGATGCCCCGCTCCTGTCACTCTGGGGCAGGTGCGATGGTGCTCCCGCTGGGGCTGGCAGCGAGCTCGGTGTCTGGGTGACAGGTTTGAGCTCGGTGTCTGGGTGACAGGTTTACAAATCACCACTGCTGCGTGCAGAGGGAGCTTGGTTGCCTCGGCATTCATCCCCGCGCTAATTGCTGCCTCCCCGAGGAGCCCGATCCATCTCGCTGTAATTGACAAAAGGCAATTAAAAAGCCGTTGTGAATAAAGGGGGACATCTCCGGAGGGCCTGGCAGGAAAGATTTAGGTGCTTTGCTCCCTGGTGCTTTGGAGATGTTCCAGTGGTGTGGCCGGGCAGTGATGCTGGGGTGGCTGTACCCTGAGGTACAGCCCTGAGGGTGGGCGCTCTGCCCGGCCCCCAGAGCAGCCCTTTGCCCACCTCTCTCTCCCTGCCCTGCCCTGGCAGCTGCAGGACCATCTGCTTGCCCCATGGCTGACCACCAGACAGACCTGGAGAGCCAGCTGGCTGCAGGCCCTCTGGACACCTCCTGAGGGCTGGAGCAGCAGGGTCCTGCATCCATGTGGCACCAAAGCCAGCACCCTGTGAGAGCCCATCCCCAGGGCTCCCCTCTAGCCCCTGGAGCTTGGAGAGCCCCAGCATCTTCCTCTGCTGGGGACTGTGGGCTCATGGGGAGCGGAGGGCAAAGCCACGCCACGGGAGCGGCCTGGCCCCGCTGCCTGCGCGGCCTTGCGGGAGACAAAGGGCAATCAGCAGCGAGTGGCACAGAGAGTGGCACAGCGAGTGGCACGGAGCTGGGCCTGAAGAGCAGCTGATTGAGGAAGAGATGCGTCAGCTGCCTCTTGTGCACAGCAATCTCCTGATTGTGGAGAGCTGCAGGTGCGAGCGCTGCCAGCTCACCTGCAGAGAGGAGCCCTTCCTGCCGAGGTGGAGGGGAGGGCAGCGGGGAGGGCAGGGTGGATGTGAGAGGGAGGGTGTCCTGTGTCCCATTGTGGCAGTGTCCTGTGCCCTGTGTCCCCACACAGCATGTGCCCTCTGTCCTCATGTGGCAGTGTCCTGTGTCCCATTGTGGCAGTGTCCTGTGTCCCCACACAGCATGTGCCCTGTGTCCCCACACAGCATGTGCCCTGTGTCCCCATTGTGGCAGTGCCCTGTGTCCCATTGTGGCAGTGTCCTGTGTCCCCACACAGCATGTGCCCTGTGTCCCTGCACAGTGCCCTCTGTCCCCATGTGGCAGTGCCCTGTGTCCCTGCACAGCCTGTGCTGTGTCCCATGCAGGTATTTCTTCTTGGCAGGTCTGTCCCACCCTGGCAGGGACAGCCCACCTGGGGACCAGAGGCCAAGGGCCAGGCAGTCCCATGGGCAGCAGCAGGCAGGGGCACTGTGCTGTGGTCTCCAGCTATGGGGCAGAGCCTGGCAGTCTGTGCCCACCTTGAGCAGTGCCAGCTGCTGATGCTACCAGGAGCCAGCCTGTGGCATGGCAGAGCTACCTTTCTGCCTGCTGCTTGCTTGGGTCAGGGCTCAAAAGCTGCCCAGGGAGAGGAAAAAAGAGGCAAAATGCCTGGGGCAGAGTTGCAGACCCAGAGGCCCCTGGTGTGTGCTCCAGGCAGTTCCAGCCCCTCCTCTTGCCCCAGAATCTGCACCAGCACTGGCTGTGCATGACTCTGCTGAGAGAATCCCACCTGTCTGTAGTCCATGGGGGGCAAAGTGTCAGAGCTGCCCTGTCCCAGGTGTGGCTGCCATGGGACCTGAGGCTTTGGTGGGGCTGCCATTTCCAGAGGTGGCAGATGGTAGGATGTGCTGATGCTGGGATGTTCTTCACCATCTGTTGGGTCTAATTGACTTCCCGCAGAAGTTCTTAAAAAAAATTAAACCAGTTGCAAGAAGAAAATTGTTAATTAAAAGGCCTTTTGATTAGATAGACAAATATTTACCAATTATGACTGACCCCGGCCACTCTATTTTTTGTTTGCAAACTCCACAGTTTGCAAACTAATCAGCAGTTATCTCAGCAATTACGCCTGTGCCAGCAATCCCCTCGTGTAATGCCTCCCCTGGGGGGGGAGTCCCTGCAGTGCTGGGGAGGAGGGGGGCACAGTACCCCTGAGCAAGGGGTGAGCTGCCTGCTGTGCCCCGGGCAGGGCCACACACCACCCCAGCCACACCCTGCTGGTGTTACAGGTGCCCCGTTGTGGCCATGGTGGTTTTTGGTGGCAGCATCCTCTCCTGGGTCTGGTGCCTGCCCCAGGCAGGCAATTCATGCCACATCATAAGCTGAGGGGACACAACTTCCAGCAGAAAAGCTGTTTGTGCCTTTGGGGGAGACTGAGCACACAGCAGGGCTTCTGGCTGACCCCAGCGCCCTGGGACAGGGACACCCTGTGCCCAGAGGCTGCAGGGCAGGGAGCCTGTGTCTGTCCTTGTGTTTGCCCATGTCGTGTCAATGACTCTTGGTCAAATCCCATTGCCCACCAAGTGGCCAGGCCAGTGTGACCACAGGCTGTGGCTCACCAGTCCCCCTCTCTGCAGAGGGCACCAGGGCAGTGGCACTGCACCAAGAGATGTGCTGGGAGGGAATCTCATGGTGTAGCACCAGCCATGCACTCCCAGGGCGGGACGTGGGTTTTAATGTGGTACAAAATTGATGCATGATTCTGAGCAAGCGAATGTTCAGTGTAAATTACCCATGTTAGGCTCCAATCCGTGGCTAATTCATTAGACACACGTTTCTACACAAAAATAAAAAGCCTTCTGCATGCATTGTTCACCAAATGCTCTGAAGAAAAGATGTGGGGAGGCGAGGTAGTCTCTTGACCCACTCTTGAGGTTAAATCCTAATTCCCAGCCTCTCTGCTCCTGCTGCCAGGAGTGGGAACAGCTCCAGCTCAGCCTTCCAGGGAAGTGCTGCCAGCAACTGCCTGCCCCAGAGCCTGCTTGGCCATGGGGCTCAGCCCCCTCGAAGCACAGAGATGAGTGCACAGCATGGCACTGAGAGCACTGGCTGCCAGTGCTGCAGGGAGAGCAAACCCTGGGCATCAGCCTCGGCAGAGCGCCAGGGTGGCTGTGAAGGCACATTCCCATGATGTAGCACTATTGAGAGTCTTATTAATGGAGTGGGAAAGCTAATTGTGATTAAAGTAACAACGGTGCTAAACAGATAATTCTGCCCTGAACGGCAAGATAGATTTTTAAAAAATGAATGAAAAAGGAAAAGATAGAGTAACCAATCTTTAAAATACAGAGATCAGTAAGTGAGGATTCATTTTTTTTATTAGCACAGGGCTCTCGGGGGAGGCATGTGTCTGCATCCCCAGTGCCCGAGACTGCTCAGCTCATAATAAACGGCACACCGGCGATGCTGGGCCTGCCCGCTGCATTGCCATGGCTACTGCACTCTGCTTCTGCAGAAACTAAATATTGAACACAGAGCAGGTGTGCCAAGGATCCCAGCCCTCCCACGCCACCAGCACCACCCCCCTGGGCAGCTGGTCCCACAGGAGGGAGAGATTGGCCAGGGGTCAGTCCAGGTGGTGACCGTCCCTGTCCCAGCCCCCTGGCTGCAGGAGCCTTGACACCTGAGCCAGGGGCAGGGACAGGCCAAGCCCTGGGCAATGGGATCAGGATGGAGCCTTCTCCAGGGAGCTTAAAATTCCTGCCTGAATGGAGCAGCACCCTTTCCCTGCCAGCTGCTGCAAGGAGAGCCCAGACAGGACCAACACTGTGCAGGCTGCCAGAGCAGGACCCTTCCAGAACCAGGCATCCTCATCCCTGCACTGGCCACAGAGGATATGCGACAGGGACACCCCATTTCCAGCCTCCCCTCCCTTCAGGGCTTGGCTCGTGCTTTCAGCAGATCCCAGGAGCTCAGCAGACACCCTGTGGCTCCTGCTGCCCGCAGTGCCTGGCGCAGGAGGCAGCGGGAAGGAGCGTGCGTATCAGGATGCTGGAGGTTATTGCTTTCATTAATAGCTGCATGAGAGAGCTCGAGGTGAGCCAGGCAGGAGCAGACCCCCCCTCTCAGCATGGCTCCTGCCTGCAAACATCTTTTGCTTCCCTTTTGCTTTCCAAGGGCTCCCCAGGGCCGGTCTTTGCCCAGCAGATACGGGACTCCTGCTCCTGGGTGCCCCTGGGTGTTTTGCACCCCACTGCTCTCCCACCCCCACTGTGCATTTCTGCTCACCCCTCTAAATGTTCTAATACTGTAAAAGATCCATCAGAAACCTTCCACTCCAGAGGGATATATATTATCTAAATTTGATAAGACAACTTAATTTCTCTCCGTGTCTGTTACTGGCGATAAAACTGGGAGACTTTTATGACCCGGAGTCCTCTGTAAGATTGTCAGGAACTTATTATACAAGGTATAACTGGATTTCTCTCCACAGATGGCTCGCAGCCATGAGCTGTAACGCAATTCTGCAGCACATTTGGTAGAATAAATGCAAAGAGCTTGTTACAGTGAGTTAGATAAGAGAGACGGGAACACGGCTCTCGCAGGCTAATTCGGCATCTGATCTGCCTTTTTCTCACTGTGAAGGACGACTTGGAAAAGTGCATTTCACACTGAGGAAGGAGCCAAGCCCTTCCCAGAGCCACCTGGGATTGGTGCAGCAGCCAGCATGGTGCACTCAGAGGGGCAGCACCCGGTGAGTCACGGCAGAGCTGCTGCCCTGGCCCTTTGTGCGTGCCACTGCTGTGTCCCCAGCGCCAGCAGGTGCCTTCCCACGTGGCACGAGGGCCAGCAGGTCCCTCTCAGAGGCCCTCATGGCAGGCTCATCCGTTATAGTTATCACACAGCCCATTCAGGCTCTGACCAGATAAAGACTGGTGATTTTTTATTTACTGATTTTTTATTTCAGCATCCTGCAGGCAGGATGCCATGCAGCACGCTCATTTATCTCAATTTGCTCCCTCCCACCTCCCATCCCTAATTTTTCAGCAGAGCCTTGGAGGTGAAAGCCTTATCTCTGTGCCTCCTCTGCACATGGAAAGCAATCATGGCCTCTCCTTGTAGGGGCCCTGGTGGGGCTATTTGTTGTCGGGGCAGGAGCTTCATGGACTGGAAATGAGACAAATCTCTCTGTAGCTGCTCATGGCCTTGGGCTGGGGCAGACCCTGCACTGTTTTGTGGGGCTCAGATGTGGGGCTACAAGAGCTCCCAGTCACACATCAGCTCCCCAGTGACCATCCCCAAACAAAAAATGCTTTCCCAAGCTCAGACCATGTTAGAGCAAATGGGAATTGCTGAAAATTCATCAGGTGACAGCATGTTCCTTTTGTAGCACCCATTCCCCTGCAGTTCCACTGGCTGCAATCCCTGGAGTGGGCAGATCCAGCCCTGCAGACCTGTGCACCGTCCTGCAGGCAGCACCCCAGTGTCACACTGTCCCCAGAGCAGAGGCTTGCCTGGGCCCTGCTGCCAGAGCCCCTACAGGCATTTGGGAAAAACACAGCTGCTCCTTGGCTCTTGGGTCCCAGGGAATGGCAGGGCCAAGAGCCCAGCTCAGGGCAGGGCTGCAGCACAGCATGGCCACATTAATTCTGGATGAAACGTGTTGTTATGTGCATCAGGTTTTGTAATGGAACATGTTTAAAATTCAATAGAAAGAAAGATTAAAAAATAAGTTTCTTATCTAGAGGAGCCATAGAGCCAGTGAGGAAATTATGAATGTCTCGTTGTCCAAGGTTAAAGAGTGAGAGCTGAGGCATGAAAAGGCAGGAGATAAGATGAAATGTTTTCTGTTCAAATGAATGGGCTCCACTCTGCTCCCTAATAAACGATCAGTGTCAATATGACAAATTAATTCTGCATTGAGCTCCACTCAGGGCTCAGTGTGTGCAGGGTGGGGAGGGTCCTGGCCAAGCCTCCCCTGGCAGCCCTGTGCCAGGGCCAAGCCAGCCCTGCACAATCCCCAGCTCTGGGAGGGTGGTGCAGGACAGGCCCCATGTCCCTGGGCTGCTGCTGCTCTCCACGAGGAGGGGATGGGATGCCCTGAGCCTCAGCTGTGTGCTGCAGCCGCCTGTGGGCTGGGCTGTGACTGGGAGTGCTCCATGGGCACAGAGGGGACCGCTCAGGACCCCAAGGACAAGGGGACAGGGATGACGCATGCCGGACTGGCGGCTGCGGCGCTGCAGCAGAGCTGTGCCAGCTCGAGGAGCTGCTGGCAGAGCAGCCAGGTGACCCCACGCAAGAGATTGGACCTTTTAAAAGAGACAGTGACAAATGAAGCTCTGTTCCACTCGAGGCACAGAGGAAGGGGACAGGGAGGTGCTTCCAGGAGCTGCAAGCTGAAGGTCACCCAGGAGCCAGATGATGCTGATATGGGGCAAAGGGGGGGGGTCCAGGAGGGGACAGTGCAGGACAGGAAGGTGCAAGCACAGTGGGACGGTGGATGTGACACCTGATGGACAGGGCCAGAGGTGCAGGCAGTGCTGGGAGGAGCTGACCCCACCCCGGGAGCAGGGGCTCTGTGGATGATGCTCCTCAGCACCCTGGCACATGCCCTGTGCCAAGGCTGGCCATGCCAGCCCTGCCCAGGGTGGCCCAGCCAGACCCACTGTGGTCCTGGCAAAGCCCCCACACCAGTAAGTGATGCTGCTGATGGGCACTTGTTTTGAGCAGGAGCCCAGGGAGAGGTGCACTGTTCCTTGGGGAGGGGAGCAGGCTGTGTGGCCAGGCAAAGCCCAGTGAACCAGCCACCAGCCCTGACACTTTCAAGGCACAATTCCTGCTGGGGAGCAGCCTCCAGCCAAGCCCTGGAGCTGCACCACCCAGGGCAGGAAAAGGCCAGCCATGCCAGGCCAGCAGGTGCCAGTGGAGGCAGGGCTGTAGGAGCAGCTGTTATTACTCACAGGAGATCCTTAGTGCAAGACATACTCCTGCAGAAGACAAATCACAGCCGACACACAACACTGTTACTCCGTGTTTATCTCCAGCTGCCTGAGGGCAAAAGCAGGTGAAGTTACAGAAAATGTGGGGTGTCTGGAGCTTAGCATTGCTGCAGCCCCGGGCAGACCCACAGCCCTGTCTGCACTGGAATCACTGACAGCCAGCCTCTGTCCCACCAGCCTGGCACAGGCAGGGACAGAGCAGAGCCTCGCACTGGGGGGGGATCTCCATCACTGCTGTGGGGCTGGATTTGCTTCTTTGGGTGCTGCTGCACCAGCTTGGATCCAGCTGACCAAGGAGGGTTCCCATGGCATCGTGCTGTCCTTGTCCCAGCACCGAGGCTGGCATGGGAATGGGGCACTGCAGCAGCTGGGCTGTGGGACCTGCTCTGGGAAGGGTTAACAGCCTTCCACACTGACTGTGGAGGGGAATGGAAAGAGTATCTCAACAGCTGAGATTAAAACAAGAAAATGAGTATAGAAATTATGTTTGTTAAAGCGAAATAGCTAATATAATCCTCAAAGGATTTTTCCTTTTGACTTAAAAAAAAATCTAATATCTTCATTTCCATACCTTTTTTAAGCTAATTTGTGGAAAATTAAAATGGTGAACCCACAAAGGCTGCAGTTTAATTGAATCTTGCATCAGCCCTTGGTGAGCAGTCTCTCTTGGATTCCTTGATTAGTTCCCTCCATTAAATCATTTTTGCATCGTTTAGCTGAGATACTGTCTTCTGGCGGGTCTGGGACTCAGGGACCTGGATAACTCAGTCTCCATCTGAGCAGATGTAAAACGACACGCCGTGCCCTGGAGAGCTCCCTGATTTGGCCTCCTGTGTCCGTGGGACTGGCTCCTGTGGCTGGCAGCCTGGGCAGAGAGTGGGCACGGGCTGCCCTCAGCACCAGCCCTGCCTGGGGCTCAGCACACCCCCAGCAGCAGGCATGGCTGCAGGTGAGGACAGAGCCTGGCATGGCTGCAGGTGGGGGCAGAGCCAGGCTCTGCAGGGCTCGGGCTGGAGAGAGCCCTGGCAGGACAGGGAGCAGGGGGAGCAGGGGGAGCAGGGGGAGCAATGCTTGGCACTAGACAGCTTGGAGGGGATGCACTCACCTGGCTGTGGGAGGTGTGGCGTGAGGTAGGGACCACAGTGTGACATCCTGGCAGGGGCAGTCCTTTCTCTCTGCCCACCTGGAATGCCCAGTGCACGTGCTGCAGGCACCAGCCCTGCTGGAGCCACCAGTGCCCAGCATGGGCAAGCACACAGGATGTGGCCTCAGCGCTGGCAGCCACTGAAGTTCACCTTCTGTGTTTCCCTGCTGAATCCCCTCTTTTTAAGTGTGGATCAATTACAGCTACAGCTCTTAATTTAGAGCACTTGCAGCCTCCCCTGTCCCATGGCACAACATTCCTACAGGGACAGGGCCACTCGATCTCTCTGGGGGCACAGCAGCAGCTGCACACCAGGACAGCTGGCCTGGCACTGGTCCCAGTGAGCCATGTTCCAGCCCTGCCAGTCTCCTGACCCCATTGCACTCAGACTGGTGGGTGCTGGATGAGCCAGCTCTCCCTCCTGCATCCCCTGTGCAACTCTGGCACCTCTCACTGCCCCAGCAGTGATGCAGGAGTGTTCTGATGGCCTTGTCAGGCTATCATGTCCCATAGATTAAAACAGATTTATATAAAGTCCTTTTCACCCCATTAGATTACTCTGGATTAACCTTGATCTCAGTAATAGATGCTATAAATGTAAGTCCCGCTCAGGGGGATTTTATCCATATGTTCTTGGAAGGCAGAAAGTAGATAAATTCTTAGAGAAGGTCTTACTGAGCGATTAGAAAGATTTAACCTCTTCAGAGTCAGCTGGAGCTGCCTGTCCCTCTGCAGGGTGAGTGCTCAGCCCCAGCTCCTCAGGCAGTGCCCCCCAGACCCAGCACCCCCAGACCCGAGCTGGGACACATCCTGTGCCGTCTCCTGGGGTGGGGACACAGTGTGTTGTGCTATGTGACCTGACACCCCGCTGCTGTGTGGGGCTGTCCTGTAAAGCCTGGACTCTGCACCCACCTGAGAGTCCCACTGCAGCCATCTGGGGGGGCTGGTGGCATCCAGCACCTGAGCTGTGCTCGTGAGGCCCCTTCAGAGCCAAGGGCTGCCCAGTGCTGCTGCTGCCCTTGATTTACAGCCTGTGCTTTCCTTGAGAGCTCTGTGCTTTTCCATCAGCAGAAGGGCCAAGCCTGTTGGGCAGAGCCAGCTGCAGCCCTTCAGTGTTTTGTGGCTGAGAAACAGTTAATGCGAGGAGGGATGAAGGCAGGACAAGGAAATTCAAGCAGCTGTTCCAGCAGAGGAAGTGGGGAGCCAGCACATTGCACTACCCAGCACACGTAGGTGTGGCCCGAAGGGGTGGCAGCAACCAAAATTAATTCCCCATCCCCTCCTGCTGCTGATATTAAATTGCTCTAAGCGCAGGCTGGAGCCAGAGCCAAGCTCAGCTCCTCCAGGAGAGTCTGACCAGCAAGTTGCCTTCTGCCTGCTGATCAGAGAAGCACCTAATGGAGGAAGAAGAATTTGGCACTGGGCTGGGCTGCAGAGAACTGGCCCTGCTGGAGCTGCTGTGATCGGGCAGGAGAGAGGAACAGGCTGTTGACAGCACACACAGTAATGAAGAGGAGTCAGCTCTGTGGAGCAGGGCACTGCTGCAGAGCCACAACATTCAGGGTGGTCTGTGAACTCTCCTGGGGGTCCCTGGTGGGGGTTGCAGAACTGCTGCAGAGTACTGGAAGGTTGGAGCTGGTGGAAGGGTTTGACTTCAGCATGAATCACTGACTGCCTATCAGGCTCCTGGCAGGGCTGGACAGTGGCAGGAAGGGGCTGCAGTTTCACCTGTTCAGTCCCAAGCCAAGGGGCACAGGGAGACAGCCCTGATAGACACAGCCCTCTCAGTGCTGCCCACCCTGTGGCTTGCATGGGCAGCCTGGACTGCAGATCTGTACTGCAAGGGCACCACTCCCTGGGCTGGGGGGAGGCAGGGAGGTGACCCAGACCTGCCTGCAGCACAGGAGGACCAGGGGGAGCATGCCATCCCTCTGCTTGTGCCCCCCAGCCAGGCACCTCTGCACACACAGTGGATGTACAGGAGGACCTGCACCGTGAGCAAAGTTTGATGCAAATGTGTGTGGTTGGCAGCGCCCTGCAGCCAGGGCTGCACCTGATGAGCTGTGGCACAGGGACAGACCAGCCAATCCAGCTGGTGTGAGCTAGAGCTCTCCTGGAGGCAGCAGGCACAGGGGATGCAGGGTCAAATCTGAATCCCCTGCCCTCTAGGGTGGGTGTGTTCATTACTGCAATGACCTTACTGCCTTCCTCCCCCAGTGGCCATAGCCACACTTACCCCCAGGGAGGGGAAGCTCCATCTCCCTTGGATCAGCCAGGACCCACACTCCATCCTGGCCCTTCTCTTGGACAGGAGACATTTCCTGTGCTGGCTCTGCAGGGCCATGTCCATCCCACGTACCACAGGGGCCCTGAGCAGGTACAAGGCAGTTTTTGAACCATGACTTGTGCTGCAGGAAAAGCACCAGCAAGGAGAAGTAACTGCTCCTCATAACCATCAGTGGGACCCGGGCTGATGGCAGCAGTGTGGAAGCATCTCTCTCAGCAGTCTGCCCTGACCTGCTGCAGCACTGCCCCTGCCCTAGTGCTGCTGCCCCTGGGAATCTGCAGGGCACTGTGTGCAGCCAGCAGCACCCTGCTCATGTCTGAGGCATCACTGCAGGGTGGCCCCGTGGGCTGTGCCGAGCTCCATCTCCCTTCCCTGCTCACCCAGCTGCTTTGCATGCTCAGCTGAGCCTGCAGACTCTGCCCACACCCCTTGCACTGCCAGCCTGCCCAGACCTCTGTTCTTCCTGGCTCAGGAGCCTCCTTCACACTGCCCCTTGCTGGGCCTCTCCTCAGGATGAGGCTGCCACGGCCATCACCAGAGGGCTGGGGAGTGCCAGCTCTGGTGTGGAGCTGGGACCCCCCAGTGCTCTTGAGACACCCCAATGCCCTGGTGCTGACAAAGCAGGGTGGCTGCAGGCAGCACAGGCACTACCTGCATATTCCAGCTCACGGGGAGCAGCTGGAGCAGAACATCAGCAGCCTCCTTGCTGCACCTCCACTGGGTCTCCAGCCCTGGGGAGCACAGGGAGCCCTGGCCATGCTCACCGTGTCCCAGCCTGTGCTGTCCCCAGCCGCTGCCGGGAGGTGCCGGGGTTTGTCCTGCTGTGCTCCCCCTCCCAGGGGGCCAGGAGGTCTTACCGAGACGTACAGAAATTCTGCCTGCTGCCATGAGCTGTCACCTCCGATTCTGCTGAATATTTAAAAACCGCCTGAATCTGAAGTGACAAATCCATCATTGACCATCTGCCACTCTGCACGGTCACCCTGCAGCAGTCCCTGACATTTCCAGCTCTGCCCTGACACGAGCCAGTAACTCAGAGATGGAAGGCATCAGCCTCAGCAGGCTGACAGGCGCTGCCCCCCGCCTGCCCCGGCCCCTCGGCAGCCCACGCACGGGGACAGCCGGGGTGCAGGGCCCTCCTGCCCCTCCCTGCCACAGACTCCGTGTCCGTCTGCTGCCTCCCCCCAGCACACAGCTCCACGGGCACCGACCCCACTGCCAGCTCAGTCTGGGGACAGAGCCAACGGGACACCCTGCTGAGGGCATGCCATCCCCAAAGCTGGCTGTGAGCATCCCCTGCCGTCCCCAAAGCTGGCTGGGAGCATCCCCTGCCGTCCCCAAAGCTGGCTGGGAGCATCCCCTGCCGTCCCCAAAGCTGGCTGTGAGCATCCCCTGCCGTCCCCAAAGCTGGCTGTGAGCATCCCCTGCCATTCCCAAAGCTGGCTGTGAGCATCCCCTGCTGTCCCCAAAGCTGGCTGGGAGCATCCCCTGCCATCCCCAAAGCTGGCTGTGAGCATCCCCTGCCGTCCCCAAAGCTGGCTGTGAGCATCCCCTGCTGTCCCCAAAGCTGGCTGGGAGCATCCCCTGCCATCCCCAAAGCTGGCTGTGAGCATCCCCTGCCGTCCCCAAAACTGGCTGTGAGCATCTCCTGCCATTCCCAAAGCTGGCTGTGGGCATCCCCTGCCATCCCCCAGAGGGTGTTGTCCCGGGGGACAGGGAGTGCTGCAAGCCCCACAGGCAGCACTGAGTCCTCCTGCACCTGCACCAGAGGTTCCCCCAGCACAGCTGAGAGAGTGGGGCTCCACTGTGGGCCCCCAAAGCCTGTCCCTCCCTAGGGCTGCACATGAGTCCTGCCATGTCTCCATGGCCAGCCGGAGCAGCCAGGCTGCCTCATTCTCTGCACGAGGGTTAGGAGGGATGACTGCCTGGCATGAGAGACAGCCCATTCCAGGCCCCTCCTATTCCATGATAGTGCTGTCCTGTGTACACCAGGTGGGACAGCATGGGATGACAGGATGGAACAGGCTGCTTTGAAGCAGTCATTCCCAAGAGAACTGTTCACTGCCACACATCCCCTGGCAGCACAGCGACCACACTCACTGCTTGGCCGTAGCCAGCCATCCTGCAGGGTGAGCCCATGCTCAGCCATGCCTCCCTGCCCCACAGGGACAGGTCTGGGGGTGCCCCTCTGAGAGGTGCTCTCCCCAAGGCTGCTCCCCACACAGGGTGCAGGAGGAGTGTTACAACTACCCACTTTCCAGCAAGGCTGCTGCACCCTGCACACCTGGTTTGGGAACCCATGGGTGGCACTGCTCATTTGGGCTCCGAGCCAGTGCAGTCCAGGCTCCAGCACAGCAGGGGAGGCCCTCAGGAGCTCTTCTGGAGCAAGGGATGCTCTGGGAAGGCAGCATGGCTCTGATACCCTGTGGCCCCAAGAAGGGCCAAGAGTTCCTCTCTGCAGAGCTGCTCCTGGCAGTTCTCCACAGAGGAACTGTACTAACAAGGCCACAGGGCTCCTCACCAGCTCTCCTGTGTCTGCAGCAGCTCGAGGGGGAGGCTGTGGGGCCAAGTGCCAGGAGACCCCACAGGGGATGCTGTGGGCCATGGCCCTACACGTCCTGCTTGGCTCAGACCCGAGCAGAGACAGCCGGGCTGCGGGAGAGCTCCCGCCAGCCATTCGCTCCGTACTTGTAGCTGGCACAGAGCTGCAATTTACAATCAACCTGCTGTTTGAGCTAATTGTGCTGTAATTGCTGAGCTGTGCTCCCTCCTGTTCCACCAGCGAGAGGCGGTTCTCACACTTCTCTTGGCAAGCTGGCACATCCACGGTCGGCCCCGGCGCGCGGCTCGCGTGCCTCCAGCCCAGCCATGCCCCGGGCAGAGGCAGTTTTCCTCTCACTCCTCTGCCTGCAAACACCACCCCGTGCTTGGCAGCTGCTGCTCTCTCTACAAGCCCTCACTGGAAGCAGCTGCCAGAGGCCACAGGATGACCAGGACCACAGAGCCTCGTACACGTGGATGGGCAGGCGCTGGGCACTTCACAGAGATGCCTCTGCCTCCTGGGAAGGCATCTTGCCAAAGTTTCCTTTATCCTGGATAAAATGTGGGCAGTTGGAGGAGCAGAGCAGGCTGTGCTGGGTTCAGGGAGCGGCTGGGTAGGGCCTGGGGTCCCACTGTCCTGCTGCGAGGCAATGAGCTGATGAGCACTGGGGAAGGGAGACGCCAGGTCATCAATTGTAATTAAAGGACACTGTCACTGCCGGGGTTGGGCTGGCTCCCAGCAGCTCCTGTCACTCCCCCGTGCTGACACGGCAAAACTTGTACATCCTCTGTGCTATTTAAAAATCCCATCTTTAATAACTCGGAGACATCAGGAACCTGCATGACAGGCACAGGGGGATGTCAGACACCAAGGGGACAAGCACAGGGGGAAGCCACTCCCTGGGGAGCAGGGCGTGCTGCAGGTGGTCCCAGCCCCATGTGAACAGGCAGATGGCCCCTGGGCTCAGTGTCCCCTGCAGGCTCAGAGCCCCGGGCTTGGTGCCCTCCGCGGTGCCCAGGGGTGGCACTGGTGCGGGGTCGCGGTGGGGCAGAGCTGCAGAACTGCAGGCAGCACCGCAGGCAGCACCGCAAGCTCTCGCCGCTGCAGGCGGCGTGTGCGCAATCAATCAGCGCTAATCAGGTCGCTCACTAATTGCGGGGCCTCCCGCAGGGTGGTGAGGGCTGGGGGGCGCTGCCCTCCCCATCCCCTCTCCTGTCCCGGGCAGGTGTCACATCTCTTGTCAAAGGCATCTATGGAGAGTGGGCGTTAAACACTCACAAAGGCGCTGGGATTCTTTCAAGTGAGAAGGGTTTGAAAAGTCAATTTTCTTGAGAAAATTCACCCTTCTTCACATCCCAACGGTTTTCTCCAAGGACACTGTACCGCTGTGTTTTTCCCACAGAGTCACTTGTGGTCCCAGCAGTGGGCAGCCTCATCCTCCCTGCCTGCTGTCCATCCTCACTGCCTGCTGTCCATCCTCACTGCGTGATGTCCATCCTGCCTGCCTGGTGTCCATCCTCCCTGCCTGGAATCCATCCTCCCTGCCTGCTGTCCATCCTCCCTGCCTGGAATCCATCCTCCCTGCCTGCTGTCCATCCTCACTGCCTGCTGTCCATCCTGCCTGCCTGGAATCCATCCCCACTGCCTGATGTCCATCCTGCCTGCCTGGTGTCCACTCTCCCTGCCTGGTGTCCCCATGGCCTCATCCTCCTTGCCTGCTGTCCATCCTCACTGCCTGCTGTCCATCCTCCCTGCCTGGTGTCCATCCTCACTGCCTGGTGTCCCCATGAGATTCCCAGCAGAGGAGATTGGCTGGGCACTGACCCTCCTGGCAGGGAGTCTTGCCCAGCACACCTGGCTTGCCAGGATGTCTGCAGCTCGTCCTCATCATGGGTTTGTGCCTTCAAACTCATCCCTACCTGACAGGCTGGGGCCTATGTAAATTCCCACCATAGTCACACTGAGAGCTATCAAACTATCTAATTTAATTTCTTTGTGAAAATAAATAGCTAAAGTGGCCCCAGGTACATGCATAAATACTTCAGCTTTATGTTGGGCCTGTTATTACTTCTCCCAGCTCGTGCAGTTGTAATGCACACTTAATAAGTACATATTTATTGCATGCCTCATCCTGGTGGAAGAGTAGGGAATTTTTGCTGAATAAGCAGGAAAACAGCTTAGTCTGTAATAAAAAAGAGAGGGAGTTAAACAAAAATATGCTGGGTAATTAATGATTGAGCTTTGAATGGCCATAATTTTTTATTAAGCAAGTATGCAAATATGGCATAAGTGGCTGTGTTAGTATTCAATGGCTTTTTTCAAATATTGATGGCTGATCTCTGGTAAGACTGTCTCTCTTTTCTTCATGCCTGTGTGCATGATGATGAGCTAACAGGAGCACTCCTGTGTGTCCATGTGGGAAGCTGGGAGCACACACCCAGGGAGGTGTGCTGCTCCTGTGCAGCCCTGGCCAGCTTCACTGACCCTCACACCCCTCATCTCCCTCCTGCCTGCTGCCAGCCGCTGCCTCTGGCTCTGCTGCTTTCTTTGCCTCCCCAATCCATCTGTGGCACGCTTCATTAATCCTGATAAATGTGTGGGTTAGTGCTGGGAGAAGCAGCTCCGGGGATGCTGCTACCGTGGAGCTCCCTGTGCTCCACTCCTGCTCCAGAGGGTCTGTGCTGGCACCCACCAGCCCTGGGACAGCGTCCTGCTGTGCAGCTGGCACCTGTGGAGCAGGGAGACTGGGACAGGCACAGGGAGAGGGATAATGGGCCCCAGGCCTGTGGAGCAGGGACATCCCATGCAGAGCTGCCGTGTCCCCAGGCAGCAGCACCACGGCCATGTGAGCCAGGATGGGCACGCAGGTGACAAGAAGTTACTGAGCGGTGGCCAAACCATCACTCCTGTGGGTACCAGTGACTGCTGTACCCTGGGCAGACCCCGAGTCACAGCAGGGCAGCACAAGAGGTGACACAGACTCCATGAGTAGCTGGCTGCCCCTTCTCCAAGAGGAGGGTCCCAGGGGTCATGTGGCTGTCCTGGGGCTGCAGAGGGGATGTGGCAGCACTGTGGGTGTCCCAGCCACGGGGGCCAATTGAGCTCTGGGGACTGTTGTGACACAAGGGAGCCCTGGAGATCCTGGGGGCTGCCCATGGACAGCACCAGGAGGCTCTGCTCCCCAAATGTGTCCTGTTGCTCTGTGGTCAGAGAAGTTGGCTTGGTGGAGTGGTTTTTGACATGAGGCCCAGGGGGAGCAGACCCCGAGTCCCCCTTCCCATCAGAGCAGCAAGGCAGGGAAAGACACCAGGCAGTGAGGACAGCCAGGCTGCAGGAGTGACAGGGCCATGGCAATGCACACAGCAACGCTGGCAAACAGCAAGCTGATCTTCCCATTAGCCCTCATTAGCACGTGGCTGAGAGACAACACGAGTTTAAATTAAGAAGACATCACAATGGTCCCAACTGTGTTACCGCTGTGCTCGGGAAGAGCCGACAGCTGCTGTTTAATGCACCTTCAGGATCTGTCAGGGCACACACGGGCTGCACAGCACAGCTCTGCCTCAGCACACGCATGCTTCTGCATGGCTGCACAGCTCCACACGCACGCAGCACCTGCCTCTGCACGTGCCCAGCACCCTGCACATGTGTGTGCAAGGGCAGGGCAGCCACGCTCAGCCCTGCTGCCCAGGATGTGTCCCTGGGGCAGGAGGTGCTTCCTCCATTGCCAGAACACCTTGCTGTGGCTCTGTGCGTCTCTGTGCTGGGCAGTGGATGTGTCCCTGTATGTGTCCCTGTATGCCTTCGTGTGTGGCCACAGCACTGCTCTCTTGCACTGTGCCCTCCTGAACCCAGGGAGCAGGAACGAGCCTGTGGCTCTAAAGAGCACCCAGGGTCACACTGATGGGTGGGAGCTGCAGGGGAGCAGTCTGGGGTTGCTGCTCCCAGCATGGCCAAGTGGGATATCAGCACTCCATATTTACAGTGCACATTCCCAGCGTGATGCCTGCCAATGACTCCCACTGCTACGGGGGAGCTGGTGGCTGTCATGAGAAGGAAGGAAAGAAAAAAACCTGCTCGTGGGCATGAAGGGAGCCAGAACCATGTGATGGGAGGTGTAGGGGGCTGGAGGTGTGAGCTTGCCCCTCTCCACAGGGACAGAACAACCTGCTGATGTCCCCCACAGGTGCCCCACATGGGTGTCCCATGAGTATCCCACACAGGTAAGCCTTGCCTGCAAGCTCATCTGCCAGCCCACAGCTCATGCCTGAAGGCCTGCAGGAACCCTGATCAAGGATTGCACTTGCCCTTTGTGCCAGGACTTGCAGGAGGGCTGGAGTGCTCTGGCTGGTGAACAGAATGGGTGGCAGGTACTGCACCGTGGTGGCTCACAGGAGACAGGATGATCCCACTACTCATGGCCAGGTGAGTGAGGAAAGCTGTGCTCAGGGATAGATTGTGCTTCCAAGGCCACAGCAGCAACAAGCACTCTCAGCCACGGATTGTGAATTTCCCACACATTTAGTGACAGTATTGGAAATGCATCTGAGTACATTAAACTGTTTCAGATAGCTTTAATTGTGCTGGCCATGTTCTGGCATAGGGACACCTGCAGGTGCTGCCCTGGGCAGCTCTGGAAACTTCAACAGATTGGGAAGTGGTGGGCTGAGACAGCCAGGAACTGCTCCTGGGTCCCTGAGATCACTGGGCTCCTCTACCCACGTGCCAGGGTCTCCCCACACATCCACACGTGGCAGTGCCCCAGGCAGAGGCAGGAAAGCAGGGTCTGGAGCCCCATGGTCTGCACTCACCTCCCTGCAGGGAGCAGCCCAGACCCCCAGCCCTGGCAGCACAGCCTGCCAACGCAGCAGAGAAATCCCTGTGGGGACAAGTGCCAGGTGCCCCTTCATGTCTAAGATGGTGAGTGGGAGAAGGAGAGGTCATCTCCTTCTGGAGGAGCAGAAAGCTGCGGCACAGAGCTCAGTGCAGACCTGCTGCCTCAATTATTTATAGGTACCATGGGTAGAACATGTTTTAATGACATTTGTGCTGGAGCTCAACAGTGCGGATCCGCAGCCAGCCAAAAGGAATATGTCAGAGGCTTTATGGCCGGTAAAAGCAGCGTGTCAATCACAGTGGCATGCTCACCTCAGCCCTGGATCCGCTCCCCCTGCCCTGAGGAGAGCCTGCCACTGCCGTGATGGATTGATGGGCAAACCCACAGACACACCAGCATAAGTCACCGGGCCTTTTTTATGGGTAAATCACAAGTAATAAGCTTTCTCAGTAGAATTAGAATGACATCCTGGAAAATTATGCTCTGGTTTTACAGCACATGATGGAAAGGCAATGGACACTTTAGAAGGGGATGCTTGTCCTCCCATCAGGCAGCCATGGCTCGAGGCTGGGCGTGGATGAAGCGAGCCTGGTTGGTGCAAACTTGAGCAGGAGATGGAAGAGACAGGACAGACCTGGGGGTGTGATCTGCACTGGACTGCACCAGCTCTGCACACAGGACTCACCCCAGGCCCCAGAGGTGATGGGTGGGTGCTGCTGTGCATGGGCAGTGCTGTGTGCAGCCCTGGCTGGGACAGCCTGGCAAGGAGCACGGCTGATCCCAGCGATGTCTGCAGTGACAGGAAAGGGATGTGTCTCTGCCTAACCTTGTACTCTTGCAGCCAACTTCTCTGTGCAGCTGCTGGGCTAGGGGTCCACAGGCCAGGGCCCTGGCAGCCAGACCTGAAAGCAGATGAGATTCCAAATCAAGCCATCTGGACACAACACGCTCCAGCACCTCCAGCAGCTTCCCAGAGAAGAACCTAGGACACAGAGCTGTGATGCTGAAGCACCTCCAGCTCACCAGGATATCTGACAGCATGCCTTGTGCTGGGATTTAAAGACAATTGGTCCTTGTGTCTTTTTGCATTTCTGCTTGCAGAGTGTCATTTTCTTCAGAAAATGCTCTTTTGCAATTACTGTGAATTACACGTGAAAAGCAAGCAACCACATATTGATTGGAGCCCAAGAAAAACACCAAAGCCATTTAGAGTAGATTAACTTTTTCTGGAAAACAGCTTCACAATTATTTAAAGAGATTAATCAGTTCATTTTAGGTCGTTTACCATTGTTTCCATGGCCTAGACTGGAATATCCCCCTCTCCATTGTGGACAGAGCCGAGGCCTTCTCAGGAGGAGGAGTGCCAGGAGGAGGAAGGGGGTGCAAGCAGATGGTGCTGCTCTCTGGGTCCCCATGGAGACTGAATCACAGCTGCCTCAGGGCAGGGCACAGGGGAACCCTCCTCAGCCAACCCAAATACCTGCCTGCTCCATGCCAGGTGCAGCCAAAGGACAGGAGAGCAGAATTCCTGGGATACATCCCGGGTCACCACTTGTGCACCCTCACTCTCCTCCCACTCCCCATGCTGCAGGCAGAGCAGGCTCCTGCCCTCGAGTATTTCAAAGCGTTTTTTTCTTCAGGAAGAAAGAATTGAAGTCAAATAGCTCCTGTGGTGGAATACTTCCCAAATGTCAACACAATCTGTGCTACATTACGGGTAAATGTGATAATCTTAACGCCTGGCTTCTTAATGTCAGTGGCACTGAAGTCTGATGGATTGACAGACTGCCAGAATGACACGCAGTCATAGCTGATAAGGGCTCTCTCCGGGGAAATCACAGCTTTTTAAAGATGTTGGCAGCTACTAGCAAGTACCTTTTTATTTAAAAGGATTACAAGCATTGATTGCACTTCCTGTTTTCTTTTTATCACATTCCTGCACCAAGTGAAGCTTGTGCTGGGAGCTGAGCTTTTCAGACAATTATTCTGGAATAATGAAGGCGTGTCATGCTGCCTGTAATGAGTGTTTTCAATGCCTAATTTGCGTGCAGTGTGAAGGGATTTCAACAGCTGCCTGGCTCCTGGCTAAAGGTGAGTGACTCCTGACCGGGTGCAGGCTGCCGTGGGCTGCTCTGCCGGGGTGGATGGCAACCGTGCTTCCCCCAGCACAAGAGGGATTAAAACTCCACGAATTACCACGGTTAAAACACAAGCTAAGGGGATGTGTTGTGCTTAGAAATGGCTGGTGGCTCTTTCCCCAGCGAGCAGCTGGACCAATTCATGCTCACCTGAGCAGCTCCTCCACAGCAGCGAAGGAGAGAGATGAAAAATGGGTGTCTATAAACCTGCAGTGTAGCTGGACAGGGCAGTTAACAACCCTGAGCCACAAACACTTGCTGTCACTGACTGCAGATGAGGGATGTCTGAGAATCACCACTCGGCCTCCCAGCCAGGGCCGGTGGGCACACGCAGCAGCAGCAGGGCTGGGTGGATGCTGAGGCTCACTGCACAGCCCAGGGGAGGCAAACACCAAGGCACTGGGCTCCTGCTTTCACCATTTCATGCTGCCCAGTGTCGTGCTGTTAAATGCCAGGTTTGACCCCTCACAGCTGGGTTCCAGTGTTGGTGAGGGCAGGTGGGCTGGGACGGGCCCAGGGAAAGCCAGGGCTGTGTGATTGTTGTGTGGGGAGCCCTGGTTGTGCTCTGCTGTGTATCCCAACTGCTTCAGACTGCCCACCCGTGCTGGATTCAGCTTTGCAAAGCCAAAGGTATTTCCCTAAAAGTTTTGAAGAACAGTCCTGCAACCCACACTCATCTGGAAAGGAATTGTGAGGCTGGAGAAAGCCCAGGCTGGGATGTGTGAGTGACAGATGATGGCCAGCCTGGCTGCTCAGCATGGCTCCAGCACCCCAAGAGGACATAGTCCCACTGGCAGCAGGAACACCAGCTCTGCAGCACACTGCCCTGGCTGCTCCAGACAGTGAGGCGTGGTCTCAACCCCACTGACTGCCCAGAAGCACAATTCCAGGGCCAAGTGAAATTCAGTGATTTTGTTTCTCTCCAACTTCTGTGGCTGTGGTGACAGAGCTGAGACAGCTGCCTGGAAACACTGCTCTGCTCCCACCAGTGAAGAGGGGAGCAAGAACTGCTGCTGCTGAGCACAAAGCCAGGGCATCTCCAGATACTGGGAGCACTCCTGGGATGGGCTGGGAGGCAGCAGAGCCACGGCCAAGCTGAGAGCACAAACCAGATTTCTGTGACAGCAAGACAGCCCTGACAAGACAGAGCTGCTGCCTGCACCAAGCACAGGGCAGAGATGTAAAACAGATTTTGCTGAGCAGGGAGAGTCTGACACCAACCCTGAAAGCAGCTCAAGGGCTGGGTAAATGAAAGGATGTAGGGGGCTGGGATATTAGCTGTGGTGGAGGTGGTAAAAGGAGTCAGCTTTCTGTGATAAAGCAGCTTCCTCAGAGGGTATGGGGACAGAAGGGATCACCTTCCAGAGCAAGATATTGCCAGTGGGAACGGGAGGTAGAGGTTGACACAGCCTTGCTACATTCAGCTGCCAGAGATGGATTTTCCTCCTGGGGATGAAGGTATCACTGCCCTTTTTTCACTTCCTTTTAATGATCCCAGCAGATCACATCCATCTTTTGCAAATACCTCTCTAGAGGAGACCTGGACACCTTGCCTTCTGGAGCTTGCCATGGCTCAGTGCAGGCACTGGAGGTGACTGATGCAGCCTCCCTGTGCTGGGGATGGAAAAGGGGCTGCAGCAGCCCGTGGCTGATGGGACACAGCAGCACCAGCCCTGGAGGACCCGTTCAGAACATGTGGCAAGTGCCACTGTCCTCGGCCAGCACTGCCAGCAGACAGCCACAGGTCACGTCCCATGTGGTGAGAAGCATCATCTGCAGAGCAGGACTGGCTTCCCCTCCTGCAGAAGGAGGAGGAGAGGGACCTGCCCTTACCCTGCTCTGCAAGGAGACTGTCTCTGCAGTTGTGCAACTGCTGGAGAGAGAGAAGCTGCCATAGAAGAATTTCCTCAGAAGCGGCTGTGTTGAGGAGCCATGGAGCTATTCAAGCATCTTCACAGATGCTTCTGCAATCAAAGCTCTCAATAATCCTCCTCTTTTGTAGTGAAGGGTCTGGTTCTGACTGGCAATTTGTTGCTTTGAGCTCTCTCCACTTCCCCACAATATTCAAGAAGCAAATCCTCCTGCACGGCGCAGGCTCACACTCAATGCCAGGCACTTGTCACCTCCACTGCAATGAGCACAGACTGCAGACACCTCCTCCTCCTCAATGTGGAGTTCCCAGAACACTCCAGACCCCAGCCTCTAGAATCCCAGTGTTTGGGTGCCTGAAGTGGGACAGCAGGACTTGGAGAGCTGCAGCTGGATGAGAGTTCTTGTTGCCAAGGACCTGGGCTGGAAACTCGGCTACAAACACTCAGCTCTTTGCAAACAGCAAGGGGCCAAGTGTCCAGACCTGCCAGAGCAGGTGGCTGTGACCACAGCACTGTGACCACAGACTTGCTGTGAGGGGGCAATTAATGGTGCAATTAATGGTGATGCTGGCAGAAAGCTTCCTCGAGGCTGGCACTCCCTGTAAGTGTGAGAAGGAAAACTGCACAGACATTGAGGTGACAGCACACCTTGTGCCTCTGGAAAACCCTCCGGCCTCAAGACTTCCCCCTTCTGTCACAGCATCCACTAACTGCTGTCATCAAAGGTCACCAGATGCTTCTTCCATAACATCCAGTGAATAATCAAGGGAGCAGGACGGAGTGGAGACAAGGGGATGGTGAAGGATAAGGAAACACTCAAAGACCTGGGGGAACACTAATCCTGTTTTGGAGCCAGGACTGCATGATGCTGTTTAAATGACTGTTCCTTTGTGGAGCAGTTTAAAGTCTGCCTGTCCTCTCTGCTGACCTAACTGAGGCCACCACTGAGCTCGGCCATGTCCCCTCTCTCTGTGCCTGCTCCACCCCTCCAGGGGTGCCACTGTCACACTGATGGGTGCTGGAGCACCTGCAGCCACCTCAGTGAGGCTTCCCAGGCCCAGGGAGGTCACGCTTCTTTACCATGAGCACCTTGATCTTTCCCCAGCCCCTGGCCATCAGTGAAACCACCAGCAATTGATTTAGCTGGGGTCAGGCCAGAATGTCATTTATTTGCATCATTTCAGTATTAAAACTGAGTTTGAAGGAGGGTTTTTTAGCTGCTGCCAGTAACTGAACACTGCTGTAACACACAGCATCACCAAATGAGAATGGGTCAGGTACCAAAGCTGTTGACAATGCTCAGCTGTACCGAATCCATCAAGAGTTACAGAATCATACAATGGTTTGGGCTGCTCAAAGCACAAGCCAACTTTCTCCTGAAAGGGATGGAGAAAACCAAGGCCATTTTTTTTCATTGTTCATTTTCATTTTTTTCAAGTTCAGAGAGAAAAAAATGACCCTTCTCTTGAAGAAGCTTTTTCTGATGAGCATTTCAATGAAAAATGGGAAGAAGCCAGAGATGCAGCATCCTGCCAGTGGGAACATGCTGCAGGGGTTGGCTGTGCCATGGCCCATCAGCCACCCAGCCCCTCGTGGAAGGCACCAAAGAGACCACAATAACAGGGCAATATAAGGAAAGTAAAAAAAAGACCAAAAAAAGCACATAAGACTCAGGCTAGACGACAAGGAAATAATTTATTTCCGGGTCCTAGAAAGACCTTGAAAAAAAAAAATAACAAGGGTGAGGAAATCAACCTTCTAATTTCATCTGGGTAGAGAAACAAACCCGAAGTGAGTCCATCAGGCACGGTGGCAGCTGCCAGCTCCTCCTGCGGGGCGGGCAGGGGGGGCTGGCACCGCGCTCCTCCCGTATTTACAGTGGGACAGAAACTAAAACGCAAGCGTGAGTGCATGCGCGGGGAGCACGGGCTGCTCGGGATGGGGAGAACCCACGGAGGGGTGCTAAACACCTACCCTGTCAGACCCCATCTCCTAGGACAGAGCCCTGCTATTGCACAACACTTGGCTAGAGGACGGGCCAGTGCCCGGGGGGCTCAGCTCTGCAGCCCAGAGGGAAAACACGAACACGTTCCTGAGGAAAGAGAGGGATTTCTCCGTTCTCCTGCTGGAGGTGCGGGGTGCCGCGTGCTTGAGATGGCGTGGCCAGAGCTGGCACTCGAGGCCCCGCTGCCTCCCCAGCATCATCACAGTGAACCAGCAGCACGCCGGGCACAGGTGCCAGCCGCAGCACCATCGCCTCCTCGGAGGGACCAGAGAGGCCACAGGGGCCATGGTGGCAGTGGGCAGGGGCAGCTGAGGGCAGGCACTGTGGCACAGCCAGTCCTGTCCCTCTCCGCTGCTGGCTCTCGTGCTGCAGCCAAAGGAACAAGGCCAGCAGCCGGGAAGCAACACAGAGTAAAAAAATGGACACGCATGTACATCTACAGCCAAACCTCCTCCAAAGAGAGAAAACAGTGTCTGTAGTTAAACTAAAAGGACAAACCCAATGACAAGCCCAGGATGTGTCAGGCCTTGGGAGACAGTATCAGTTACCTATCAATGATAGAATTGATTTTTTCCCAACGTGAACAGATAAGGAGCTGCACCAGCCAGCATGGCCTGAGGTGCTGTGCAAGGACATCACTCTACAGGCTGTTCAGTTTTCCCTGTGGTGTTATCAGGCTGGGAAGGCACTGGGCACCCAGTGCTTTCCTCCAGCATCATCTGCAGCCTAAGGAACAATGGCACATCCCACTGGCACCTTCCTCACCTGCCTCCCAAACTTAGGAATTACATGCAAAGCAGTCCTGCTGGGAGCTCATGCTGGTTTGCTGCAGGATACTGTGCTGGGGTGGGGACACCCTGGGTATCCCGAGGTGCCACAGATGTGCTGCCCAACCTGCAGCCAGCTTGTCCCCAGAGCTGTGCCAGCAGGTTCTGGCCTCACACACATCTCCTGGGGATGGCTGTTCTGTTGCTGATGGTGGTGCTCTGCTGTCAGCTGGGTGCAAGCAGGAATTATTCTTCCCAGCCAGGGGCTGGGTTTCTCCTGCACCCTGCAGCAAGGTCCTCCATGGAATGCAGCTCTCCGCCAGCCAGGGTGGGCCAGGGAGCACTGACATCCTGCCTGCTGCCCTGTGCAGCTCACACCATTTGGTGACAGCCAGTGCCAGGCTGGGAGCCCTGCAAACCCCAGGTCCTGTGTGAAGGGCTGGCAGAGCCCACTGCGGGTGGTGTTCTGATGGCACTCCCCAGCACCACAGCTGCTCTGTGGCCCAGGCCACAACATCGTGCCTCGGTGACAGGTGGGACATCCCGCCTGCCACCGGGGCTGTGGGGCACACCAGGACTTCACAGACAACGTGTGCTGTGCAGGGAGTGTTGGGGATCCCCTTCCCATCACCAGCACCTCTGTGATCACCAGACAGGGGTGAAGTGATTGCAGCATGGAAGGGAAAGCTGGTCTGAGGTGAGCAGCGGTTCTGCAGGATGTGATCCCAGCGTGGCATCCTCCCTCCAACACCGTGCCCGCAGCCGGGGGCTGCTGAGAGCCCCACAGGGAGCAGCGAGAAGGAAGACTTCAAAAAGCAAGTAAACTTAGGAGGGGAAAATCTGAACAGAAGTTAAAAGCTTGTTTCCCTCAGCAAGGAAAGCTCTTAAAGAAATCAAAGCTCTTTAAATGCTCTGACTCAAGTGACAAAAACAATTTAGACAACAAAAGACTCCCGGTTTGCTCTTCCTCTCCTGGATGGGGATCACCGAACAGATCTATTTAAATGATAATTTGTGGGGGAGAAACCCTCTCCAAACCCTCTTGAATTAGATTTTCTCCTTCTTAAGTCAGTGCGTAGTGCTTTAATGGAGACTGGCTTTGAGGAGATGAGAACACCCCGGTGGCTCCTCCGGGCTCTCCAGCCTCCCCAGGCGGGTGTGGAGCCCACCCGGACTGAAGGCAGCTGCAGAGGAGCAGAGGAGCGTGGCCCAGGAGCACACGATGCCCGTGTGGGACCTCGTGCCCTGGAGCTCCTGTCCAGGAGGTGTCGGGAGCCCCGGGGCTGGGGGCAGCTAGGACTCCTCGCTGTCCTCGTCGCCCCTGCGCCCCGCGTACAGCGCTGCCAGCTGCCGGAACCGCGGCCCCCAGCCCCCCAGGTAGGAGAAGTCCTGCTCGGAGCCGCTGGACCAGGTGTTGATGGAGCTCAGCGAGGGCACTGGGGAGTCCGAGCCCTCGAAGGCATAGGTCTGGAATGAGTCATAGGGCGGCACAGAGAGGTCCTCGTCCGCCTGCTCCACCTTCCTGCAGATATAGTCTCTGAACACAGAGAAGTCCAGGTCTGGGCTCTGCACCCACTGTGGGAGGGCATGCAGCTCGGAGGCTGGGTTTCTGCCTGGGCCCCCCTCTCCCGGCCCCCCGCCTCCATCACCAGCTTTGATCTCACTGAAGTCGTAGAGGCTGCGCAGGGCTGACATGTCGTAGGCCTCAGTGTCCTGCTCGCCACCCCCTTCATCGTTGTATTTGATGACATTGTCCCTCATGTCCTCGTCATCCTCAGAGGTCAGGTGGCTTTTGTGGTGCCGCTTCAGCGTGAGGATCAGAAGGACCAGCACTGGGAAAGGAAGAGACAGTCAGAGGGGGCAGGGTCTCGGGGATGCTGTGCTCCTGCAGGGCGAGGATGACCCCTGCTCCCTGGCAGGGGTGGAGGCACAGCACCCCTGGCACGGGGAGCCCTGCCAGGATGCCAGAGGGCTCCCACCAGCCAGGCTCATCAAGCAGCAGCCCTGCTGTGTGCTGGCTTGGAGAGAGGTTTGCCTGGCCTCCAGGGCACACTGGGAGCCTCCCTTGCCATGCAGCGTGACTGCTGAGACAGGGGGGAGTGATGGATAAACACACAGCTGGACAGACAAACGGATGGGCTCTGCAGAGGATGAGCAGGAAAAGGGGGTGCATGATTCATAGTAGCAGTAGATGTTGGGAGGGTGAAAGTGGAGCAGATGGCACAGAGCCTGAGCAGCGAGACGCAGCTGTGTCCTGGATCATCATCCATTCAGCCCATCACCTTTAAAGCACCAATGTGCACTTTATTTGTCTGGGCAATTAGGCAGAAATTTGTTTGCACAGCGTTGGAAAATGAAACCAGTGTAAAGTGCACCCTGTGGGAAAGGGTTTTCTGAACGGAGATGCAGCAGGAGACAGGGAGTGGAGCCATGCCAAGGAGAGGAGACCTCACCAAACAATGTGCTGCCTCCCACAGGTGTCTGGACAAGCCTTGGAGCCAGCCAGGAGCCAGCTCTGGGGCCAGAGAGGGCTTTCAGCAGCTGCATCCATCAACTGTCCCATGCTAAACCTGAGGGCATTGCAACACTCCTTGTTCAGAGCCCTTTCCCACATGCACACAAGCACACGCTCCCCATGCCCAAAAAAGCTTGTGCCAGTGTGCCAGTACAGCGTTGGAAAATGAAACCAGTGTAAAGTGCACCCTGTGGGAAAGGGTTTTCTGAAGGGAGATGCAGCAGGAGACAGGGAATGGAGCCATGCCAAGGAGAGGAGACCCCACCAAACAATGTGCTGCCTCCTACAGCTGTCTGGACAAGCCTTGGAGCCAGCCAGGAGCCAGCTCTGGGGCCAGAGAGGGCTTTCAGCAGCTGCATCCATCAACTGTCCCATGCTAAACCTGAGGGCATTGCAACACCCCTTGTTCAGAGCCCCTTCCCACATGCACACAAGCACATGCTCCCCATGCCCAACAAAGCCTGTGCCAGTGTGCCAGCGGCAGGCAGCAGCATTCCCAGGGTACAGGTCCTGACCCAGGCAGCACTCTGGTTTGACCACAGCCCAGCTCTGCATCCTGCCCACACACTCACACACGCTCTAACACTGACCTTTTCAGGTAAGAGCACACCTGTGTGCCCCACACCCACCATCCTGCCCACACGCTGGGATCACACAGCCCCATCTGCTGTGAGATGCCTGCTGTGGGCACAGCATGGCAGCTGGCAAGCAGCTCTTGGCTCCTGCCTGTCCAGGCAAGGAGTGAGCCAGCAGCTCTCCAGGCTCTGCTGGGCAGCATCACACCTGCCTGGCACAGGGAACTCTGCTCTGGCTGCTGTGGAGCCCAGCATGCATGAGCTGTGGCAAACATGGGAGCTTCCCCCCTGATCCCCCCAGCAGGGCTGAGGTTCATGTCCCCCATGCTGCAGCTACCAGGGAGGAGAGAGATGCAGGGAAGCCCTGTGCCCACAGCTCTGTGCCCACAGCTCTGTGCCCACAGCACCTGCCTGCACACATTCACGTGATGCTGGTGGAGAGGAGCTGGGAGAGGACAGGGAGGACCCGGGGGACAGGCAGGCACTCACCAACCAGGATGAGGACGCAGACCAGCAGCGCGATGAGGGCGCCGGGGCTCAGCGTGGCTGACACCACGTAGGCTGTGCTGTTGCAGGACTGGATGGCCCCATTGCTGTCACAGCCACACACACGGATGGTCAGAGTGCCCGTGCTGCTCAGGGCTGGGGGGCCGCTGTCCACCACCAGGATGGGGAGCAGGTACACGTCCTGCTCCTGGCGATTGAAGCCCACTCTCTGTGTGTGCACCGCTGCCGTGTTGTCTGCAGGGAACAAGCAAAGCTGCAGCAAAGTCACCCCCACATCACAGCCTGCAGCACCTGCAGGGGCTCCTCCATGCTCTGGATGAACAGCAGCTATTCCTGCACCCCTCCAGCAGCTATCCTGACAGAGCCTGGAGCCTCCCCCTCCTCCATCACATGGACCCAGCTCATGGCTCTGGGCACTGCAGACCCCCTCTAGCCTGAATGCCTGAACGTGGCCAGCTCCACTCCAGCACCTTCCCCTTGCCAGCAGCACCTCAGGGCCAGCCTGGCATCTTCTCTGTCACCACAGCTGGGAGTGAGCCTGGCAGAGCAGCAGCAGCACATGAGTGTCTGAACCACGCTGACAAACAACGCAGGTGGCACAGAGAGAGGGGAAAAACTTCCAAAAGACCCTCTGAGAGTGGCACAGAGTCAGGATAAAAATCAATTGCTGACATGTACACAAGAACAGACAGGGTCTGCAGGTGGCACTGAGACTGCAAGAGCAGACACTGCTTCTTCCAAAGCCAAAAGCCATGAGTGAATGGTCCTGCCTCAGCCGGAGGGCCAGATACCCCTATAATCTTCTGTAACTCCTGAAGGAGTAGGCAGAGCTTCTTCCAAGCCTCCCAGCCAAGTCAGGCATCCTCCTCCCCATCTGCTTCCACCCTGCCGCTGCAGGGGCTCAGCTGGCACAGCACAACTCGTTAAGATCCCATTATCACAGCCACTTCACGGGACCCTCCAGGGCCCCGGTGCCAGCAGTGAACCCAAGGAGCAGCTGCTGCCGACCAGGAGCAGGGAGGGAGGGCAGGAACAGGGACTGACACTGGGACTGACTTCCTGCTCAGGGGTGCTGCAAGCTGCCAGCCAGCAGCAGCATGGGCAGGATGGGCTGAACAGCAGGTGACAATTGGAGCCAGGTGTCACAAGCCACTGCTGAATGTCTGCAGGCTTTATCTAATAAACCATGGACTGGCCCACTCACAGCAAGGTGCTGCTGTCTACAGCCTCTCCTCATCAGCCCTGATTTATGCCAGACCATCCCCTTTCTCTATGAATCAGCTCTTCCATTGGAAAAGACATCTACAGTAACTCCGGCCCTTGGGCTGCTGCCATCACGGAAATTGCTGTATGGATTGGGTGCTGCATGAGAGCACACAGGGCATGCTGGGGACAGGGGGTGAGCCGGGATGGAAGATCTACTGGTCAGCCAGGAAGCAGATCCCAAAGGCTCTGTGTGGCAGCCAGGGCACTGCAGAGCACAGATTCCTGTCCTGTGGGACACCTGCCACTGTGGCTGAGACTCCTGGAGCAGCATGTGGCAGCAGCACCATGGCAACTGGGCAGAGGTGTCAGGAGGAACAGGGGAGCACTGGCCCCTGGGTGCAAGGAGGCTGAGCCAAGTGTGGTGGCAGCAACATCTCAGAGCTGCCTGTGGCCTACCAAAGATGAGCTATGAAAAAAAATTATTGTTATGCTAATCGTTTGCACAAAGGTAATGAGATCTCATTTGGTGCTGTCCCCCCTCCTTGCTGCAGTGTAGCAGGGGGATATAAATAACGTTAATGGCACTATCTCAGCAAGAGACCAGGACTAACTCCTAGCTAGTCCAGCTAAAAGTAAGCCTCAGACACCTGGATCGAGTGGGGATAAAACCACAGGACAAAAAGGACAGAAAAAAGCGCTGTAAGAGAGCAAGGCTCTGGCCATAGCCCAGGAAGGTCACTTTTGCTGTCACTGTCACACCAGCCAGGTGACCAGCCAGGGGCTGGGGTCAGATCCTGGCTCAGAGGATCCCTGAGCACACAGCCCTGCACCTCCACTGCAGCTCAGCCCAACCCTCACACGGGGCTGATGGAACACAGTGCTTGGGATCTCCCCCCGCTGCTCCTCAGCACTGTGTAAACGCAGGGGTAGCACCAAACCTCTCTGGAAATGCAGCAGGAGGCTGGCAGCTCCCTTCTGTTTACAGCCAGCTCCAGCTCCTGTTAGGGACCTGCGACAAGGCATGCTGTATTTTTAGAAACAGTCTCTAGAAACCAAGGGGAACTGCACATGCAAGTGCATGAGGGGCAGGCACCAACCTCAGCTCAGCCCAGACAGTTTAGGCAGCCTGGCACCAGTGAAAAAGAAATATTGCCACCCACCAAGTCAAAATAAAGAACATGGTACTTAAATTTAACAGCAGCATGACAGACAGGTCTGCTCAGAGAAACCTCGCTTCAGGAAGGGGCTGAGGGTTTGCCCTGCGACCCAGAACTTGATGCAAGGGAGCAACAAAAATCACAACTACAAATGATACTTTAAACATCATGAAACTGTATTTTATCTCCTGAGCAGGATGGCAGGCACCTTCCCAGGAGGGAGATCCACAGAAATTTCACGTGTACAGCAATGAAACTGCTCACCAAGGCTTGACAGCCAGAGGCCAGCCTGGCAGGGACCACCTGCCTCTGGCACTGAAATGGCTCCACCACCTGCCCCCCACCACCATGAACTCTTCTCTCTTGGGTATTTACACCCCTGTTACTCGCAAACTTCTGTGTTGCCCTCGGAGATACTCCAAAAAAAGGGCTGTGCCATACATTTGCAGTCCTTTTGATCACAGATCTGGGAAAATTTTGCCCAGGTCTTGGAACATGCATCCTGGAAAACACATCCAAAGCAACCTCCTACAAAACAATTGTCATTTCTCTCGGTGCAGTTCTTTACACGTAGCTGACCCACAGCAGCTGCTCTGGGATGTGCCTTGGTGCAGATTTGTTTGCATTGGCACAGCCCAGGCAGCCCTGGCCCCGCAGCCCTCGTGTCTCTTCCTCCGCAGCAGTTTCCTGCCAAATCCATTTCTGGGGTGATGAGCTGAGGAGCAGAGCTTCTCAGGAGCAGCACTGGAATGTGAGCAGACGTTAATCCACAGCTTTCCTGAACAGACGAGTCTGGGTCTCCACACTTGGTTTCCTGCCCAGTCCCCACAAAGCTGCACCTTCTGCTGCGGCTGTGCTGAGTGTCCTCTGATGCCCCAACCCAAACCTTTTTCTATCACTGCCTTCTTGCTGCACAATTTGACATTTTCTTCATAGGCTTCCACTGCCACCCTCTCTCTGATCACGCAGTGACATTATCCTGTGTTACATCACATCACCTTGTGTGACAGGGCAGGAGATGGCCCCTCTGTCCACCTGAGGAGCAGGACACTGGACGGGGCAGGAACTGACATGACCTGAAAGCACAGGGACTCATCAATACTGCCCTAAGAGGAAAGTTTGGGAAGGCAATATACTCTGGTGGTAGCTTAATGTCACTAGGAATAATAAAATAATTAAGTCTCCCAGACTCCCTCTCCAAAGAGACTCTTGGCAGCCTTGAAGATAGAACTAATAAATCCTTCTCATAACTCAATCTCAAACAGCGCCAGCAGAGCACGAGGGATTTTGATGTCCCTTCCCTCTCCCCCACTCACAGGGCCCTGTGAGCACCTGTCTTCCCCTTCTCCAGCAGCTGCTGTGCTGCACCAGAGCCTGGGAACACTGGCTCTGGGAGGAGCACCAGCACCTGGCTGGGCCTGTGGCACACTGCTGCCAGAGCTGCCCCAAGGGAGCAGACCTCCTCCAGCCCCAGGTGGTGCAGCTGGTAGAAGAAACATCCTGTTTTTCCCTTCTGCTTCTCCCTTCTTTTGAGTTCTCTGGGTACCAGGCCACAGCAGCACTGCTGCTCCTTTGCTGTTTGCTCAGCCCCGAGGAGGTTTGATGCTCTTTTACACACACACCCCAGCCCTGCCCCAGTCAAACGAGCATCTGCACTGCTTGTGCTGAGAGGGGCATCCCTGCGGGGCTGCAGGAGGCTCCTCTGTCCTCAGGCAATCCTCAAATCCTAACGTTTTGCTTTTGATTGTTAGGATTTTCAGATCTTCTATCACCCATTACATGCTCTTAATGAGACCTGCAGAGAGTTCAGACATCTGCTTGCCGAGCCCCTGAGCCCTGGAGTCAGTAGCTCCATGTGTCACTCCATATTACCTAGCACTCCTTCCAGGTTGCTGGGCTTGGATGCTTTCTACCATCCCTTCCAACACAATTAGCATTTCTTGGAGAACATGATTTCGGGCTTTAATTGCCTTTGATCCTGCTGTAATCAATTTTCTCAGGCCAGAAAGACCCAGCAAAAGGCGAGCTAGGAATCAGAGGATGGTGAATGCCTTTGGAATGGCACCAGTTGGATCTTAACGTGGTCAGCTTCTCTAATTCCATCTCTTCCTTTAGTCACTCCATATGATGGGCATCTTCTTCCTGGATGCTCACTGTTGTCACCACAGGTGACATTTATTCCTTGTCTGATGAATCAGGAAGTGTGTGAGAGCTCCCTCAGACAGAGCAGAAGCAGGGGAAGAGAGGCACCAACAGGCAATGGCGCTGATTCCAAAAGCCCAATTTGCCAGTCCCCTGTAACTCAGTTATGTGCCTGCAGGGACACCCTTGGTATTTGCATCTCCATCCCAGAGCCAGCACAGCTCTGTGTGTCACACCCAGGACCCCTGGAGGGAGCCCCAACAGCGCTGGTCCCCACCCTGCTGAGAACAAGTCACTCCCCGAGGTGGCTTTCTGGTGCCACAAAGGAGCTGAGTGAAGTAGGTGCAAAGCAAAAGAGAGGATTTAAGCAAGAGCTTAGAGAATCCATCTGTGCTGACATCCATCAGTGTCACTCCTTGGCTGCAAAAGCAATATTTATAAATCACGTTTCAAAACTGGCTACAAATTTGTACAAAGAAACAGATGGGCTGGTGGTAGCAGTTTGTCACCACTGATATTTGCACGGGGGAGTAGAGACAAGTGCATGGTGAAGAGGGGTGAATGCAGGAGAGGCAAGCAATGGGGAACACAAGGGAGGATGCAGCAAGGTCACCTACGAGAGCAGGGGCAAAGGTGAGTGTACCCAGGGCAGGAGATGGACTGGAGAAGGGGGCAGAAATCAAAGGGAGGGAGATGGCACCAAGGCACCCTGCTAGAAATGAGGGGTGCCTCCATCTGCCACCTCCACTTGCTGTGGAAGACAGCACTGCTCAGCAACTGGGAGGGTCTCCAAACACTCTGGGAATAACCCTGCAGCAACAACATTTGTTTTCCCAAGAGCAGGAGGCGGGAGGTGATGCCAGCTTTTACTCATTTTATGCAGTGTTACACCACACAAAAAGCTCCAGGGATCGTTTAGCACAAAGAGTTACCCCGTGCCACAAGAGCCTCATGCCACTCAAGAGAGCAGCAGCTCTGGAGGAGATGGTGGCACACGTGTCCTGCACTTACTGCAAGGCCAGCTCTTGGGCCACTGCTGGTGGACCCCCACACAGAGCCAGGGAGCTGAGCAGCCCCTGCCAAGCCCATACACCCCAGCCACGTGCCCTGCCAGACGAGCAAAACAGCAGTGGTGGCTCTGGGATGGCAGCAGGGCCGTGGCACACACCCTGGCCCAGAGCTGGGAGCCTCACGAGGGTCTGGGCAGGAATGGACACCCTGGTGCAGCTCAGCGTGTTCAAGCACATTTTCATAAGGTTTTTCAAAGAAAGTGAGGGAAGTTAATCGCTGGGTGTGGGGCAAAATCTTGCAGAGGATTAAAGCCTGTTTACATGATAAGAAGCAAAGGTCTTCTGAACAGCTGCCCTTGAGCAGAGGGGGAGGGACTCAGGTCAGGGACAGCTGTGCTACTCAGGACACAAAGCAATATCCAGCTGTGCTACCATCACATCTGAAGCTTTTCCATTTTAACTATCCCTAATAATGCTGAACCAAACTGAGCAAGCAGGATCTTACGTCAGCAGAAGGCTCCTGTGATAAGCTCAGAACAAACTAAACCAGGCTTTTGACAGATAAAGCTGCAAAAGCAGAGAAAGAGAATGATTTTAAAAGAAAACCCAACCAAAACCAAAGAAGAATTTCAATGTGATCTGCTGGCCCCCGTGACAAGCACATGCTCATGTGGCTGGAGAAGGTCCCAGTACCTGCAGGGGACCCCGCTGTACCTACTGCTACAATCAGCACCTAATTCCCCCTTAAACACCAACAAAAAATAGGAAGCATCCTGATAACTACTTTTCTGGATTGTTACTGTCTACACAAATGCAGCCTGCAAAGTCCAACAGCTGCCAGGCTCAGCCAGCAGAACCTGCCTGGCACCCCATCACTCACAGCAGCATTGAGTCACCCAGGATGAGCTGCTGAGCTCAGGGATGCAGAGAACCCCAGAGCTGCCCAGAGCAACAGACAGGCTCTGCCTGGCTGCCTGTCCCAAAGGAGAGGACAAGCCCCAGGAAACAGAGGAACTGCACCCCAGACAGGGAACCAGGCTGTGCAGGCTGAGTCCCAGAGAACCCACTGTGCCTGTGGGCTACAGCCTGGCCCCACTGCCTCCCAGGGCTCTGGAGCTGCTCCCATTTGTCAGGGGCACAGTGCTGGCCACCCACATGGCAGCCCCAAGATGACCCACGCTCCAGGATTTACCTTGGAGAGGAATAAATTGTAACGCTCAAAACGGGAGTGTGCTCTTCTATAAATCCACATCATCTCCTTGCCTGCAGGCAGGTTGGAGATTTCCCATCAAGAAAGGGACTGAGAGCCCTGAAAATACCAAAGGCTTAACCAGGCAGCATGAGAGGAGCTTTGTAGCTGCTTGCAGCGAGGAATAAAGCTGGCAGAGCCTCCTTGAGGAAATCCAAGCTGTTAGCTGATCAGTCCCACCATTTCAGGTTGACAAGAAGCTCTGCAACATGCCCAAAGCACCCCAAGCTGGCACAGAGGGACCATAACCCACTTCCCTGTCCATGGCCAGAGGTGCTGCTCAGCCTGAAGGATGCTGGGCCAAGGGTACAGCAGGACTCACCCTGGATATCCAGCAAAGAGAAATGGTGGTTGTTGGTGGCTTCAGGTGCCAGAGTGAAGTAGAAACGGTGGCCGCTCTGAGGCTCGTCCCGGTCCACAACGCTGATTGTCTGGATCAGCTGTGGGGAGAAGACAGAGGTGAGCACCAGAGCTGCTCCCACAGCCTCTCCCAGGGTCCCACGTGCAGGGTTCAGCCAGCAGCATCGCTGGCTGCAGCCAGAGAGGGATGAGCCTTTAGCCCTGCAGACAGGCTCAGTGGGACAGCAGAGTGACTCCCACTGTGACAGAGGCTGCACAGGAAAACTCTCGGGCAGAAGGGCAGATGGGCAAGCTGGCACTAGTCCAGAGTGCTGTCTGCAGCCCAAGACCAGGGCTGGGGGTCTCTCACTACCTGGCCTGGCTTGGCATCCTCACACACAGCGGCTTCATAGGGGGTGGCAAGCTCAGGTGGATTGTCATTGACGTCCAGGATTCGGATACGGAGAGAGGCCCTCGACACCTGGGAGTGGTTATCTGAAACAGAAAGAGAAGCAGGGCTTCAGGACAAAGGGACAGCTGCTGCTATCAGGGAGCAAACCTCCTCATCCCCATCTGTCCAGTGGCCATCGTGGCTGCTGCCAGCACTGCACCTCTGCCTGCCTGTGGCACAGACTGTCTGCAGTACAGCAGCACCTGGAGAGCATGCTTCAGCCCCACTGCACCCTACAAAGAAGCCCAACCACTGGGCTGTGTGCAAGGACTCCTGAAACACCACCTGATCCATCCCTGGAAAACTGGAGCAGCCCAAAACTAGTCACAGCCATAAGGGTCAGGATCTGTGCTCCAGCAAAACAGCACCAAGATGGGACAGAAAACTGGGATGTGAGATCCCCCTCTGTCCTGGATCCTGATCCATAGGCACTCCAGACTGGCAGCAACATCCCAGGGCCAAGCAAATGGAGCTGGGATGTGAAACAGCTGCATCAGCTAAGGGCACAGGTTGGTGGTGAGATCTGTCTGTCCACCCCTGCTGTGCCCAGGTGACCCAGGGTCAGATATGCCCCACTGGGGCACGAGGCTCTTGCCCAGGGACTCAGGCCTCTTGTTCTGACACTGGGCTTTTATTGCCACTGCAGCCTGAACTTAACACAGCACTGTCCACCAGCTGGCATGAGGGGGGCACACAGTAAGACAGAGGGCAGCCCTCTCACCCTGGCACCCACCAGCCCAGCCTCACACAGGCAGTGGTTGTGGGGACCCCCCTCCCTTGGGGTTCACTCTGCCCGTGGGATGGGGCAGCATTTACACCTCCACTGACTGCGGCGTCACTGAGCTGCACACACACTGCTGAGGGACACCGAGCCCGAGCCACAGGATTATAAATCACTCTGGAGGGCCTGATGTTTGCTGAAGCACCTCATATATCTCCAGAAATGAGAACTCCCTCTTACTCCATCTCCTTTGTTTTACCCAGAGGCTGCACCTGTGACAGAACTAATGCTTCTCTCCACACTCAGGCAGGAGTTCTGCTGCCTGCTTGTCTATAACATTAATAGTGGCCCCAACTGATCAGGTGGGGGGAGGACCCAGGGGAGAGGAGATTTAGCGCTGCTCCATAATTAGCCAGGAATGTAAGCCCCCTCCCCAGAGCTGCCTTCACCCGGTTCTCACGTTATCACTCCCTCTCACCCAGACCAGCTGCTCTGGTGATTAGATAGTTGTTTTTGGGGGAGGGAGGCTGAAGTCGTGACTAAAAGCCTAGAACTATGTGTTATTTTAAAAGGCATATTGGTGCAGTGAAATTGCTTGCAGGAAGAGAGAAAGGGGGAGGCAGTGGGGTGAGAAGGGAGCCTGGGGAGGCGGCGGGGTGTGTGCTTGATGCCCACAAATGAGCAGGAAGAAAAAGGGTTCAGTTCCTGCAAGAAGGAGGATGACAGCGTTTCATCACCCCCTCCTCAACCCACAAGGAAGATGGATAACCATCCCTGCTGCTCAGCTCTGGAGCAGGCTGAGATTGCTGAGAGAAAGACAAGGAAAGGAGGAGAGGAGAGGGAGAGGGAGAGGAGAGGCTGAAAGGAGGAAGAATCCAGGACCACAGCTCTTCCTCTTCCCAACTGTAACCCAGAGGAGGAGCTGCTCCCTTGGTGCCCCACAGTGTGGGAGCCAGCTGAGAGAAGGAGCCCATCCCAGCACTGCCAAACCCAGGACCTGCAGGGATGGTGCGTGTCAGCTCTGGACATCCAGGTGATCCTGAGCAAAGCAGCTTCTCTTCGAGACCACCTCCCCCAGCCCCTGAGGAGGGATGTGATCAGCGTGTTCAGAGCCAGGCAGAAGCACAGGGCTGTGCTTGGCCCCAGCTGTCAGCAGCAGTGTCACATCCCTGCCTCAGCACAGAGCTGGGACCTGCACCGACCCCTCCCCACCAGGGCTCACCTCCCGCTTCCCTGGGCACAGCTCTGAGACAGTGACCTTTCTAAATGCACCCTGTCATACAAAAACTCTCCTTCTGCCCTTCCAAAACTGCTGAAGCCTGAGGCTCGTGCTCACTCCTGGCTCAGTGACGGGGTCAAAATTTGACGTGTCCAGGAACATCGAGGTTAGAAAGGCAACTGCTGCACTCTTGTCCACCTTTCCAGTGAGGCACACATCAGCTTCTTTTTATTTTGGCTGCACAATGTACATTTGAAGGTTTCTCAATGCTTTATCAACTTCCCTCATCCTTTGAGCCAGTACCTGGATTTACAGGTGGAAAAAATGAAAAATGGTCGGATGTATTTGAAAGAAGTTATCTTCAAAACATCTGAAATATGTTTTTTGTAACAGTGGCATAAACTGGTATTATGATGGTCAGAAGTGTGATTGAGATTGTTGGAGCACACCTGTGATGAAAGGCACAAAGCACTCAACTAACACAGGATTCACATCAGCCAGGTCAGAAGCTCTGGCAGTGCTGTGTGCACGCACCCAAAATGCCCCAGCACAGGAGCAAAGGCTCAGCAGGCAGGTCCCAGCGCCAGAGAGAGAAGCAGAGAGGGTGGGTGAGGCTGAGGTGAGGAGCACCTGGCCCGTGACTGAGGCCAGGGCAGCACGTGCTGGCTGAGGGCAACCGGAAGGGAAAAGAACCATCTTCCACTGCAGCGTCTCTCCTCGGTATTCCAGCTCAGCTGACTGACATGCAAATTAGTTTAATTATTTCTTCTTCTAAAATAAATTATATTTTGCAGTGGCTGCAATATGTTGTGTCAGGCAAAATTACATTCAATATTTTTAAACTAATTGATGTCAGCCTTGAGAAAACCTGATTGACAGCAGCGAGAAAACTAGGCTGCTACCTAAACGCTTCCCTAAATTAAAATTAAACATGCCGTTTTTCTGCATTTCCTTCAGGAGTTGGAATGCTATTAATCTGAAAAGACTGAGGAAAGAGACATGGAAAATACACAGAACAAGAGGGAGATGCTGGAAGCACAGCCGTGCAGTACGGGAGCTCCAGGCTGGTGACTGGCAGCTGCCTTTGCCAGCATGGGAGGAATTATTTCAGAGCCACTGGAGCTGCTGTGCTGTGGGACAGAGCTCTGCCCAGTGCTTCCACCCTGCTGCATCTGTGCCTGCCTCAACACAGCCACCAGCATGGCTCAGGGAGAGCCAGCCAGACACCCCTGCCAGGGTGCCATGTAGCAGAACAGGCAGCACTGGGACAGGACTGGCAGGGAGGGGACAGGCAGTGCCAGGATTCTGGAGCATGAGATGGTCACAGTCCTGCTGCACAGCAACCCTCAGGCCAAGAGTTAAGTGCTTCAGGGGAATCTTCATGCACATCCCAGAGCATTTCCTTATTTAATTAATCATGTAAGTAAGTAATCTCAACAGGACAATATTCTCCTCTTAAATATTCAGATGCAAAACACCAACTTGGCCTCTCCCTGAGCTGCAGACAGCTGAGTGCTCACAGGACTGACACTGAGCAGCTCTGGGCAACTGCTCAGCAATGCTGTAGCCCTGCAGCAGCTCCCAGGGATGGGAAGGGATTGACAGTGTTTGGTCACCCCTGTTGTGGCAGGAAAGGAGGGGACTTGTGGCTTCTGCTGTGCCAGGATCCAGCCATTACTCCTCCAGACCTTCACACAATCTCACAATAAAACACTTTGCATTTTTCCACCCCAAGATTTCCTGTGGAGCCAAATCCAGCAAATGCCATTTTCCCTCCTCCCCACACACACCCCAAAGTGCTCAGCAGCTTCTCTGGGTCTGAGGAGAGCCCAGGGGAGCGTGGGCTGCCACATGCAGCTGCAGCACCTGCAGCAGACCAGCTCAGGGACACTGCTGGGCACAGCATCCAATCTGCTCTGCTGTGTGGAGACCAAATTGATACAATACTGAATTCAAATTTTTTACATTAGTAAGGAAGTCAGAAGAGGCAGGAGTGGAATTTATTCCTCACCATCTCAGCAAATTGGAAGAAGAAAATGCAGACCAGAAGAGTGGGATGTGCCACTCTGCTCTCTAGCCCTGATGCCACGGCTCTGGGCACAGGGTGGGTTTGCAGCTCTTGTGCAGCTCCTGCCTGCAAACCAGAGTGCTGATGCCAAGGACAGAGCAGGGGCATGCCAGGGGTATGACTTGTCTGACAGGTGGCTGTATCAGAGGCTGCAGCTGAAAGCGTGGCTCCCAGCTGAGGCAAAGCAAAGTGGAAGCAGCAGTTAAGCCAAGTAACATAAATGGCTCTCACCTCTCCTGAGTCCTACCCAAACTCAGCAGCATGAGAGTCATTAAATTGCATCCAAACACAATGCTCTGATTAAAGCCAGTCTCCAGCAGGAAGATTTATCATCTCAATTACCAGCAGTGGACACAGCAGTCAAGGCCTCATCATTTTACATGAGCAAAGAGGAAAACAGGAAGAGAATCACTAATATTAGCCCAAGGAAGGTAAACAGCTTGCGAGGGAGATGAAGATTTATCTGTGGAAACGCTTGGCCTGGTCCCAGGCCAGATTAGCTGAACAGCCCCCGTGGCTCCTGCCACGCTGCAGGCCAAACTCTGCTGGTCCCTGGCTGGCCCGGGCAGCTCCTGCTGGGGTGCCTGCCTGGGGCACAGCTGCCCTTGCTCCTCACAGCCCCTCATGGGCACAGCTGGGCACCTCCTGCAGCTTTTCTTACTGCTCTCAGGGGCAAATACCCTCTGCTATCCACAGGTGGGAAATAACCTGGACACGGTCTCTGCTGCAGACAGGGCTCTCCAGGGAGGGGGCACAGCTCTGTTTGGAGCTGCTGAGCCCCACAGTGTTGCCAGTGGCACATGTGTTGCCAGTGGGGCTGGCCAGTGGCACAGCCAGTGGGGCTGGCTGTCCTTCAGCCTGCAGTGGTCAAACCCTGCCCAGGACAGCCCTGACAGCAGACCAGGAGGGCAGCTCAAGGAGGCCACAGGGATGAAATATCTTGTTGCAATGCACTCCAGGCCTTGTGAGTGGTGCCATGGGAATCAAGTGGGTCCTGGCACCATGGGAATCAAGTGGGTACAGTTTCCCACCAGCCCCAGTGAGCAGAGGCACCAGACACAGTCCTGGGCAGCAGGACTCCCACTGGGTTTGTTCCATTCCTCCTGCCAAGTTTACATCTCACTGAGGAAAGAGAATATATGACCACTTGCCTCTGATGCAGCTGGTGACGCCTGGCCCTGTGGCATCCAGCTCTGTGAGCACCACAGAGCCCTGCCAGCACCCAGACACCTCTGTGCCAGGAACTGCAGGGCTGGACGTGCAGCTGCCAGCCCCCAGCTGCCCTGCATTCCCCACTCCATGGCTGAGCCCCCTGTGCCAGGCACAGCCTGCCAGCTGCTGCACAGCCCTGCTCCCAACCCCTCCATCACTCACAAGGCTGCACCTTTACAACTGCCCTTTCCGCCAGAGGATTCAGACATAAATTGTACTTTAAATTCAATATCAGTCATTAATATTTCATGATTACAAAACGTTAAGGATAATGTCACTGGGAAGAATGTCTGGGCAGCTAAAATGGATGAGTCAGAGCTCACCATGGGAGAAGTCAGAGCACTGAAGAGTCTCCCTGGCTTTTGAAGCAATGCAGCCTGACAGGCTTCCCTGCCAGAGGGGAGCTGCAGCATTTACTGACTTGTTCTGAAATCCTAGCCACAGCGTGTAAATATTGTCCTTCTGATTCTTGTCACCTCACGTTTCCTCTGGATGCTGAGCTGTGCTGCAGTGCTGCCATCCCCTCCTCCCTGCAGAGCCTCCCCTTGGAGCCCCCAGAGCAGGTCACAGCTGGGCAATGGACTGCCACCCTGGGATGTGACCAGGCAGGGCTCACAACAGTGCCACAGCCAGAGAGTGCAGGGGTCACTCCCGTCACCCAGCACAGAGCTCTGGCACAGAGAGGGACTGGGATGCACCTCGGAGCCACAGATATCCCTTCTGGGCACTGGGGGCTGGCCAGGGTCACTGACCCTTCCTCTCCAGGGCTACAGGGCCTGTGATCTGACCTCTAGGACCCAAGTCAGGCCTTGCCATGGCTCCTTGAACATGAACAGCAGTATCAACACTGAAGAATGAGCAAAGGAACACTCAGAACAAAGCCTGGAGAAGGCTCCTGCCCACAGACAGACAGGTCTGGGCACATGGCAGCAGGGGTAAGGAGGTGCTCTGCAGCCACAGCAGCTCCCTGGTACCCACTGCAGGGCAGAGGGAGAGCAGCAGGGCCCAGGCTACCCTGGTGAGTTGCACATCCAAAATATGGAAAACTTTGAAGAATATGTCAATGCCTTTCTGTTTCCCAGCATGCTGACTGGGACATTCTGCTCCCACAGTCCCTTCCCACTGCTGCAGCCCCAGGAACTCCCATCCATTCCTTCTGTGCCCATCCTGCACCACCCCAAGCACACAGGAGGCATCCAGAGCTACACACCCAGGTGCAGGTACAGTCTGTGAGTCCCAAACACTGAGAGCTCTGGCAGAAGCAAGTGCTGCCAGTCCTGCAGTGCCACAGGGCTCCAGCTGAGGGGACATCCAAGCATGGCACAGGACTGATCAGGGGGGAGGCAGGTGATGTGAGCACAGCCCCCCGGGAGCCCCAGTGCTGCTCAGCAGGTGTGAGTGCAGGCAGCAAGCTGTGCAGGGATGACTGGCAGAGATGGCGCAGAGATAACACAAATTTGATTAGTGTTCATCAAATATACTATTCGACCATGCTCCCTTATTAATGCTCGACTCAGGAAGAGTATTTTTAGGTTGTCTAGGGAGATGTCAGACTCAGTGCTGCTGCATTTATTTTTCTTTTTTATTTCAGTGTTGATTAACACTCGCGTCTTGGCCACCCCTGCAATGACAGCACCCATATTCCTCCTCCTGCCCCACAGACTCTGCTCCACACAGCATTCCTCCACCTCACCTGCTTCCATGGCCAGGACAGTGATGTTGTGCCACCCTGCTGTCTCCCTGTCCAGGACCTTTCCTGTCACAATAGCTCCTGTTTTGGCATCGATGTCAAAGATCCTCTCGGTGTCCGTGCTGCGGTCGATGGCGTACCTGTGACCAGGCAAAAGGGGAAACCATCAGCAGCTGGAGGTGCCCACCCTTACCACCAGCCCCAGGGGTACTGGAATCCACCACCACAGGCCCTGGGTCACTGCTCTCCTCATCCTGTGTTGCAGCATGGTACACAAAGGCCACGTTTCTACCGGGCTGCAAGCCCAGAGCCTTCAAATAAAATTAAAGTGTGGCTTTTGGTGCATAAAGTGGAACTGTGCACAGACTTTGGACAAGGGGAAAAACCTGCTCTGATGGGAACCTTATGCTTTGGATAGACAGAGCAATACAAAAATTGAGGGCTGTAACTTCACCTGTGACTCTGGGAAGTTTCAGCAGTGTAGATTCAGGAAAAGCATGAATCAAACTGAAGGTGGGCACCCCTGCTCGAGGAGCCCATCTCACCTACCACCCTCTGCTGCTCCTGCCACTGCATCCACCCACGTGACACACCCAGAGGGCATGAGACAGCAGGCTGTAAGCCACATCTGCAGACACCTCAACTGCAGCTACAGCTGGCACAAAGCACAGGGTCTGGACTGGCCATGTGCAACTGGTGCAGCAATCCTGGCAGCAGGGCAGTGGGCAGCAGCCAGCATCCCCCCAACGACACAGCACATGATGCCAGCAGCCCCAAGATTTGCCCTGTTTCAGGCTTCCTGTCCCACAAGGAACAGGCTGATGAGCTCCTCCAGCTCTGGCTGTGTCCAGCTGCTCAGCAGAGACTCTTCACAGGCAGCTCTCACCCTGCTCATTCTGCTGCTTCAGTGCTGCCCCAGACAGCCCCTCCTGAGGGTGGAACACATGCACTCCCTGGGCCACCAGAGAGCACCATTCCCACTTCTCCCTAAGGACAACAGCTCATGAGGAGTCAGACACCAGGTTTGGCCCTGAGCCTTCACCAGGACACCCCAAATCCACGCATGTCCCAGTGGTCTGTCCTGCATTTCCAACCATTACACATGGAATGGAGCAAGCCAACATAAATCAGGGCACAATGAGGTGTGAGCTCCTGAAGGAAAGGGTTGGAAGGGAAGTCTGATCCAGATGAGGCTGTTGAGCACAGCCATAGCACAAATAACACAAACCACCACTGCAATCAGAATTAGAAATCCAGAAGGCCTGCAAATCACAAACAATACAGCATAATGTTATTGTGTACAGCATCTTTCACACACACTGAATCCCAGAGTGCTTCACAGAATTAAATAATACAAGACAGCAAAGAGTACAAAGGATAAATTACAAAATGCAGGGCTGTGAATAAATTAAAGCCTTCAGTCACATGTCCAACCACAGAAGGAAGATAAATGTAGGGACAAAGCAAACTGGAAGGCTGGTGAGGTAGGACTGAGAGGCCACACTGGACAGGAGCAGAGCAGGGCAGGCTCCAGGCTAGCAGCAGGCTCAGGACAGGGGAAGTGCCCCATGTGCTGCAGAGCAGTTTTCCAGCTGTGGGTCCACCACCCACATGGCTCACAGCCAAGAACATCAGCTCACCTTCTTCACGACCAGAGATGGCCCCGTGATGTTCTGCCCCATGCCCTGGGATGGGACCAGCTGCAGATGGGAGTGCCTCTGGCAGAGCCCCTGCCCATCCAAACAGCTCCAGCTCTGATGGAGGCACACAAAAAGGCATTCCTACAGTCTAACCTGTTATACAGTACCAGATTACATTTCCTAGCTCTCTCCCATTCAGACAGATGGGGAGATGAGAGAGTAAATACAACAGCACTTGCTTGTAGCCAAATAAAAACATCCAAAAGTCACTATCTAAATTCACTTGCACCCAGCCACCATCTAGTACTTATGCAGCTGAATTCTTCCTACCCCCTTGCATCTAGAGGTGATGGACATCTCTCAGTACAAGCTCATATATCTCAAAACCAGCTACTAGGAACTGCCTGCATTTTCTGCCCCAACTCCCAGCTGGCAGCAGAGCTTTTACAGGCACACAGCCAACTCCAAAAGGGACTGTGACATTGTGCTGGCATGTACTGCAGCCTCTCATCCACTCTCTGTTCACTCACTGCAAAGGAAAAGGAGAGGTATGGCCTCTCTGAATTGTACAAATCAGTCCCCTGTTCTCCTGGAAAGAGGACCAGAAACTGGGATGACAACACCTAATACCTTTCCAATAGCATAACTAATTCTACATCACTGCTTCCATTGTTCTCCCACACCCCCTGACCTCCAACATGTCCTGCCTTCCACTCCACTTTTTCATGCTGTTAAGTTCAAGATGGTACTTCACCCTCCCCATGGCTTCCCTGCCTCTCAGAGAAGCACATGCCTGTTTTGATCACACTTCTGTCATAAACAGAGACATCTGCAAAAAAAAAAATAAAAAAAAAATCCACACAGAAAAACCCAGTTAGTGATGGGAGCCACCCCCAAGCCTGGACACATCTGACAGGGCTGCCTGACCAGCCAGAGGGCAGGAGGATGGCAGGGAGCGTTCAGGGTAATGCCACTGGGATTCTGTTCTTATGCTTCTCATAGCTTTGCTGCTGAGGCTGTCTTCTGTCCCTTCTGAATAGTCTGTAAAGGACATGCTGCCTGTACCCCATGGCCAGGCACAAACCAAACCACAACTCTGATCCCTTTGCCACCACTGCTACAGAGAAAAGTCACCTTCTCAGTGTGCCCCAGGGAAGGAGACAGAGCTCAGCACACTGCCTTGGCAGGACTGACTCAGTGCCACTCACTGTGCCCGTGGAGTGGCCAGTCCAGGTGGCTCTGCAGCTCTCTGCAGGTGCCAGAGGCCATGGATGCTCTGGAGTGCTTGGCTGCTGTGGGAGCTGGGGACTGGGAGGGTGGTACAGGGATGTCCATCAAGCCCTGCAAGCCACAGCCATAAGCTGCTCAGAGCTGCAGATCTCACAACAGAGCTCACCTTCCAACAGCTTCCATCTCACCCCATGCTGGAGTGAGCCGTGCTTTGCTGTGCTCACTCACATCACTTTGTGCAATACAGCCTCCACCACCAGCCTCTCCACCTCTCCTCCAGCTTCATATTCACCCATCCCACTGCAGTCAAACAGTGCTTCTCACCTGGGAAGAGGCAGCATTTAATCCCTCCTCCTCCAGGTACTCAGAGACAGGACCTATGCTCATCTCTCCTGCAGCTGCCTGGTGCTCTAGAACTGCAGTCCCCAGCTCTGATTGGGATGCAGACCTTGTACTCCATTTCCCTCTCTTTCTGCTGGCACTGCCTGTTGGTTTGGATGCTACAAGTGACTGTTTAATTTCAACAGCTTTCTCGGTGCTCATCTTTCCCATGAATGCGTTTCTCAAGCAGTTTGTTTCACTTTTCCCCTGAACACAACAAGAAGCACATTTTATGCCACGTGTTTTGTTAATAGGGAGCTTTTCAAACACTGTATGAAAAGCTTTTTGTTGTGTTTGTTTTTTCCTCCTCTCCCTTTTGTATTGAAGCAGGTTGTAGTTCTTGCTGTGCTGTTGGAGTCTATAAAATGCCCATGTCCAACACGTGTCTCCAGATTTTGTGAATGCCAGACAAGAATATCTCTGAGAACCTTAAATCCCAAGCAACATCTTCCCAGTGCTGATAAAGCCTGGAATGCACACAATCAGAGCACAGGCTCCCACTGCAGAGAGAGAAACAAAAGGCTCCATACAAACAGCCTCACACACACAGACAGTCTATCACTGTATTACTTCATACAATGGCTCAGCTGAGAAAAACTGCACTACTCCCAGAAAACACACAGCTAAAGCCAAAAAGGCAACTGGAAACGATTTTTTTTTTTCTGAAAAGAAACAGTTCCAGCCTTTGATAGGCAAAAAACCCCCTCAAGGATGGACTAAAATAAAAAGAACCGGACCTTTAGGAGGGCATTGCCCACACTGGTACCACAGAAGGTTTTGTGCCCCACAGAGGGTTCATACAGCTGCTTGGCCATGCTGAGCTCAGCACGGCTCCCTGCTCGTGCACTGGTGTCACTGGGAGGGTGTCCTTCTCTCAGAGATGGGCTGATCTCCAGGTGCCTCCTCACACCCAAGGCAAGCAGCTGCCAGGGGCTCTGCAGGCAGAGCGCAGCTGGGGTGAGGCAGTGAGGAGGTGCCTCAGGGACACCCCTTCAATCCTCCATCTTTGAAACAGGTCACTGCGACCCACTCCAGCTTCTGGGAAGGGATTTGGTCTCAAACAAAGTCGCTGCATCCTTGGGACACGTGGATCTCCAGGAGGGCAGGGGAACATCAGGCTGGAATGCACCTCTAGCAGTTGCTTTGGGCAGCGCAGCAGGAGTCGCACAGCCTTGTTCCTGCTGGCCTGGGGCTGAAAACAAAAAGCCAAGGGCACCTCCCTTCCCGTTTGGCTAAAAATACCTCCTAAACCTCGTTACTGGCAGCCTGGTGTCAGCAGGACCTGGAAACCCTGACAGAGCTGATTTCTGCTCTGCTGTCTCTGGCAATCCTTGTTCTTTCCTGCCTCAAGGGGAGAGTGCATCTCGACATGACAGAAGTAGTGGCTGTCCCTTATTCACAGGCAGAACCAACACACCCGAGTCCGGGAGAGCAGCCCCGGCAGCAGCCCAGCTGTGCCTCTGCTCCCACCGCTGGCAGATGAGGAGCTGGAAGTTAAAGGGATCCACTGAACTGCAGCAACTTCAAAGGGCTCATACCAACTTCAAGGCACCCAGGATCAAATGCTGGTCATGCCGTCAGGACCAGATGCTCTCTAATGTATCAGAGGTGAAGTACAAGTGCTGGCTTCTTGTGACTGTACTTCCAAGCAGCACACCTGAAACGAGAAGTGACTTATTGCCTCTCCTGCTGACGGATTAGTGTCACATCCTGGTGCTGCAGGGTGCTGCCATTAATGTCTGTGCACTGCTTTGAAGCTGTTAACAGCTGCCTACGCAGCAAAGTATTTTATTAAATTACCTGGCTAGCCAGAGGACAGGGAAGCAGGAGGGATCCAACTCTACCTTCCTCTTGCATTGGTGCTGCATCAGCACGACCAATATCACCCTGCAGCTGCACTGGGTACATGTTAAATGTCTCTGAAGGCTCACCCTGCTGCACTGCCACTGCTCATGACAGCAGGGACTGCCAGCACCAGAGAGTGAAGGGATGCACCAAGTCCCACAGGGCAGCACGGGGGACACAGGATGAGCTCCCTGCCTGGGGATAGCTGGAGGCAGGACACGTATTTGAATGCATCAACCCTGCCAAGGGAGAACACATGGCAATTCCCAAGCTGCAGCAGATGCCTGGGAGTCCTGTTGGCTGGGTCCTTGTGTCTGAGCACGAGGCATTGCCTTGCCAGCACTGAGCTCACTGTAGGAGAGACTCCCAAAGCGAAGTTTGGGCTCTCACCATCTCGTTCCTGCCCAGTACTTGAATCTGCTTCTCTCTGGTCCAAGTCTCCAGTGCCTTCTGTACAGCATTAAGAGCTTCCCTTCACTGCTTTCTTTTGGTCTGTCTGCAAACAATGCAGCAAGCTCCACAGGGAAGCAGCACAAAGAACAAGAAAAAAACAAGAATAAGAATAGTTCTGTCCCCAAGGTCCCTTTTCTACAATTACAGATCAGAAAATAAAATCCATGTTCTGCAGCACTGCTAGAAACAGTCAAGTGAAAAAGCACATGCACATGTGCACACACACAGGTGTGTGGACACACCACTCTCCTGAAGGGTGTGTGCTGGCAGACACGTGCTCAGGGGCAACAAAAAAAGAAATCAGGCATGAAAGCCTGACTGAAGAGGGACTGGAGAGTCACACGATGAGGTGAGCAGAGGTATGTTGAGAACACATTCAGCACTCAGCAGCCACTAGTGCAAGTGGTGCAGCACTCACATACACAGTTCCTGGCACACCAAGGCTGATTTCATTCACATTCCCCCCAAAGTCAACTTTGAGCATCCAGCTTTGTGACACAGTACTCTCTGCTAGCTGCCAGGCATCTGTAGATGGCAGCTTTCCATGTGTAAATGCATTTCTGAGCTTTCTAATCATCATAGTCTTTGCACGAGGATCAGGAGATCCTCCTCACCCCACCGTGAAACAGAAACCCATGGCTGCACAGCACCGAGCTCAGTGCCCCAAACAGGCACTGGGGGATATCACTGAATGCAACCAAGTGCTGTAACTGAGCCTTCTCTGGCCTGTCCCCTCCACCCCACATCCCCATCCCTGTCCTTCCCAGTCTCTTGCTGGGGGCTGACTCCCTGCAGAGCTCCCAGTCACAGCCAGTGCTGCTCCCTGGAAGTGAGCGGCTCCACGGGCGCCTGCAGCCCCGCCGGCACCTGGCACCAGAACACACATTTCAAGGAAATTTTCCACACGTTGAGGATGTTTTCTGAACACCAGATTTCCAACCCAACTGCTCGTGACTCAGGCCAGTTGGCAGGGCCAGAAGGCTGCTTTGTGCCTTAGGTAATAACAATTTAACAAGGTAACAATCTCTTTAGCCACAAATTAAATGGAAATGGGAAATGTCCTGTGCAGATAAGCTGCTGCCTGGATTATGTCCCCTGCCCAAATATAAACTCCTCTGATCTTTGATCCTATGCACACATGCACGCACACAGAGCCGGGCTGCAGCTCTGCACCTCCCAAGCCTCACCTCATTTATCACCCTTCCCCACTGTCCTCCTGCCACTCCTGCTGTCAGGTACCACTGCAGATACCTCGCTGTCAGCAGCAAGGACACACAGGTATCACCCAGCCACCTTCCCTAGCACTCCCTTGAACTCACAAAGCTGTCACCTGTCAGTGACGTATCTGCCACTTGAGAGACCGCTGTGCCCGCTTGTGCTCAGGCTGCCACTCACCTGCCAGCCTCCTGTCCCACGAGACACACACACACACACTCAGACACACACTTGCCACTTTTACCTTGCACTCTCCCACCCCCTCTGCCCCAGCCACGGCCACAAGCCCTCCCAGGCCACACGTCCCTTGCAGGTGACCCCATGCCCACTGCTGGGCTGATGTGAGGTTGGGGCTTTACCGGACAGGGTGGTTCGCTGTGTCGGGGTCCAGGGCAGTGACCACCCCCACGACAGACCCAACGTGTGCATCCTCCTGGACCTCCATCAGGTTGGAGGGGGGCCGGAACTCGGGGGGCTCATCGACGTCCAGCACTGAGACCCTCACGATGGTCTGGTCCCGGAAGGTGCCCAGGTCCACGAACCGCGGGTCCACGAACTTGTTGAGGGCCTCCACCACGACAGTGTGCACTTTTTTTGACTCGTAGTCAAGAGGCTGGGACAAGGGAAGAGGGTAAGCCACAGGCAGCCCAAGGAACCCCTCTGCCGCCCCTTCCTTCACCAGAGACATCAGGGCAGCACTAGAGCCAGTAAAGCCAGCTGCTCCCAAGCAGGACCTTTGTAGCAGCCTGGGGGATTCTGCTTTGCCCTTCTGCCAGCAGCACCCACACCAAGGGGGCAGGAGGAAGCAGAAGACTCCAGCCTACTCCCCTCAGGGCCCCCAACAGGGTGCCCAAGCTGTGAGCAGCCAGGATTCACTGGGAAGACAGCACAGTGTGTGCTGCACATGAGCGAGTTTTCATCATTAATCACCCTGCTCTTATTTCTACAGGGGAGGCAAGCTGCATACAGTGGCCTTGAAGAACAATCATTCTTCCCTGCCTGCACCAAGTATTTGCTTGATTGTTTTTGCCACCAAAAGCAGATACAGTTAAAGTGCTGCTGGTCAGGTACAGGAATTAGGTGGGCATTTTTCTCCTCTAACAGGTGCTATCAATAACAGCTGTAAGCATTCCTCTCTATGCACGGTGTTTCCTCTGCACAGCTCACTGCTTCACTGCCACCCCCAAGCCACCCTAGGGGACTCCAGTAGGCACTATATGCTGCTTCTTTTCAGCATTTCCTCCCAGACACAGCCCTGTGTTTTGCCATGAAGCCAGAGCAGAGGTCTCATCTATGCTGGCACATCAGCAGGCACAAAAATGCAACTGTAACTGCTAGCGCAGCACTCAGAGCATTTTCTTCAACTCAGATTCAACAGCCGCAGTCCCCAAAGGAAAGGGTCCTCCTAGGGAGCTGTGTCCTCCCTAGTCAATCAACACTCTCACCTTCTGTACTGTGATGACAGCCTCTTGGGTGTTGCTGTCCGTGGTGACTTTGAACATCTCCACCCCTTCCTCATCCTTCACTTGATATGTCATGTCCGTGTTCTCCCCGACGTCAGAGTCCTCTGCCTTCACCCTCCCGATGGCAGTGCCCACGGGGGCCGTTTCAACAATGCTGAACTGATACATCTCTGGAGGAGGAATGGGCACCAAGGTCACTGCTTCTGCCTTTGAACAGCCCCCACCCTTCACACACTTCCCTGGGGCACCTTTGGGCTCTGAGGGTTGCTCAAACCCCACCGTGTCTACAGTCTAGAATGCCCCAACAGGAGAAATAAATACACCAGCCAAAAACAAGGGCTGAGGGAAGATAATTGGGAAGCATTGACATTCCAGGTGCTGTGTGAAGTAAGGGCTGATTTCTCTGCGTGGACACTGCCCTGCAATCAGCACTCTCAGATTTCTTGCAAAGATTCTTTGGCAATTTCTGATTTCTAGGAGATGCAGCCCAAGAGCTGAGCCTCCCCCAGCTGCAGCCCCTGCCCTGTCCTGCCTTGAGCTGCCAGACCACAGCTAGAGAGCAGAGCCCTCACAGTAGGATCACCCTGCACCTTGTCTGGGGAGGGTCCCAGATCAGACACCAGCACCAGCCACGGGCCATTAGCAGCAAGCTGGAAAGCAGAGCTGTGCTGTGACAAGGCTGCTGCCCCTGAGCAGTGCCACTGTCCTCACACTGGGGCAAGGGTGTGACAAGCAGCCAGGAGGGACCAGGCCAGCAGCCAAGTTCCTGCCCCAGCTCCCAGGGGACAGCAGCATGGTGGACCTTGCTGGCTTCCAGGGCTCAGGAAAGGGCTGGCCCTGCTCTCCTACCACACAAGCCATGCTTGCTTCCAGGCCCTGCATGGAGCAGGGATCTGGCACTCACTGTGCTGCCAGGCAGGAACACATTCAGACCCAGGCCAGGAGCTGTGTGTGCCATGGACCTTTGGTATGGTCACCCTGCCAGCAGCTGGGGTGGCCAGGCTGGCTCAGCCTGCAGGTTCCACCCCACCACCCACAGGAACAGGCCATGCCCCAGAGCCCACCCCATGGGCAGCAGGACTCACTCTGAGGGAAGCGTGGCGGGTTGTCGTTGACATCAGTGACCACGATGGTGACCGTGGTGGATCCAGACAGGCCACCCAGCTGTCCTGCCATGTCTGTGGCACGGATCACCACCTCATAGCGGTCCTGCGTCTCGCGGTCCAGGTCTGCCACGGCGGTCCGGATCACACCTGGAAACCAGCAGCACAGCTGAGCACAGGCAGGCCACAGAGCCACAGACAGGCTGCGGCTGGAAGGGGTCACTGGAGATTACTTTGGGCAAGATCCAGACCTAAACAGGATCAGCTGCATCTCCCTCTTCACACGGGGCTGATGCTCCAGTACTGCACCATCCTCACGGCCCTTCCCCAGACTCACTCTGGTAGACCCACAGAATCATGTCTGGTGTCAGGTACAGCACTTGCATCTCACCAGTGCACAGAAGAAGGCACTGTCACCTCCCTCGACTGCTGGGGACACTCTCCCCAGCCACAGCCCTGGTGCTGCTGGCTGCCTGTGCCTCAGGAACACACTGCTGGCCACAAAGAGTGTCTGCTGAACCCTCTGCAAGAGACCGCGTGAGCAAAAGCCAGCTAAGGGGAGAGAAGGGCACTGGGGAGAAGAGCAAGCCCAGGAGGTTGTCAGCCAGCCAGAAACATCCCAAAAATCCTCCCGAAGCCCAGGAATGGCCACAGGCTCAACCTGCTCCCAGCAAGTCTCCTCATGAAGCGTGAAAGAGTCCCAACTGCTGCTTTTCCTGAGGGCTACTTGCAGCTCGCACTGGGTTAAACCCTGGCACAGAGGAGGATTGTGCTTTCCTCCAGGGTGACTGGGAGGCAGGTGAAAGATCTGTGGAGGTCAGAGGGTTGGTGGGGAAGTCACAGGAAGAGAGGACTCATCCTCACCCCCATCCATCCACATGCGGGGGCTGTGCTGGGGCCAGCCTCGAGGTCTGCTCTGTAAAAACCCAGGCTGAGTCACAAAACCCCTCTGGCACACATCTGCAACAGCCCACTTATCCTGATCTGCTGAGCAGGAGCCAGGCTTGCTGCAGCACCCCTGAGAGAACAGGGGTGCCCCTGCCCAGGCTCCATCTACAAGGTGCCATGGCCCAGGCACATCTGGGGGGGACTTGCGTGATTTGGAGAATAGGGGGGTGGGCAGCACATTTCTAAAAGTCTGTCTGCACAAAATCCCTTATTTTCAAGCGTCCTTCTAAGTTAAGGAGACCAGAGATGACAAAACACATGTTCTGTGTCAGAGAATGCACTGGAGCTCAACAAAATGAATGGTATGGTAGTACTTCTTACAAAAGTAACTCTCTTAAAACCAGTGTTTATAGGTCTCCAGTACTCATCTGGGAGTGGGGAAATGACCAGGACTAAAATATAAAGGAATGTAAAACAAGAAACAAAGAGCAGTAAAAGCCTGAAAACTCTGTGCATGGCAGAAATTATCAGTCACCCATGACTGTTTCATTTAAATGGAAACAAAGTAGGGAGAAAATAATTTGAGGATGAAAGAAAGAAAGAAAAGATTCTGGTTTGACATGGCACCAGGGTCAGGAAGGAAGGAGTGCCTACATGGATACAAGGTCATTAGCACCACATTCCATCCCACTGTACCAGCAGCAGCCCATAACAGACAGGAATCAGCTTAAAATCCCCTCCAGCTCAGTTTTTTAACATTCCCACAGATTTAGACATTGGTTTATGTTTTTGTAAATCCTCTCTCTTCCAGCGTTTTCTGTTTAACTATCAGCTTTACCTCCTCCTACTGTGAACTGCAAATTCATCTCTGCTTTGTTTCACCAGTAATCCTGCGTGGTGCTAGGGACAGACTGGAGGAGGCTGCTGGAACAGGTCCCCAGTGAGAGGTCTGACCCAGAGGGAACAGGGAGCTCCCCTCTTGCTGAGCAAACAGAAGAGAATCATCCAGTGGTCTGAGCACCTTGCAATCCATTTGCCGATGTGCAGCACATCAAGCAGTGCTAGAGCATCTCAGGTCCAAGTCACCAAGAGCACAGCAGAGGGGGAGCTGAGTCCAGCAGGCTGCAAGGAGCCAAGGTATGGCTACAGGGACAGACCCCAAGGCTACCAGGTATCTTTACTCCACAGCCAGCAGGTTTCCAGTTTCCCCATTCATGTTTCTGGTGTGGCTCTGTGCACCTCCAGTCAAGGGCTCACACCATGGAGCCACTGGTGCTGTGGGCCAAAGGCAGCCAGAAATGCCACTGAGCTGGGAGGATGAAATTCCTCCCCCTCGCCCTTTGCATGACATTACAGGTGCAGCAGGAGCTGGCAAAACTGTTCAGGAGACATTTATCACTCCTTCCTTTCTGAAACTAGCAATTATTCCAATGATTAGCATTGTTAGGATTTATTATAAAGACATAACCACCATTTCAGATCGTTGCCGTTCTCCAGCTCTTGTGGGTAGGCACAATTATCACCCAGCTTCCCTTGTCCCTCTGTCACTTCAGGTTCTGTTTTACCTGGACTCTCCTGCCTTCAGCCCCATAGATAAGGGAGCAGGTGGTTATTCTGTGATGGGGCCCAGGGTGTGCTCTGACCCCCTCATTCTCAGAGGAAGCCATTCAGGAGAGTCCCAGTCCCCTCACACAGAGAGGCAGAGGGGACGCAGGAAAGGAAGGCAAGGACACCCTCCCAGCAAGGATAGCACCCTCCCAGCAAGGATGGCACCCTCCCAGCTGGGCAGCAGGGCCAGCCCTGCACAGACACCCAGGGCTCAGGGGCCAGGCCCAGCTGCTCGTGCTGACAGGCCTCTCCTGCCACTCCACTGTGAACACAAAACCCTTATTTCTGGGCCAGCACTATCTCATTGAAATTTAAGCAATTCTGTTAATTAACAGGGTCTGAAGCATTTTATAATGAAAATGATTCATGTCAGCACAATAGTGATGAATTGGGATGAGAGGGAAAAAGCTCATGCATTCACCAAGGCTGTAATGACTTAACTGAGCTGCTCGTAATGATATAGCTCATAATACGCCATGCAGGATGGGAGGAAAGTGCTCAGGCACTTCCCAGAACACCTCCAAGGTCACTCGTCCCAAGAGGGAGCAAGTCCAGGCCGTTTGGCACATGCAGAGCAGGGCAAATGTCCCCAGCCAGCTCCTGTTCTTCCAGCAGCACAAGGCAGACAAAATCTCTGCCTGTGGCAAGGGTGGAGGCTGATCAGAAACTCCCTGTCATGGTGTTGTGTGTCCAGTCCATCCTGGAAAGGTGGGGATCTGCTGCAGACAAACTGCCAGACCTCCAGGAGCCCATCAGGATTGTCACTGGGATGTTATTCCCAAATTGCATGGGCCACACCAGGAGTCAGCAGCTCCACCAGCCCAGGAGTCAGGCTGGCTTTGTCTCCTAGGCCCACGTACCACCCACCAGCAGCAAACCCACACGGTCCCATCTTCCAGAGCCAAGACAGTCTCTGCTCCCAAAACCTGACCCCTAGGTTTCTTCTCTGAAAAGAAGCTGCAAGGGATGGAGACAGACCTTCCTCAAGGCTGTACAGGGAGCATAGAAAAGTCATTGCTATCATCTCCCAAGATTCACCTTCTTTCCAGCTGGAAAAACTGACAAACTTGGTCTTTCCCAGACACTGCTAACAAAGCAAGAACAACCTCGAGCTCAGACTTGTCTCCCCCATTCTTGTCACTATCTGTTATAGCTGAATAATGTGGACACATGGTGGCATACCCTCTGGTACAAGGCACATGTGGCTTTCCAGCATGATCCAGATTAATCAGTATAATTACCAGGCAAGGGGACACTTAGAGCATCACATAAATACCACTGAATCTGCTCCAGCAGCAGACTCTCTTCGGGTGACAAAAACAAAGCAGGACAAAGCACTCAGCAGGTAACTGCCTTCCAGGAATCCCATCATGATGGGCTTTGCTCTGCTCTCAGGGAGAGCAAAGCCCATCTACTTCTAGATCAGATATCCACATCCTCAGACTGCCTGGACAAGGCACCTTCCAGCTGAGGGCAGGAGGAGCAACAAGGCAGAAAGTCATGGAGTAACAAACAGGGACCTATCCTAAGGAGGTTCCTGACCCATCACAGCTCAAAGCAGGCAGTCTTCAAAAGCAGATGAGATTACCCTGGGCCACAAAGAATCAAGTTTTTAGTATCACCAGGGTTGGAAGTGCCACCATCATGGTGACAAGCCTTGTCTTACTGCCATTTGGGTCTTTTTAATGTGCATGTCTGAGAAGAATCTGGGTCTATCTCCTCTATCTCTCTCCTATTTAGCTGGATAAAATAGATTAATTTCTGCCAGCAGCCTGGTCAGTTAGATCAAACCCATCTCTGCCTCAGGCCAGGAATGGCAAGGCACCTGCCAAACTGACTGCAGATTCCTCACCTGTGCCCTCACCTGTGCCCTCACCTGCCTGCAGGGACACAGAAATAGCAATATATCTGCCAAGACATGAGTCCTGCTGGAAGCACACATCCTGCAGGAGGTCAGCCCTTGCAGAAGAGGTCTTGGCTCCAAGAAGCAGCACTTCAGTGTCCCTCCAGCCCCCATCCTGTCCTTCAGCTCAGCACAATTTGAGAGGCAGAAGCTAAAGGTGTTCTGAGTGAAGTATGAGGCACAAAGGGTCAGGAGGTTCATGGAGCACCTAACAAGGGCTTGTTCCAGGCTGCAATCAGCCTTGCTCATGCCAGTGCAGAGCCAGCACACTCTCCCTTCCTTTGTCCCTTCTTTTAGCAGCTAAGTCCCTCATCACTTAACATTAATTCCCTCAGCACATTAGTAGATACACTCTAATTTCCTCAAGATGACCAAACATACAATTTGCTTCCAAATCAGCTGAAGTTCCTGTACCAGTCTCAAAAAAGGGCTGTTAATGTTCAATTTTGCTAACAAGAGGAATCCCCTTAAACAGATGTGGCTTCTCTGCAGACTCTTGTGCCTTACACTCAGACTCCCCTGTGCCTGTGGACACCTCTGGTGGATAAGGGACAGGGATTGGGCACAGACCTGCACAACCTCTGGGCACACAGGAACACACACATGTGCTGATACATCTGTGTTTCCAGGTACAGGAACACACATGTACTGATACATCTGTGTTTCCAGGCACCAAGGAGCATTTTTAACAAACTGGCAAGAGCAGCAGAGAAACTTGTTCTGCCTCCCACCACCACATCACACAGATCAACAGCTCATCAGCCCAGCTCAGTGTGCAGCAGGCTCCCAGACACAGATCCTCTCCCAGCCCAGCCTTACTGCCCCAGGACCAGGGCAGGTCTGTCTCCAAACACAGCAAGGCCGGCAGGTAGGGATGACAAATAACCATCAGCACACAAATAACCATCAGCTTCATCCCAGCAGGCCAGCATCTGCATTCTCCCTGGCATCAAAAGCTCCAAGCCCGTATGGCTCAGTCTTTAAATCAGGACACAGGCTCTAGAACTCAGGAGCTGGTTTAAGTCATCACAAATGCCAGACTGCATTTCAAATACCTTCTGAGTTCTGCCTTTTCCCTGCATCCAGCAGAGTGACAGATTTGAAGAACAGCCTCTTCCTTACGGTAAAAAGCCAGGCTCCCATGCACAGCCCCAAACTGACAAGCTGGCTTTTAAGGAAGCAAACATAATGAAACCTATGGTGTTACATGCTGTGGTTGCTCTACAGCACTCAATATCCCCACAAAGGGATGAGCAAAACTGCTGGAAACAGGGGCACCAGGCTGTGGGGTGTTGAGCAGTTTCAGGTTCCCTCCCAAGGAAGGCAGTGTGGAAGGGACCACAGGCAGCAGTGTCTCCAGCCACACTGCCCAGGGGTAAGAAAGGGCACTGCAAAGGACACAGGAACAGACACGAGCAGGCAGGCACAGCTGCCTGCCAAAAGAGAGATTTGCCCCTCTAAAGGTGAATAATCTGCAGCAGTACAGAGAATGCAGGGTGATATAAAGCAGCATGAAAACACAGCCTGTGGATTTAAATGCACAAATTTCTCCTCTTATGTAAATGCACTCAGAGTGCCCACACTCAGGTGCACATCTCCATATTGGAAAAGAATAAGTTTGAAAAATTTTGGTGAGGATGAGATTCCTGGAGCTGGAACAGGAGCTGCCACTAAACCTCCCACCCTGTGTAACTTTGGGAGAGCTGGGCTCGTGGCCCAGCAGCAGTGAGGGGGATTCTGCTGTCAGATTAGTGCTCTCAGCCAGAGCCAACACCCAGCACAGCAGCACAAGAGGCTGTTTCCCGCTGGAAGCAGCAGGGCAGAGCTGTGTGCTGGTTTGCTGTGAGAACACAGCCTCCTCAGCAGATCAGGGCAGCCACAGCACGAGCTCTGCTGCTCACCTGCTGCAGGGAGCAGAGATTGCCTGCACCCTGTCTGAGCGAGGAAGGCAGCACAAAGCTTACAAAGCTTAATGCCTGCAGGCTCTTGCAACAAGCCACGGGGATATTCTTACAGCTGGCAAGAAAACCTTGCCTCAAAAGCTTATGCATATAAAGCTCCCCACTCACACAAAAAAAAAAGCCAGCCTTGACCTCCAGCAAACACAGGTGAAGTTCTTGAACCTGATTTGGTGTACACAACACAAGTTTCAGTCTGTGAAACTAATCTCAAAGCATGAGAGTGGCTGCTGTATATGAAAGAAAGAAAAGCTTGTGCATCAGCTGTGCTTTCTCCTCACCATCATTCAATTCTGGAATCTTCCTACAGCATAAATGCCATCCTGCTGCTCCCACTATTCCAGGAGCCATTTAAATGCTTGTCTCCCTCCAAAAAGACCCGAGATGCTACAGGCACTCAGGGCTTACTGAGTGGCAGGACTTGGCACAGCACAGCAGCCAGACAGTTTGGGTTTGCCTGTGAAAGGTCCATTGAATACAAAATCCCAGCTGAACACTAGAGCTGGAAACATCCAAGAACAGGAGACAAAGTGGGCTACACACGGTCCATGTTCTGTACTTAAGCATAGAAACCACTTTTTTATATGCCCCACCTGTGCTATGAAGGAGGGTGTGAAAAGAGCACAAGACAAGGGGGGGAAGAAAGAACCTGTGCTGGAAGGAGTCAGGGGCTGAGGTGGTGTGCAAGGCAGCACATGCATGCATGCACCTGCAAGAAACAGCAGAGAAGGAGGTCAAAACCAAAAATGGAAATCAAATTGTTCTTCATTATCATATATTATAAGAAATGTAACATGCCAAGTTTTTATGGTTCTTTTTATGGCCATTAATAACAATGGTGGCTCTGAGAGCTACGCTGCTGCTATGGATAATTAAATCTTATGCTCAGGGCAGAAGCTGGGCCACCTCGGGCAATCAGACTTGGATTCTCCTGTGCAGCATAAAGACTTATTCTGACAGAACAAGAGTGGGAGCAGGTTGGGGTGTGCTTGGGTGGATATAATGACACCTTGTGCCCCTACAGCACTGCTGCTCCCACATGGGTCAGTGTTGACAGAGGGCACGGGACAGGCTGCAGCCACAGCTTGAGGGGCTGATGGGCAGAGCTGCAGCCCTGCAGCTCCTGCAGTGCTGGTGAGGCAGCTGCCACAGGCCATTTGCAGCTCAGAGACCCCCAGAGTCAGCCCCAACACCTGTGTTAGCAGCCAGATATCCTGCAAGCAGATGTGCTCAAGAGGGGCTGGAGTCTTCTGCAGACTTGTCAGCAATTTTGCCTTGTGAAACACAAGCAAGTAAAACAGTAAATCAACCCCCCAGTGTATGAAACAGCCAGCTTGAGAATTAAGACACAAAAAGTCAAGGAATCAAGAAGCTTGGATTCCCAGAGTGACATTAATTCTCACCACAGTCCCACAGGGCACATTTTAGTTTATGCCTTAATACAGAGCATTAATGTGGCAGGAAGCTGAGCCTCTGCACGTCCTGGCTTGTGCAGTTTGTCCCCAGTGGTCCCTCTCCATTCCAGCAGCCAGACTTGCACTCACACAAAGCTGTCTCAGATTAACAGGATCTCAATGCACCTGAATTTCCAGTGTTTAGCCTATTGTTCCTACACACACAATATAAAACAAAGCAAATCTGGGAGACAAGACAGCCCAGGTGCAACAGCTCCTGAGCAAGGGGTGGGTACAGTCCCAACCTGCTGCTTGTGCCCTCTCCCCAGTGCACCAGCCTCAGTCCAGACAAAGGCATTTCCCAGCACATGCCACAGTGCTGCTGTCGGGTGTGTGTAGGAGCTCCCAAACACCCAAATCTGAGCATTCCTCCAGCAGCAGCCAGGCTGGTGGCAGAGCCAGGGCTGGGCCAGCCTCCCCATGTGCCCCAGAGCACTGTCAGCAGGTGGAGGGTTTCTTGCAGGTGCAGAGGCTCAGGCACACAGACCTTGTTCACACTCTCCTTACACCAGCATCCCCAAACAAATTCCAGCCTTAGAAAATATCAGATCAGCCTGACAGAGATGTGGTACTTCAGCCCAGGGGCTGATCTCAGTTCATGCCACTGCGGTTCAGCAATAGGGTGGGGAGGACTTTGCTGTCCAGTTTTCCAAGACAAGCTGCAGCTCCTCGGCCTGCTTGTCCTTTGACAAATTTTCGTAACTATGGGCACTTTACTGCATGCTTTGTGCCTTAAATATCCCTTATTAGCATTTGAGTGTCTTCCCTTCTTAGCAAGCTTGTGAGGCTCTCATTAAGGGTAATGAGAGTCAAACTCCTGGGAGGCAAGGAGAATATATACCCCAACATCTCCTGGTTATGGTCTACTCTAACCAGTATGTCACAGCATCATCTGCCAGGGATTTATTGCAGAGGCATTTTACAACAGGCTCTATTATAAGTTATTAAGGAATGGAGCAGCTTCTACTGTTCTTTCATTAAATATTAATAGAACATTTATAAACCTATCCTTTATTTAAAGTGTTACCTTTAATCAAAGCCCTGGTGATAATGATGCAGCCTTTGGTAAGGCCCCTTTGGTAGTATTTAAACCTTCTCCACTGAAGTTTTATGTGCCTGTGGGGGCATTCCAGCTCCAGGCAGAGAGGAGCTGTGGCCAGTGCAGGTGCAGACCAGGCACTGTGGGCAGGCAGCTGCAGATCCTGCCTGCTGCAGGCAGGGCATGGGGCTGGGCAGCAGCCTGAGCAGGGCAGCTGAGCCTCCCCTCCAACACCCCTGCCAGCAGTATCCAGCACCAATGGCCAGCAGGGAGGCACAGATCTGCTGTTGCAGTCATGGCCAGGACCCCCAGCCCAGCTGGGTGCTGCTCACCTGTTTTGCTGTCCACAGTGAAGTGCTGCTCCCCCTCCAGCACGCTGTAGACCACCCGGGCGCTGCTCCCATAGGTGGGGTCGTCGGCATCAGAGGCCATCACCTGCATCACAGAGGTGCCTGCAGCAGGGACAAGGAGGAAAACAAAGTCAGGCAGGAGTTTAGAAGAGCGGCACAGACCTCAGAGCAGGGCCCAACACTGATTGCCAGCACATGATGAGGGAAAAGAGAACAGCTGGGTGCAAATGCAGCATCACCTCCCTGCCAAACGCCTGAAAGCCAGGACTCCAGACACAAATGCCTCTGGTGTGCTGCAGAGTGGCAGCAGGGACAGGATCCTGGGCCATCCTGCAGCAGGACCTGCTCTCCAGGAGATCACTGCTCTGAACAGCTGGGAGCTTTTCTCCCAGTAGCTTTCTACTGGACCATCTGGGAAGGAGCTGGGGATGTTATACTGACACCGGCCCTTCCTGTCAGCACAGAGTGACATGATCACCTCCAGACCACAGACGGACCACCCAGCCAGAGCCTGATCCACCCTGCAGCAGGCAGACCTGCACAGGGACAGCAGCCCCAGGAGAGGAAAGGCTTTCACTTGCCCAGAGCCAGACACAGCACCAGGTCCTCATGCTCTACACGTAGCAGGGCAGGAGGACTATAAATTGGATAAAAGTCCATCAAATGTCTGCAATTAAGTTATTGATTTTCAAGGCTGCCTCATTAAACTGGGTACTTCACTCCAACTGTCCCTGTGATGGCTTTAATTTGACATCATGTTCAATTTAACAAAAGCAGGACCCAGGACATGAGGGTGGGGGCAGGAGCAAAGGGACTGAGATCTAGAGAGACAACAGAAGGGAGAAAAGAAGGGAAGCCTACCCCCACCTACAGACACCTTGAGAAAGGAGGTGTGTGACCAAAGCACAGTGAGGACAGGCTACCCTGTTTCATCTCCAGCAGCAGACTCGGTGCATCCCTGCCCAGAGGTCAAGCACTGGCAGCACTCAGACAAAAGCAGCCTCTGTTCCTGTGTCACAGGAGGCAGGCATGGAGCTGAAACCATCCAGAGGAGGATGAGGAGCTTCAGTCCCTGGTGCCTTCCTCCTCCTTTGTCAGCAGACCACAAGCCCAGAGCCTGCAGGTGAGCCAGGGATTTCCTGCACCAGCCCTGCCCAGACTCAGGCAGGAGATGAGGCAGCACAGACAGCAGTGCTGCTGGGAGCAGCTGGGATGCACACGCTCCCCCAGTCCAGTTCACTCTGATCTCCTGGAAAGGGTGTTCACTGAGGGAAACGAGCAGTTACCATGGTTGCTTTTCATTCTCCCTGGCAGCCTTCTCAGAGCTGCAGCTCTGCTGATAACAGGAGAATCCCCCTCATCAGTCTTCAGCAACAAGCTACTTTGAGTCAACTTATTTATGCTTTGCTGTCTCCAGTGAAGTTATGGTGCATCCCTGCCAGGCACGTCCAGATTTTACACCACAGCAACACTGGCTCTCTGCCTCGCAAACAACTGTTTAAGAAATACTATTGCTGCATTTTCTCCTCCTCTCCCTGCCATAACACAACTCCTTCAAGCAGGTATGAGCCAAGGCAGATCACTCCCACACCAGCACTGCACATTCCCTCGGGCAGCCTGGCATGCTCCCTTGGGAAGCTCCTGATCAGAAAGCAAAAAAAAGGGACCAGAGAAGGGAAATGTCACCAGGGTCCCCAAGCATCCTTCTCCCAGCTGCAGTAGAGAAGCCTCCTAGGGATGCTGGAGGTGCCAAAGTCTGAGAATCACAGAAAGCAGTACCTGCCCATGGGAACAAGAGAGGGCACAGCCTGGCAGCAATCAGCTGAGAGCCCAGTGCCCACAGCAGCACCCACTCCTGCACCTGCAGCACAGGCACAGCCTGCTGACTGCACAAACATCCCTCACTCCAAGAACCACTTGTTCCTGCTGAGGGTTAGGAGATTCCAACCTCACCCACAGGGACCCAAGCCCATCAGTTTACCTCCCTGCCCTGCCCTGTATACCCTGTGTCAGGACTGCACATTTGCCTCAAGGACCACACCACAGCCTCCTGTTGCAGCCCTCTGTGCAGTCATCCCAAACCAGGGATCATGAGAGGCAGGCTGGCCACTGAACGTTTGCACCAGACTCTGCATTTCAAGATGCATTCATTCAATTGCATAACTCACCTCCTAACCCATCCCTGTCAGACACAGCTGTACTCCCTGTGGTCCAGTATTTATCTGGATGCTGCCAAACTGCAGAGTCTGAAGAGGTGCCAGGAGCTGTGCCCACGCAGAGCACGGTCTGTGTCACCATCCCAAGCCATGCCTTGGACAGGTGAGGTAGGCTGCTGCTCTCAGGCTTCCTGTGCCAGCACTGAAAGCTCCTGGCCCACAGCTGCTGGCACTCCCAAGAACTGGAGCAACAGGGCAGCAGATCCAGCTCCAGGTCCCAGGGGTGAACCCCATGTTTGGGACAGAGTTTTCTGCTCTAGGGCAAGACAAACCAAGCAGCACGAGGAGCCCTGCAGCAAGACACCTTCACTCAGAGGCAGAGATGGGGCACGGTGCCCTTGGGCTGCAGCCAGCAATGCCAGAGGTGATGAAGGCTCTGCCCTTCCTCACCTGCCCTCACAGCATCTCATTAACAAAAGAGCAACATCAGCCAGGTAGGGAACACTGACCCCACTTTGTGCCTTGACTTCTTGTCTGTAAAGACCCTTGCTCAAGGTCACCTAAAGGGTATCAGGAATTTACTAGTTTAACATTCCAGCATCCTCCCCTAACCTCCATTTATGCCTGTCCCACGCCTCCCTCCCATTCTGTGTCCATGTGAAGAGCAGTGGTTTTCCATTTCAGCTTAACCTGGTCCCCCCTTCCTGCAGAGACAAGCTTTGCCTGGCTCCCACCCTGCTCCAATATTAGTCCCTGCTCTCCAAGCACAGCACTGCCCACAGCAAGTACAGAATGTACAGCTTTTATTTAGTTTTCTGGCACATGCTTTAGCCATAAAAGATACACTAAATAAAATCTAAACATCCATCATGTACTCTATCACCCGCCTCCCATAACCAAGAAGCCTGAGCCCATATCCAGAGAGATAATTAGACATGTAAAACGAGAGAAGACCTTGGTTCCTCCCCCGACAAGCACACTCCACAGATCAGAGAAAACCAACAATTTTACATAAAAATTAACAGGGCAGAATCCATCTCTTATTCCTCCTCTGCAAAGGTGAGGTCTGGCACAGCAGATCAACCAAACCCTGATTTCCTCCAGAAGGAAGGGGGAGCAAGACCCTCACTTCCAGAGCAGCACTTCCCTCAGCCTAGCTGACTGTGGCTGCCAGCCATCCTCTGTCCCCACGGGCCCTGCTTGGGCTGTCCCCATTCCACTCCCTGAGCCATCCTGGAGAGCTGCCAGGGCCAGCAGCCAGCCCTGAGCCCTGCCAGCAGCATCCCTCTGCTGTGAGCAGGGTCAGCAGGGCAGGCAGGGGCTGCCCACACCCAGAGGTGCCCGTGGTGCCCCACAGCTGTGGCATGCAGGAGCTGTGTCCCTGCAGGGTCTCTTCCCCTGAGGGCACAGCTCAGCCCCCACAGCCACCCTGCCATGCTGTGTCCCCAGGGCTGGCAGGGCACAGCAGCTCAGCCCTGCCAGTGCCCTGGGTGGGATGGATGGGCACCTCTGGAATGCCAATGCAGGCCTGTCCTGGCATCTGTGACTGCCTTCCCACGGGACCCAGAGCCTCTGGGGCCAATCCCAGCAACCCTGCATGAAGAAGGCTGAGAGCTCCAGGCCACTTGCTATGCCACTCACTCCAAACACGTTCAGCTAAAAGAAATGTTGACAGGCAAACTCCAAACACATCCACGAGCAGAGAGGCCCTGCACTGAATCCACAAGCAAGTGGCTGGGACCTGTCACTTCCCCAGGGACAGAAGTACAGCCAGGCTCTGGGCAGGCAAAGAGGCAAATGAGCAGCAGGATAAACCAGCACTTGCTAAACCTGACTGTCACCCCTCTGTGGTGAAACCAGGAGCCTCCAGATGCTCTCCAGAACCAGCTCTGGGGCTCAACTGCCACCTTCAGCTCAGGCAGAGACCAGGGACACTTTCTGGCCACGCTGAGAGCTATTTCTCTGTGGATCTGGCCAGCTCCAGGACAGCACTCGGGCACTTCAGCCCTGCAGAGCACCAGGGACCCTGCAAGGAGTGCTGTGTCATGCAAAGCCACATTCCCTGGCCTGATGCCAGTGTGCAGCACTCTCATCCCAGGTGCCTGGGTGCCATGGGGCAGGAGGCAGGTGGGAGTTTATAAACAATGCAATTTACAGCTTTTCTCTGGCCCCAAACACCTGCAGTGGCTGATGCACCCTAGACACATTCTGAAAAAAAAAGAACTAGAGTAGCTTAAAAATTACTGGAGCAGAAGTGAGTTTCTTGCAATCTTGTGAACATCCTGACTTGGTAGGAAGCCAGGCCCAGAGGAGATTCACTGCACAGCCCTCTCACCCTGCAGGACAAGCCCCAGGGCAGTAACCTGGCAGGGTGCAATTGCTCCAGTGTCCTACTGTGAAACTTTTGGGCTGTCTGGCCAGAGAAAGGCACTGCACAAAGCACCCCAGCCCCTGGCACGGAGCAGGTAAGCCTGGGGAGCAAACCACAGCACCCCATGGAGAGGCTCAGGTTCCCTGGGGGGCTGCCAAAGGCAGCCTGGATGAGGTCCTCACATGGGCAGGGCAGGGTGTGGAGCCTGTCCTGTGACCTAGAGCACAGTGCAGAATGGGGAGGACTCCCCTCACCAAGGACAAACAGACAGGGAAGCCCCAGCTCCCAGCAGCTTCCAGATACACACAAGTGACTTTCTAGCGGGGGGGGGGAAACCCGATTGCCTGCAAGTGTTCTGGCTGTATGGTAAACAAAGTGTTTTTCTCTGCTTCCAGCACGGAGATTAAACAATTTCTTTTCACAATAATCACTTCTGCATTCAGCCAGCTTTGTGCTGGAGTCAGGGCTTGACCCCAAGTTTCTGTCTGTACAGCCAAATCGCCTCTAATCTGGACATGGTGCTACACAGAGAAATGAGAGTGAAATGCACCAAGGGAGGAGTGATGCTCTGATGGAACCACATGCCTTTCCTGGCATGTCCTCACTCCAGGCCCTGCCTGCTCCTCAAGGACCCCACAAGTGAGCTCTGGGCTGCAACACCCACCCTGTGCAACCAACAGAGTTGTCTAACAGGAGGCACCGTGTGCTGGATTTGGGCTCATGCCTGAGTGCAGCAGACAGCTGTTAAGCAGACCCCAGGGAGATCAGGAAAGGAGCCCAAAACACAGCTAATTTTAGCACCTCCTGTAACAAGGTGAAGCTCCTGCAGTTCCAAGGCAGCTGGCTGGGTCCCATCCTACATTCTCCTGAAGCTGCAGGTCTCTCTCTTTGGTGCTGGATTCTGCTCAGCTCTGATGTTTTGGAGATCCACCCAGGGGTATCCACAGAGGCTGAGCCTGGGGTGCCAGCACAGAGCAGCCTGCAAGCTCTTGACCAGCAGCCTCTCCCTGAGGTGACAGGACAGCAGTGAAGCTGTAAACAGGATTTGCAGCTCAGGCCCCATCCTGCACACACACTGCTCCTTGGTATGCACGCAGTGGGCACAGGGCAGTCAGTGAAAACACTCCCCAGGAGCCCCTGCCTTCCTCAGCCTGGGTGACTCCAGGGCATTGCTTCCAGCCCAGCTCCCTCTGAGGGCTGAGCAGGGACCTCTCCACCTTGTACAGACCCAGCTGCCCTCCCTGCCAGGCTGCAAACCTCCCACAGCAGGATGCTCCTGATGCCCCAGGCCAGACCAGGTTTCTCCAGAAAAGCCAGTTGCTGGTTTTGCAGCTGGTTCTGCTGTGCCAAGGGAGGCCAGATAAAGCTATTGGGTCAGCTTTCATTTTGGATATGCTTCTTCCAAGTGCAACATATCCCTGTGTAGAAAACAATGACTTCTCCAGCCTGGCTCAGAGGCTGGGGCTAGCTGCAGGCACCACCTCTGCCCTTTACAAATCCCTTATCCTCCTGACCATCCTGCATCTGCCACTATTGATCCATCAGATAACAACAGCAATCCTTTTTCTCTTCCCTTTGCAGAGGTTTACAATGAGTCTGGATGAGTTCATGGAAGACAGATACTAAAGCTGACTAAACCCCCAGAAACCACCCACAGCCAAAGAAATTTCCAAGCTGAAAACAGATGCTGGCTGGGAGAATATTAAGAGGAGCATCACATGTCCTGTGTGTGATATTCCTCCTTCCTAAGAATGCACTTTGACCACTGCCAAGGCAAGATCCTGGAACAAAGAAGGCTTTAGTCCACCTCAGTCTCAGAGTCTCAGGCAGCACATACAAACACACTGCCCTGGCCCCAGCACAGAGCAAGGGCAGCTGTGCTGCAGAGCACTCCCAGTTACTCTGAGAGTTTGTGCACTTCTCTCATTTGTTATTCCCTCTTAGACACTAGGAAATCAAATGACTTTCCCTCCCAATTAGTACTCCTTCATTATGCAAATAATGTCCTTTGATCTGCTCCTGCTGTCACAGAGCGGATCTGACTGTATTTGGTTTATTCCTCTTCACGCCCCAGGAAGGCACCCACCTCTGGGAGCTGGGACTCTGCTTTTGGCAGGGAATGGAGAGTGCAGCTGAGAGCTGCCTTGAGTGAGGACAAAAACCACCCAAGCACAAACCCCAGTGAGGTCTGGGAAGGCAAGACCATGAGGGCAGGAAGAAGGGGTCACCCTTAACTCTTCAGGCTGGGATGCAGAGCAAAGGTTTCAGAGCAGCAGAGACAGGGAATGAGCAGCTCCCTGCAAGCTCCAAGCTGGACAGCACCCTGCCCTTGGAGTGGCCTCATCCCAGTCACCCAGTCACCCTTCTTTTTACTGAATCCAAGTGGTGCTGAGAGCAGGCATGGCCACCAGCAGGTCCCCAGGCTTTGATCTTGATAGCCAGCCTAAGTTCTCCAGCCTTTGTTCTCCTGCTTGGCCAACACCAAGCTGGGATCACCTCCATCCACACTCAGGAAGGCAGCAAGGCACACTCCCCAGTCACTCTCATGGAAATACCCCACAGCTCCAGGGGGGATGCTCTGTCCAGCTCAGAGACAGCAAATATCCATAATCAATACCAACCACAACAAAGCCATAAGCACACCCAGCCTTGATGCCACAAAAGGAGCACTCCCACACAAAAAGGGCCTGGCAGGTCTCTTCCCATGAGAATATCCTGAACTTCACCTCCTTGGCCCAGCAGCTTCCCATATCCTGCACCCTCAGCCCTTCCTACAGCATCTGGAGCTGAACATCTCACACCAGGTCCATGACCAGCCCCATCTACCTCCCAGCTGCTGAACCAGGGAGGCTTGAGCAGAAAGCTCCTTGCCAGCCTTGCCTGTTTATGCTTTCACAGGCTGTGTCCATCTTGTCCTTTGTGCTGCCTGTTCCTGGGCAAAGCACTGGTAAGCTGAGGGAGAGGTGGGATGGAGCTGGGACTTGCAGCAGCAGCAGCCTGAGGGTCCCTCCAGCTCTGTGCTCACACCGCTGGGGCCCAGGCAGCAGCACCATGGGAAGATGAGGTGTGAGGCCCTCCCTGGGCTGCCTCCAGGGCAAGGCTGCTCTGGAAGAGCCAGTGCACTGCCCAGGACGGTCACACTGCAGCAGGCTCTGAGGCTGTGGCAGGCAGGTAGCCTGGAAAGCAGAACAGGCTCTTGGCTCCAGCTCCCCTCTCTAAGCACACAGCTGGGAAATGCAGCCCACGCCGTTCACAGCACTTCTCTTCACTTTTAACTTCCGAGTATTTTAATTTGCAGGAATCGCCTTCTTTCATGTTGTGAAACCGTGTTTCTTTCTCCCTCTGATCTCCAATTTCGCATAGAAACTGTCTCCTTTGATATGTCTTGTTCACATCAGTCTGATCAGGCAGCTCCATAATTGTTAGTGATTTTCAAAGAACTGGGATCCTTGTCTAATACCCAGAGTCGAGAATTCCTTGCTTTTTAAAATGTTGTTCAAGCAAATTAGATTAATTTAATTTCTTTCTTCCCCTTGGGAACAGGATGCCTCTTGCTTTGGTGCCCACATGCATTTCATTTCTCCAGGAGCGCCCAGCTGTAGTTCAAGGGGTCACTCTCTGACTAAGGGAAGGATTTGCACAGGTAACTGGAAGCAGAGGGAGAGCTTGGGATGCCTCAGGAGATTTTTTTTTCTCCATACATGAATAGAATCCAAGCAGCAGCAGCTTCTCTGGTGCAATTCCTGCACATCTGTACCTGCTGGAGGCCATGCACCAGCCTTGCAGCACGCTGCACATGAACCATGGAGAGCTGGAGCTCTGTCCTGAGGCACTGCAGACCTGAGCACCATCCCCTGCCCTCTGCTGCCAGGATGCCTCTGCAGCCAGACCTTCCTACAGCAGGAGCTGGTGGTTCCCCTGAGCTGGCAGTTCTCCTGAGCTGGCCTCTCAAGCCCCTGGTGCTGTCAGCTGCTCTCCCTGCCCTGGGGGCTCTCTCAGTCCTGCCCTGTTACTGTCCCCTGTGCTGACTCAGCCCTTGCTGAGACCTTGGGGTCCTGCCTGATCTTCGATGTCAGCCTTTCACAAGCTGTCTGCTACCTGGACACAGCCTTTGGAAACAGTGATTTACAGCTCCTGCTTGCAGCACATGCTGACACACAGCCTGCTATGGGGGTAGCAGAGAGCCCAGGGTGCTCAGGGAATGCTGTGGCTCCAGACAGTGCAGCACAGCCATTCTCCTGGACTCCAGCTGTGCTCAGCAGCCACACTTCTGTCACTGGGACATGAATTCCCCAGTCTCAGCCAACAAGGCCTGGCCCCTCAGAGAAGGGCACATGCAGCTGAGAAGGGCCTGGCAGTTCTGCACGGGGACACTCAACGGGATGATGCTTGAGCAGCCCTGGGGCTCAGAAGAACAGCACAGCAGCACACAGAGGATGGCCTGAGCTGGGGGAGAAGCACCACTCAGACCAATCTGAACCACAGGCAGATGTGAGCCCCTTGATTTGTGAGGGTTTAGTCCAACCACCCAGCATTTATGAGGGAGGGGGCTGTGCAAAGTCAGAGTCAATGCACAGCAGGCAGCTGGCACCACCACGACCCGTCCCCAGAGCACGGCTTAGGGCTGAGACTGAGCGCTCAGCCAAAGGCTGGCAATCAGCTCAGAGGATTTATCCACTTGTTTTTCTTAAGCCACCTTATTTATTTTTCCCTTTTGGCTCCCTAGCTCTGCAATCCCTGAGATTTGCAAGTGGTTTTTGCGGGGTACAGCAGGCTCAAGGTTTGACGGGGGAGAGGTGCAGCTTCCCCAGCCCACAGCAGACCTACCGACGGGGGACAGCTCCGCCACGCTGCCAATGTAGGGCCCCTCCAGGAAGCGTGGCTCGCTGTCGTTGATGTCCTGCACCTTGATGATGAACTCTGACTCGGGCTCCAGCAGCTGGTCTGTCTGCCGGTCCCGCGCCTGCGCCCGCAGCGTGTAGAAGGTTTTCTGCTCCCGGTCCAGGCGCTCGGTGGCGTGGATGTCACCTGTGATCTCGTCGATGAGGAAGATGGTCCCCGCGCCCTCCCCGGAGATGGTGTACTTGATGGAGCCGTCTCCCTCATCCGAGTCCGAGTGGATCTGCCGGGGAAAGAGGGAGAGGGTGGGAGCAGGCTGGGGATGCTTGTACCCAACCCTAGCCCATGGTCCCTGTGAGATGCCCCTCTGCTCTTGTTGGACTGGACAGTCACAGGGAGCACCACCAGACAACTCCTGTGCATGAAGGAAGGCACAATAAACTGGAATTTCAGGCCTGCCTTTACAGCTGTGCAGATTACAGATTCTGCCAGTGCCCACCCCCAGTACAAACCAAGGGACAAACCCCTTTAATCAGGGGTTATGAGATGATGAAAAGGCAAATGACAACTCAACTGCAGTCCACAGAAAGAGGCTTCCCTATGGGCAAGGAACCAGGACTCTGGCAGCAGGGGATCACCTCTCCCAAGCTGCACAGGTACCTTACCATCAGCATCCCTCTCCTTCTACACAACCAATTGCGCAAAGTCCATCCTCATCCACCTGCTTTGCCTCAGCCACAGCCACCCTCCATGATCTGGGCAGCTGCTGCTGACAAGTCTCCCTGCTGAAGAGCTCACACACTTGTTGCAGCCCTGTGCTGGGTTTGTGTTGCAGGGTAACAGGGGTCACAACATCCCATCATCATGCCCAGAGCCCCACCCAGACAAAATCTGCAAAAGAGTGTGACAAATCGGCTCATGTTCAGGACTAAAAACAGACCCTGAGGAAGATGCCTTTGCAGGCAATCTCTGCTGCTTCATTTTTTAATTAAGACAATGTTTGGAATTAGGAGAAGAAAGGGTAAACAGCAGTTCCCCATGGACCAAGAGCTGACTGGAATCCAGGCCAGACGTCCAGAGATAATTTTATTGGTGGCATTAAACTGAGTTATGAGGTTTTTACAATCCAGCCACTTATGAGAAATCTATTAACAGTAACTGGACAGGCAGAATGCATCTTGACAGAGAGCAGCATGGGCATTAATTGGGACAATCCGTAATGGGACAGGTCCCCGGAAAGGTTTCATCAGCTGCTTTCATTTGTTTCCTACAATTTTTGCTTAGAATCAGCAAAGTCATGTCCCCCCTCCACAAAAAGAAAAAAGCCGTCCATTAATCGGCTAATGAAATATGAAAATGTTTATGGGCCATTCAATCTTCCAAACTGCAGTTCTATAATCCACCTTTCAGACATACAGCTCTACCAGCAAGAATTTATACCAGAGCTGCCTCTTTTTTTACGATGCCTTCATTATATTTGTCTTGTTAGATACAGTTTATGTATTTATTTCACAAGTGAGGGACCCACACGTTAGGTAATTCAATGCATTTTGCACAACATTCACAAATTACTGCCCATGGTGACACGTCTCTCAAGGCTTGCCTGGAAGGAGACCTTCACTCAGCTCACAAATAGGGCTGTGATCCCAGCAGAGTCTGGGACCACCGTGATGGATTTGGCTGGAAATGTGCCTATGGGGTGGTCACCCTGCCCTGGCCACCTGGAGCATCCTGCCCTGGTCTATGGGGATGGCCATCCCAGCCTGGCCATCCAGTCCCAACCCTCCCTGCTGGCTGGTGGAGACCTTGCTGCCCTCTTCACTTTATCATCCTCTCCCATTTCCCACTGCTACTCCGTGAGCTTTTCAGAACGAAGGAGGAGCACCAGGTCTGTGCAGGCAGCTGCACAGGCAGCAGAAACCTGCATTTTCTGCTGAACACCGCCATGATTAATTATTAATCATGGCTCATGATTAATAATTAGGCTAGAGATAAAGCATCCAGCACCACATTGAGCTCTCAGCACATCCTCTTCACATATTTGCTCATCACTGACTGCTTGGAGCAGACACCAGCATCCCTGCAAACCGGAATGCTAGGAAGAAAAATGGAGCCTGGGCTCAAGGGGCTGCAGAGATTGATTTACAGGGGAAGATTAGAAGAGCTAAATCTGTGCTGCTTGGCTAAACAACAACTAATGGGGGAGGGCTGGATCTCAGACTACAGAAACACGAGGGGAGATGCCACAGACCCGGACCACACGTCAGGGATGTTCTCTCCTCCCTGTTACAGCAGGCAGGCTTGGGGAGCACCACGCTCCCACGCAGCCTCGGGGCTGCCTCCACCCCTGGGCATGGCAGGAGACTGAAATCACACCGCTCTTGTGGGCCCCAAGAGCACAGGAACCACCCAGCCCTGCCTGCAGATCAGCCCCAAGCAAGGACAGCAGTGCCTGCAGAGCTGGGACATCCAGAGGGCGGACAACAGGCTGATCTGTCCCATTTGTTAAACAGGAAAATTGTTTCCTTGTCCTAAAAGACTACAACCAGAATTCTTACGAAGCCATTAATTACATACTAATAATTAAATCAAAATTAAATATGAACAGAGGTGCACATTCCTTATTAAAAGCAATTAAACAGAAAGCACAGATACACAAATAAAAAATGACTCTGGGGCTAGAAAAGAAAGAAAATCAAATAAAAACTAGCCCGTAATAAAGGCGCACTCTGTTTGCTCCAACTCATAAAGCCCGAGTTCATCAATTTTCTTTAAATATTAGCAACTTAATTAAATCTGCTTTTTTCCTTTTAATCCTCTCCTCTATCTAAAATAGATCTGTCCACATGCAGAAGTTTGTAACTAGTGCTGACCCCATAATTCTATTTAAAAAACCCAAAGAAATCCACATCAAACTGACAGCAGCCTCAGGGGAAATTACAGTTCAGAAGAAGGATTAGCTAGAGAACCCAGATTTTATGGAAATGGTATCGGCCCTTCAGAAAGCACATGTAGGTGTGTGAGAGGCATCCACAGAGGGCATCCCCAGCTCCTCTGCAGGGTCCCCCAGTGCAGGAAGGCTCCGGACCCACAGACTGTCCTAAGAGGGCTGGCACACTGCTGGGGACAAGGCAAGCACTCCATCCTCTCCCAGCACCAGGAAAAGCCTGGCCCTGCTGGCTGGCAGCCCTGGGGATCACAGGCAGCGCTGTCACGCTGCTGTTGCGAGCCGGGCGGGTGATGGGGTGGGTGATGTGGAAAGGGGCTGTAAAACGGGTGAGTTGTAGGTTTCGGTTCAGCTGGAGCCCAGGCAGTGCCAGGCCTGTGACAGGGCCCGGTGCCTCCGCTGCTCCCGGGGGAGCCATGAATTAGCTGTGCCTGCTCCGAGGGCGGCGGGGGAGCGCGGCTTTGAGAGTCTGCTGAAACGGACACAAATCACCACTGAAATCCCCGCTGGCCCCCAGCCAACAAACCCATTTCCAAGCTCCTCCAGACTCATGCCCAGACGGCTGAGGCCATCAGACAGCCCTGCTGTACAAGCTCTTGGGCACCTTCCTTTGGGGTGAGCCCATGTCTCCAGCTCTAGCTCGATTGTAGCGTGTTCCTCTGACTGCTCCCAACAGCCTTCACCCAAATACAAACACCACGTCTGCCTGACATGTGGGGCAGCTGCCTCTCCAAAGCTCCCAGAAAAGGATAAAGCCCAGTAATCCCAAGGTGAAATGCTCCTTCAGCCTCAGGACACCAGGAATGGAGGGAGCAGAGGTCCATGTCCAGCCTTCCCAGGAGATCACACACCAGGGAAGTGTGGTGAGCTCCTGCCTGCAGACCCAGTCCTGCCCATCAGGCACTGTCACCTGCCAGCAGCTCCCACAGGCACAGGGTTTCTTTAATCCAGCCCCAGACACCACAAGCAGCCAGTATACGATTGTAGGAACACAAACGTAAATTTTGGTGTGTCCTGTTATCACCTCTGGGAGAACATTAACCTCACCACCCCCAGCAGGGACCAGGCTCCTGCCATCACAGCCCACAAAGTATTTCTCTAGCCAGGCTCCCGTGAAAAACCTTCACATGGGCCCTCTCTCTGCTCAGCACTGCCAGCATTTCCACCCTGCCCCTGGCTCTGCCAGCCCCGTGGAGACATCAGGTCAGCTTACCTTCCCCACATAGAGCGGCTCCGTGCCCGTGTACTCCTCCACCACAAAGAACTGGTTCCAGACCCAGCCGCGCTTCACTCGCCCGCCGGCCAGCAGCGCAGGATCCCCGGGCTCCCCGAGGCCAGGGCCCTCCACCGCCGAGTGCATGGCCCAGCACCCCAGCTCCTGGATGGCACAGAACAGCAGCAGCATGGTGCCCAAGCAGCCCTGCAGACCCTTCGCCATGGCACTCTAGGAGGCTGCATGAGCAGGAGCTTCTGGACGTGCAGCCAGCATCCTTTAGGGAAAAGTAGGAGGAAAGTCCACACTAGCAGCGTGAGGCTGCCCGGTGAGCGCAGAGCATCCCCGTCCCTGCTGCATGCCGTGCCCTGCAGCTGGAGTGCTCCTGTCCTGCGTGAGTCACATCTGTGACAAGAGCTGTCCCGGACCGCCCGCTGCTGCTGGCCTGGGAGCAGTCAGTGCTGGTGCCTCGCAGGCTGCTCCTGGGTCTCCAGAGAAGAGGCTGGCAGCTGGCATTTGTCCCTGAGGACAGAGCTGCAGGGCTCCGTGCTGGGCCGCTGCCAGTCTGGCTGGGGAAGGGGGCGAGGCACAGCCTGCTGCCCACCCTGCCAGCGGGCACACGGGGCACAGACACCCACTGCTGGCATTCACGGGAGGAGAAGGAGAGCTCTTCCACAAAGCTTTTCACAGAGCAGTTAACAGGATGAGCTGCTGTGGCCAACGTCTGCCTGTCCTGTAGCCGGTCTGCAGCCTGGGACTACTGTGCAAGGGCTGTGGCAGTGCAGGCGTCTGTGCCACACGTGCAGTTCACAAGGCCATTTGTAACTCCCATCTTCAGGGGGACACCATCCCAGTGCCTGCTGAAGGGTCCTTTGCCCAGATGGTTCTGGTCACTTCCATTCTCCGCTGGCTCACACAGGGAGGTGCAGGGCAGTCAGCAGCATCTCCAGGAGCCTGGAAAAAGCCAAGGAGTCAGAGCTGGTGTGAAAACAGAGCCCAATGTCCCCCTGTGCTGCTCCTCCAGCCTTGCTCAGTATCTCCCACCTGCCCTGCCCCAGGTGCTCCACAGCAGGGCCAAATCCCACAGGTCCTGGCAGAGCAGCAACACAACAGGGAGGGCTGCAGAGCTCCCAGCACTGCAAACATCTGCTCCAGCAGGGACTCAGAGACCAAGGACCCTGCTGCACCCCCTCACCACATGGTCCTGGCTGTTGAGAGAGCGAGGTCTGTGCCTGGAGGGAGTCACTGGTGCCCACCCACACTGTCAGGAGAGGTGCAGCAGCACTCCTGGCACAGCACAGCTGCTGGTGCCTGGCAGGACCAGAGCACAGCAGTCCTGCACAGGCAGACAAGGCTCACACTGAGGGATACCAGCCCCTGAGCATGGCAGGTACAGCCTGTCCAGACACTCCTGCAAGCCCTCCCTGCAGAACCTTTCTGTCAACTCACCTCTGCAGCCATGGGCAGCAGAAAACCATCTGTTCATTTTGCCACCTGGCTAACTCTAAAGGTAACAGTTTGAAAATGGGCTCTGGTGTAAGCTTCAAGCCACCCTCAAGGCACTGAGGGCTGAGACATGAGACCTTTAGCCCAGGGTCATTGCATCCAGAGAGCACATGGAGAGAAGCCTGATCAGGAGATGGGGATGCAGCATCCATCCCTCCCTGCACCAACGCCCTGAGGTTCCACCAGAGCTCTGCAATACCAGCCACAGCCTGATCTACTCATGAAACATGCACCAGTCTGCAGAATTCATCTCCTGTCAGCTGCTACTCTTAAGAGGAGGCAGAAAAAGGGTGAATGGAAAGGCAAATGATCCTGGACTAGATGTCCATCTACTCCCCATAGATAGGGAACTGGACTGTGCTTTGCACAAATCTGAACAGTTCAGAGGAGGGACAGCTCCCACATATTTCTCCAGCCCTTTCCCTCACTTGCTACTCCCCCATGTGACTCCACCAACGGGACGGCTTCCCAAACAGGGAATGTCTGCTGCACTCTCTCCTGTCTGCATTCACCCTCTGGACAAACACTTCCCTGAGAACCACGAAGCATCATTCTACACAGCCTGCTCATGGCTCACAAGTTGTGTGCCACACAATGTGCCCAAATCTATTCACCAAAAGGTCTCACACACATCCCACCCCATGCACAGCTAGGATCACTCATACTCACTGGCTTCTCTTGTCTGTTTATGCCTCATTTGTGTGCACACACATTTCCTCCCCATGCACACATGCTATGTTCCACTCACACATGCACATCAGCTGTCACACGTGCCAGCCCTGTGCACTTCATGCTCCAAGGCAGACAGGGTCTCCAGTGTATTTTTATGTTAGAAATCATGGTACAGAAGCACTAATATTGCTCCCCACCCCTCCTCCTTGCCAGCCCATTTGTTATGAAGGTATTTCCACACCAGCCAGGTGAGGTTGTTGGCAGTGCCACAACTGTGTCTTGCAGCCAGGCCTCCCCACACAGAAGTGCTTCCTGTCCCTGCTCCCAAAGGGCAGCTGGTGAGGGTCCCTATCAAACATCAAACACCAGAGTATTTAACACTGTTCATTAGGGGAGCAAGATGACCTGTAGGCTGGGGACAGACTGAGCCATCTCTTCCCCCACAGAGGATAAAGTAACTGCACAGACCAAATGCAGATTGGGGTCCCTGCTCAGCAGCAACAGAGCCAAGGCTGCCCAACCCACAGCAGGCTCCAGAGCAAGACACTCACAAAAACAGCACAAGTTCAAGTGTGCTTTATCACACGTACCTGGGTATACATGAGATAAATACAGCAGGACATAGTGCACTGCTGTCACAAACAGCACCTCTCCCAGTTCTCACACCTAGGAGAGCTCTGGTTATTTTAGAGTAGGTTACCCAGACAGTGAGACATGTCAATAAACTGAGCAGCATAAGCTGTGCCAGAGCAAGAGTTTCAGGTCAGCAGCAAGAGCAAACAGTAAGTGTGGGAAGAACACCCTATCCAGCATCTCTGCCTGCCACTCTGCAGCACTTTTGCAGGCAAAACCTCTGGTTGCATCCAAAATCTGAGTACAAGTGAGTTGTAGGTAGTAAACTCAACTGCCAGAAAGAGAATTTAAAAAATAATCCATCTGCATGTGTTCTCAGGACAGCTATGTCAGCCAGAGCCTTGGGGAGAAGCAGCCACCACCTGCTGAAGTCTCCTGTTCTGCCCTCCCAGCATCCTGTCCTTGCCATCCAGGAGCAGATCCAGCCATAGTGATTTATAAAGCCCTGCCAGAAGCCTGACAAGGCAGCAGTGCCAGGGTGCAGTTCTGCAACACTAAAGGCCTTCTGAACACATGGGGAGGCTGCAGGAAAGCCAGTCCAATGGAGCAAATCCTGGCACCACAACCAACATCGGCATCCAAGGTCTCCAGCCGAGCTGGCACAGGAAGGCAGCACATTCCCTCTGCCTCCAGAACCCAGCACTTGGGGCACACAGCTGGCAGAAAGCACCAACACTGGCTCTGTGACAGCAGCAGGAGCCACCTTCATTCCCCTCATCACACCATTTCACACCTTAGTGGCATCTGATTTCTTCCAGGACACAGCTACCCCAGGCACACACTGCAGGCAGCCCTGTGCACACAGAAATGGCACTGCTCCCTGTTCAGAAATGGGCTCTGGGCCTTCTCTGTCAGCCTGACCAGAGTTACAGCACAGCCCCAAACAGTGTCAATAAACCAGTAAGAATAGCAGCTTAAATGCACACACTAAGGCAAGGCAGGAAAGAGGGAGTGAGGGCAGGAGATGCTGCAGTGGGCGAGCTCCACTCGAGCAGAGCTGCTCCCTGGCTGGCAGACAAGCTGGCCCACAGTTCCCAAGGCAACTTGTTCAGCCCTGCTGCATCTGAGCACTCCAGAGAGCAGATTCTGCCATGGAGAGTCCTGCTGAGCAGCCATGGGGCTGGGCTGCGTTGCTGTGGGAAACACAACCTCACGTATAGTCTCAGCTATTGTGCTGTTTTTTATACTTTACAGATTTCTCATCTGAGCTGATGCAGTTTGCTGGTCACGTGTCCAAAGTTCAGCTACTCTCAGCTGAGCTGTCTGCACGCTCTTCCTGTGGGCAGCAATGCAGGTGCTGTAACCAGAGCTGCCTCACCCAGGTCCCCGACACCAAAGCCCAACTACAGAACCTGTGGAGACCTCCAGTCCCCTGCACCACAAAATGTGGGCCCAGAGACACATCTGCAGCCAGGCTCATTGCTGATCCAGATCCTTCTTTTCCAGTGACAAATTCTCAGCCTGTGTCTCTTCCGTGACAGCTTCAGGCTCATGTCTCTCCTCAGTGTGCAGAACTTTTCCAGCTGCCACATCACAGACCTCTTCCAGAGGCTGCAAAGCCAAGAGCCTCAAGTCCTACTCATGCCCTTGCAGCAGCAGGAATCAAGACACCCCAGAAGGTCCCATGCACAAGAACCAGGACCAGCACAGTATTTATTTCCCTGTGTTATTGAAAACCTTCCACCAAGAGCTGGAAGTGGCCCTTCTCTGAGCCACACGTGAGCAGCAGGGCTGTAAATAACCAGTGGGAGCTGCTGCAGCCAGCCCAGCCCACAGCAGCACACACGCTCCCACACGGCAGCGTGCCCAGCACTCACCACACCAAGCAGGTTTCCATGCAGAGTGTGAAGCACCAGACCCTCACGCTGCCCCAGGCCCAGGGTGATGTCCCCTCTCCTGCTGCTCTGCCATCCCTGCTTCCAATTATCAGCACAACTCCCCCCTCCCTCCCCTCCCCACAAGAGCTCGTGCAGTTTGTTGGTGTGCGTTTGGCACAGCTATACTGTACATCATGTTGACAGTAGAAATTACATCCTGAGCTTATGTTTTACACTGTGCTCTGTCAGAACTCACCGCAGCCCAGTGATCAGGACAAATTGAATAGCATCCCGTCCATGTCAATATTTATTTCATTTTACAAATGCAGGCTGATGCAGGAGAAAGTAGGCAGGGGGAGGGGGAAGACTTGGGCAGGCAATAGCACACCACAGTCCTGCATTAGTGCCCAGGGAGGATTGTCCCACCCAGAGGCCAGGCAGCATCCCTGGGACCTCACGCACGTAGCTCTACTGGAAGGGTTGGCACACCAGCACTGCTCTTCTGACAAGCCCTAATAATTGGTAAAAACCACAGAACTGCCCACCAGGTACCAGAAGACGCAAAGGCAGGGAAGGAGAGCCCTCTCTCCTCAACCCCAGTCTGCAGCCTCAGCAAACATGAGCTTGGGTGTCCTGCTCTGGCTCTCCACTCCTCCCAGCACAGTGGCACCAGCACAAGCATCAGGACTGCTCCAGGTGCTCAAACAGCCATGAGGATGCTACAAAGGCTGCTGAGGAGCAAGGCAAGAGCAAGGCTCTGCTTGTGCCACCCTCCAGAATGCAGAGCCACAGCACGAATACCAAGCACAAGAGAGGAGCTCCTTAAAGCTTGGGCTTTCTTCTGCTTTACCACAGCCCAGAGGACAGAAGGAAACAAAGGCTGCAGTTAGGAGGGTTGCTGGATAGAGACAATACCTCAGTCCTGACACCCACGGTCCTCTTGCTCCTGGATTAGCTGCCTGCAGAATGAGTTCATGGGAGCAGCCCTTACACAGCTCCAGCCCTGCCGCCCAGCAAAGCCAGGGAAGGAGCAGACAGCAGCACAGCAGGGACAGTCCTCGGGGTGGGGACAGCAGTGGCTGCCAGCACCTGCAGGCAGAATCCCACCCTGTGGCTGAAAACTGGGAGCTTGTGAACTCCCATGCTGCCAGAGCTGCTCCTTACAATGTGCTCTCCCAAGGGCACATCGTGCAGGGACAACGGGGGCATGAGAAGAGCTGTGCTGTGCCTGCATCCCCAGGGTGTGGAGCAGCTATCTCTGACCAGCCACGAGGAAGGCACACAGCTCCAGCACTGCTCTGCCAGCTTTGGCACTGAGCACAGCCACCTCACAGGGAGATGCAGAGGAGGGCATGGGGAGATACAAGAGGCAGGCTGGAGATGCAGGCAGAGCACAGTCACAGCTTTGTCAGTGGTTTGCAGCTCTGCTTCCAACAGGCAGGACTACAGCACCTCTGGAGACAACCCAGGACAGAAAGTAAACAGACAAAAGCTCCTACTTGACTCCCAGCAAGCAGCCATAAGCGCCCCACTGCCAGAGCAGCAAGAAGAGCACAGTTTTCACACCAGCTTGTTGTCATAACATGCAAACCCATCTGGAGACCCTTTCTAAAGAGTGGGGCCAACCTCCAGCACCAACCAGCCCCCTCCATTCCCTGCCCAGCTCTTTCTGACCCCTCTGTGCATTTATTGAGCACAGAGGAGGGTGCACTGGCTCCAGCACCATCCACACGTCAGCTGTGTCACCTCAAGGGAACAGCTGGAGCCACATGCAAGCACAAGAGCAGCTCTGGGGGTCAAGTTTAGTGCCAGCTCAGTCTGTACCCCACAGGGAGCCCACCTGCCTCACATCTGAGAGCGTGGGCAGCACAACAGCCCAGCCTCAGACAGCCCTTGCTGGGAGATGGGGCAGGAAAAAGCAGCAATTACACCAACAGCAATTCTTTCCCAGCACTGCCTACAGTGCAGCACGGGCTGTGACCATGTCTCCTCCTGTTAAACAGGATTCAAATCCTCTTAAAGCTCCCGTTCCTGGGAAAAGGAACAGGCTGGCTAGAGCACACTCCCCAGATCGGCTGTATGGAGGTAATACAAGCACGGCAAGGCTGCTGCAAAGCTTTAAGATGGTTCATAATCTCCAGGCCTAGGGCTAAGACATGAACTCAGGCTCTCTGGAGCTCACTTTCTCTACTGGATATTGTAAGACAAGATGAGGCAAATACAGGTGGTTTTTTTTGTCTTTTTATAAACTTCTCCTTGAAATATAGAGACGAGAGATGAGGCAATCTCACCAGACATAAAACACTGTCAACTCCAGGCCAGGCAGGTGTATCACAATCAAGCTTCCAACATCCCACACACTGTCTCTTGACAAGAGATGTCAGTACCACACCAAGCACCTTGGCCAAGCACCCACCCCTATCCCCACAACCTCCCACAAGCTTCCAACATCCCACACACTGTCTCTTGACAAGAGATGTCAGTACCAAGCACCTTGGCCAAGCACCCACCCATATCCCCACAACCTCCCACGGCTCCTCTCCAGCATTCAAGAGGCACCTCAGGGTAATTCCTTTGGGCTGGACAATGGAATGCCCAGGGCACTGAGCCCTCTGCCCCACAGGGAATACTCTGCAGTTTTAGAACACCAGGGGTCAACAGCACAACCTGGCTGCAGCCCCCAAAACCAGTGTCCTTGACTGGAAAACATGAACACACACCACTAATTCTGTAAGGGAAGGCAGCACTGCTGAGAGAAAAGGTGTGGGGTGCCCACTCACATCAAGGCAGATGATGATCACAACCACGGCACTGCAAGCTCCCATTCCAGCAGATCCCATCAGTGACATTTAAGTCTCAATGCTCAGATAAAGCTGGACAAAGTACCAGAATAGTGGTGCAACAGAGAGCATCTGGAACTAGACAGGTTTTTGCCACTGCAAGCTCAGGAACTCCCATTGCACCTTCTGCTGAAATGGATCCTGTAGCAGGCAGACTCCAACTCAGTGTCCTTGCCAGAATATCACCAAATTTTGCTAATCAAACAAAAGATGGCAAGAGATATTGACTGAAGAGCACATAGCATCACACTGTACAAATGCTGGAGATCAGTGGCAAAAGAATTCAGAACTGTGGAGGCTTTTGAATTAAGATATTTAAATTACTTTTGTCTTTACTTACACAGTGAAAGGGTCATGTAACCAGTTACTGGATAAGCATATCCTAAATGCAGGTCCAGACTGTGCAAGGCAACATTTGGTAGCAATCTGCCTTTCAGCAAGTCTTCAGCCCTGATAGAGAGCACAGAAGACAGACAGACAATGATAAAATCAAGTTCTCTCTCTGATGTCACCACAGCCTCAGCTTTGACAACAGGGCAGAAAACCCATTATCCGTAGTAAAAGTTTAGTCATGCTTGTTTTTGAAGTAAATCTCTGGATTTCCTCTTTCTGCTTCCTTGGAACTGTTCTCTCAGCAAGGAACTCCTTCATCTGCCTTTCTTCTCAGATCAACTTGCACACAGCTGAGAAAAGTTGTTTTGGCAGAGGAATGTGTACCTACACAGTGCTCAGGTCTGTATGACTAAATATGCCTCTTTCTCCCTTCATTTTTAAGTTGCTTTAAGTTTAATTATTGTCCCCTTTGATGCTCCTTTGAGAAATTATAATAGAAAAATGAGGCAACTGCCAGAGCAGGAGCTATTCACAACCTTTTGGCTTCTCATGTTCAGTCACTTTCTGCTATCAGACACACTGTGAGGAACTGTATTTGTTAAAGCTGTCACACAAGCATTGTTTGGAAAGAAGTATTTTCAAAGTTTAGGAGGTTTTTTTTCCCCCTCTAAATCTTCTCTAGTCCAAGTTTCAAAGAAATTTTAATTGCAAAGAAAATCTCAACATTTGCCCTAGGGAAGAGGTTTTTACAGCCATAACGGTCTCGCTCTGCAGCAATTCTTTTCCAAATATGGAATTTTCATGCCTTGTCTACGTGAATACAATACTTTTAATTTGTCTTTAAAAACAGTCTCTGAGAGGAGGTGGAAGCAGCCATCACAGCAGCTCTGTCACAACTTCTGAGATGGACAGAGCTCCTCCTGCTGCGGTGAGAGAGCTCTAGAGCTCAGACCAAGCCTTTCATTTTAGGATCTGGACAGAGAGCTATATCTGAAAGTCATTCCCTTACAAACACCCTGCATAAAGTCAGAAGCTGCATTCCTAAGAGAGCTGCATCTTTTATGCCTCAGCACCTCCTGAGGAAGCTGAAGTGCTCTTGTGGAGTGGGCAGAGCCTCCCCAGCCTCCCCTGCCAGAGCTGCACCTGTGCACAGCCCCAGGACACACAGGGACCACCATCACTCCCTCCCTGCCTCCTGCTGCACTTCTTCTGGTCCTGAACACCAGCAAAAGTGACACAAAAGGAAGGGCATGAGCCCAAAACAGGACGGGTGGAATCAAAACTGATGGCCCAGACAATGGGCCATTTGGATGGGAATTAAAGGACAAAGTAAAATAAAAAAGCACAAAATGGAATTCTTCCGCTTTGACAAATGTGGAGGGAATTGGGCTCTTTTAAGCCAATGTTTGGCAGATGCATGAATTATTTATCATTCAATATTGTGTGATTAAATGGAAAATTGAAGATGTTCATAGCTCCGTCTGCAACTTTCTACCTCTTGTGAAAGACTCCTCAAATTCCTACACAGAATAACAAGTGGGTATTATAGTGAGACAGAAAGGTTCAAAGAAACCTCCTTCAATTTGCTTCTCAAGGTTCAAGGCCATGTTTAGACTCAGTCCTCTGGTGAAATAAATACTATGGCAGGCACACATCACTTTCAGGAAGGTCTCTTGCTGCTGCTCACTCTTCTTCCCCATACATCTTAATCCTCTTAGCAATTTTGTCCTTGGAAATCCCTCAGTCTTCATGACAGGAGATCTGCAACCCCTCTTCACAGAAGGCCTGAGGAAGTCCCTTCCCCTGGCAGCACACTGTCATTTTGAGACTCAGACCAGGCCCCCACAGGATCCTCCACAATGACGCTGAGAGGTTGTGAGAGAGGACAAGAGAGCAGCAAAAAACCAGGGCAAGACCTGGGGGGCTGCACCTGCAGTTTTCACAGTACTTTTCTGCCATCTGGATGAGCACAGCCCAGGTTAGAAGCCTGCACCAACTTTCCACTGCAGATACCTCTTTGGGTGCCTTTGGTCCAAGCTAAGTGTCTTCCTCAGCACCTGAGGACAAGCCTGCAGCAATAAACAGCTGTTAGGAAGGTGGAAGAATGAGTGTAATTAGTCTCCTTAATGCCAATTTCAGCCTGATCTCTCACACTTAAGAAAACTGTTACAACGATTTTCTTTTTTTTCAGAGGAGCTCATTAAATAAAAATTAGAAACAAGATAGTATAATGGGTAAGAAAATTGTTTCTGCAACATCCTGCTAAAATCCAACACTGCCCTGCCTGCAGACGGGCTTTTCTGGTTTGGAAGAAGATGCTCCAAACCTTCCTGCTCCCCAGGAATTCCTAAGCACCAGGAAGAAAAGAAGGAATCTGGGCACCACAGGAATTTAGGAAGCTGAAGCAGAATGGTGCACAGCCTCATCCCCCAAAGAGGAGGCAAACATGCTTTGCAAAGACACAGCACTGTGCAGAACACTGCACCACAGCTGGCAGGAATCCCTGGCAGCTGAGTCTCCAACACAGGTAGCACATTTTGGCCAAGTCTGTTTGAAAGCCAACATCTCCAAGAGGAGCACAGCAAGGAGAGGGGCTGCCCAGATGACCAGAGCTCTCCTAGTCCCTTCCTGGGCGCCTGAGGCTGCACATGGAGCACACACAGGCCAGCAGTGAGCGGCGTTCTTGAGAACAAGAACATCACAGCCCCACAGGAGCCGCGGGATGGTCACCCTGGTGGACACCCACTGAAAGCAAAGCCCATCTCCCCTCACAAAGAACAAACAGGAGGGACCAGAGCCTCTTGCTGGGCCAGGGACCTGCACACTGGAGATGTGCCAGGGATGCTCAGAGCACAGCCTCTGCCCACGAGCTGCAGGTAACAGCCTCCTGCAAAATAAAGGACTCACCTCCTTGTAAGCAACTTGCAGACAACAGCAACAGGTTAAATTTTGCATTCAACCATTAATGATTGATGCATTATTTATTTGGAGTCATTTGCTTCATTCCACTAATCACATCACCACTACCAGCTCCTGACAATGAACAGGGCTTGCAGTCATGTCCCAGGAGTCACTCGCTGCCCAGAGCAACTCAAACCAAAGCTCGGTGGCCTCAGGGCTATTTCACCTCCCCAGGAAAACATCCAGCCTTTGCCAAAAGCTGCTCACTGCCCTGCAGACACCACGAGCCACATACCCTCTGATGGCCAGCATCTGGCACTGCTGCACACTGCTGAAACCAGCTCCTGCCCACCAAGGGCTCACCTGCAGTCAGAATAAACCAGCAGCACACTCATGTTCTCCTGCCCTGAGCCCATCCTGCACTTTGAGCCCAGCCTCCAGTCGTGGTTTAACTGCACCACAAGGTAACCACTATGAGTTTCTGCAAAATTCACATGTCAATGGCCCAGCTTGGGCCCCACCAAGAAGCTCTCCCTGCAAGGGCAAACAGCCCCATAAAGAGAACCCATGTGGAAACCAGACACCCCCAGAGCAGAGCACCCCTTTGTCCCCTCAGTGCCACAGCCCAGAATATCCCATTTGTGTCCCCCCAGGCACTCCTGTGCCACTTTGCAGGCAAAACCCACACAGCAGAGGGCACAGACACCCTTCCCCAGAGGAACCAGTCCTTTGGGAATGGATCAAGTCCAGGTGGGATCTCTGGAGACAGGGACAGAGAGATCACATGTCCCACATTACTTGCATGCAAATGAAGAAGCATTTTAGCACCCAGTCTGGTAGAAATCAAATTTTGATATCCTTCTATGCCCACTAAATTCTGTTCACAAAGACCAAGAAAAAAAAAGAAGTAAAAGCCTTAATAAATACTGGAAGAGCAGGGAGCTCACACCAGCTCCCAGCCCAGCGTAGCTCAGGGATTATCTAGGCAATAGTTTATTTTTCTCTCCAGTATCATTTTCCCAGCTTGATCTCTACTGTCGCAGTATGATGGTTTCACCCCATTAGCCTTGCTTAAAAAAGTGATCCCAGGACTGTGAGTGTTATTGCCCACATAAATCAGGAGGCTTTGAATATGGAGCACCTTTAAATAAACAGCTGATGGAAGTGAAGTTCCGGGATCATTATTAATAGCTTTTCATTTCTGTGTCCGCTGTGCTGTGACATTCTTTCCCAGCAGAAAGCCTCCGCTTCCTATCCCCAGTACATCTGATCCCACGAGTCCTCCAGTCAGGATGAATGACTGTACCTCTGTGTTAATTGCATCGCCCGTTCCACAAACGGAATACTAATATTAACCAGCAAGAGGAGGAGAGCTTGCAGACCAGGAGTGATGGGTCTGGGTCCCTGATCACAGTTTAGAAAGAGACACACCAGTCCCACTGCCTTTTCCAGGGCTGGTCCTTCCTCCTTGCCTCGAGGAAGGGCAAATCTTCCAACACACACCAGAAAATGCTACAACAGGTGACGAGGTCCTGTTCAATTTCTGTCCTGTCTGAAGTGCCTTGTACTGGACAGACACCAATTTTCTCTGCTCTGCCAGCAATATTACACCTCTCACAAGCCCCCTGTAAGAAAGATGATGCCACTCTCCACATTCCAAACAGCTTCAGGATGAGTCCAAAGCAATACACACCCTTGGAGAAGCAGCCACCACAGAGCAGCCCCAACAGAACTTACAGGTACTGTTCAAAAATCTCACCTGGCCAGATCCAGTTCATTTTTCTCCAATAGGACTTCCCCAGGGAGAAATCACTCTCCTCCTCCACCTTCAGCTATCAGGGACTTTCCTGAGTGCTGCAGGAAGGTGCAGAGCAACAAGGGGCAGACCTAAGGGCAGCAACAGCTAACACCACCCACCTGCCTTTCCCAGGGTGTGAGCCTGGGACAGGACTAGACATCTCATCAAGGACCTTGGGTACCTGCTCTGGGAGCCCCTGGCTTGGCTCTCTGCTGCCAGCACTGACACATAGGTGCTCCCAGGTGGAATTCCCAAAATCTTCACATGCAGGACCCAGAGCTGCCAACCCTGCTGCATCCACAAATGACATCTTCCCCCAGGTCTGTGGAGAGACCAAGTTTCTCCTCAGAAAGTGTGCTCAGGCTGTCTGAGGCACTTTACCCAAAGACAGAACGAAATGATCCTGCTGACAGCCAGCTCCAACAAAATGACCAATGTAAGTGCTGGCAGAAAGGCTCCACAGTGGTCCAAGGTGCCCAGGAAGAGGCTGGCACAGGTGTTACAGCCCTCCTGCTCTTTACTGCAGAGACAAAACCAGAGGGTCCTGCTGCCACAGCCCACCCCCATCTCCTTCTCCTGTTCTTGAGTCATGACGTGCCTACAGGTCATGCTGCTCAAAGAGAAATCCCAGGGGAAGCAAACACCCCAAAACAGCCTGTTGCTGTTTGCAGGGACAGACTTTGCAACAGACATTTGCTGTACATAAACTCAAAGGGCTGCAAAGAGCAGCAAACCATGGGAACAGGTGATGGCTTTTGATTTTACTGCTTGCTCTTTTCCCAAATCCAGCTCTCAGCAAGGAGATTTGGGACACAGGCATAAATAACAGAAGGTTCACCTATGAGAGAGCTGAAGTGGAAGCATCAGAAAACTGGAGTGTGGCTGAACAAGGCTGAAAGAGACCACTACACATAGGAAGTACATTCCTTGGAGGACTTTAAGAGGGACAAAAAGTGTTAAATGTGTCTCTTGATTTCAGAACCCTTTGCTAGCTATGGTCTGAATTGTGATGGACTAGCACAGCACAGATACATCCTTATGACAAGTCTGTGGGTCTCTGGATATGATTCTGCAAGGCAGACACAGCACCAGCCTTCCCTCTGCAAGAAACTCTGACCACTTTGTCAAGTGAAGAAAAAGATTTGATTCCTCCTCCACCACTCCCCCAGTGCTGTATTTGCAGACTGTGAGCCAGCATCTAGCAGCCACACAGGCCTTCAAGCACAGGAAATATAGTGGGTATCACATATGCAAAGCTCAGTGCATCACCAGAAACACTGCCTTCCAACCACCAGACTTCAGCATCCCATTGAAGCATCACCTCTCAGCAGAGGCCAAATGTGCAAATTGCAGTTGAAAGGGAGAACATTTCTGAAAGCTTGAAGCACGTGAACACAGCAGACTGGAACAGAATCTGCAAGTAGCTTCGCTTTAATGTCACTACCAAACCAACAGCACAAAGAAGAAGGGACAGACTGGGAGCCCTGGGAACCACCACTCTGCTCAGCACAACTGATAAAGGGGGATTAATCATTCAGTTCCTCCATCAGGCACAGGGGTTCAGGGCTTTGGTGTAAAACTCCATCAAACAAGACAGGCATCTTCACTTCTGACATTCCTGGATGGACAGAGGACACAGCGTGAGGTTTTGCACAGGCCTTATTTCACAGTCCAGCCCTTTGCCTCTGACACTCCTGGAAACAGTGAGGCTGTGAGAATCTTCTCAACCAGCACACAGGCTTTGAAGGGTCTTTCCTCATGTATCTGCACAAAGCTGGGACCTTGGGGCCTTGTATGTAGGTTCTAATGTTATTATTATCAAAAGGAATAAAGAGGGACATGGTGAAGTAAGAGGCAGCAAAGCAGCCCAGGCAACAAAGGGAGAAGAAAGAGAGAGATTACAGTAGCAACAGGAGGACAGAAAAGCAGATGGACAAAGTGCATGGGAAAGAATAGAGCAAAGGAGATATCCATACACGTGAGCAAGCAGGATTGTGCTGGAACATTGTGGGAGTGTGGGCGTGCAGGAGAGGGCACAGACACTCACACAGGCAGCTGCAGCCATTTGCAGCTCCCATCCTCCTGCCCCAGCCCAGGCTGGCACTGCTTCAGCAAGGGATCTCCCTGAGAACGCCCAGGGCACAGGCAGGACTCCCCTGACCAACCCTCTCCATTCAGTACAGCCACTCTGACAGAGAAAGATCCCCACAGCCCAAGACACCGACAGACCCCGGCTCTGAGCACCCCCACTGCCCCCAAAGCAGTTCTGTGCTTAAAGAGGGAGAAGTGGCAGGACACATCTACAGCCACAGCCACTTTCCTGTATGGTTTTCTCCAGCTTTGTCACCTTCACACACATTAACCCATTGCATTCTGCTCTGTCTCTACACTGCAAACCCTTGCTTGCACTCCCTTTGTCCTCTGGGCTGCTTCACTTCTCCTTTCCAGCTCCCTTGCTGACGGTCACGTCAGAACCCATTCACACAGCCCCAAATCCCCAGTCCAGAGCCCACAACACCCAACCCATGCTGTCACCTGCACAAGTGCTGAAATCCAAACTGCACATCACCCTCTGTGTGCTGTCACACTGATTCCAGGCCCCCACTGCTCCAGCTGGACACTGGACTGTGTCAGCCAGGACTGCAGCACAGACAAAACGTGTTCCTTCGTGTCCTCCTCTCCAACACACCACCTATCTCAAGCTGCTGGGCTGGCAGCAACCTCAGGCAGAGTTTGGGCATCAAAAGCCAAGCAGTGTCCAGGCAGGAAGCCATTCTAGCCCCCCATGGCCTCTGAGTTGTTGCCCCTCACTTTCGTCTCCCATCACGCCTCACAGCGATGTAACACCAAAACTCACACCTTGAACACACAGTCACGGTGATTCCAAAACAGAAAAGCAAGACACAGCTGCCCTGAGCAGGGCTGATTACAAACCCTTGAGAGGTTCAGGACCAAGCCAGACACAAGCCCAGACACATCTGGGCTGTCCCTGGGCCCCCATAGTGGAGGACACCAAGAGCATTCACTCATCAAACAGCTTTCCACATCTTGGTACACAGAGGCACAGACAGACCTCACACACAAAAACATATAAAACATAAAAAATTATCAAAGACTCTAGGCATTGTCTAGAAGAGGACAAAGAAAAAAAAAAGCTATTTCTATATATACTTGGGAAGCACCAGATAGCACAGTGATGGACTAGATATAAAAAAGATCAAGATGAGTCTCAGTCCCAGCCTTTGATCACTCACAAGGGAAATGCATGTGCTGCCTTCTGGAAACCAGGACCAGACATTGTGTCCTACCTCTGCCTAAGCCCAGCTCAGCTGCAGTTTAAAGAAAAGGCCTTCCAGCCTGGTGCTTCACAGTCCCTCCCTCTCGTTTCTATTTCACAGCAGCTTTTCACAACCCTGACTGTGCTTACTATAAGCAACACAAGCTCAGCTGCAGGATTTTCTCCTTCTGGGACAGCCTAAGGTTTGGAAAATGCCTCCCTAGAAGCACCAGACTTGACTGGAGCCTGTGGCCAGGAGCTGAAGGGAGATGCTGAGCAGCAGCCCTGAGCAGTCCCAGGTCAGACCCTGCCAGCTCCAGCCCTCTGAAGGACTGAGGATAATTTACACCAGCTGAGCGAGCAGCTCACCACTGACACACAGTCCTGCTTACCAAGGCTTGCTTTCCAGCACCCCGTTGTTTCTCCAGCTTCTCCCAACACACACCATGCCTGGCAGCACCCCATGCCTCTGTCCTGGTCAGCCGGAGTGTGCCTGGGCCAGCAGATCACAGGACAGAGCCGCCTTCCCCTGCTGCCCAGGTCTGACAAGGACTCTTTTCCAAGGCATCTCCCTCAGTATGAGCACTAAAAGGTGTTTAACTGTACTGGGTATGGCTGGGAGGGAGTTAATTAACTTTGCTTGGTGCTGAGTTTTAGGTTTGTGACCAAAAAAAACTGGTAACACACTGATATTTTAGCTACTGCCAAATGGTGTTTGCAGTGTTAAAGCCTTCTCTGCTGCTCACCGTGTCCCCATGTAAACAGACTGGGAGTGCACAAGAGTTTGGGAGTGGATTACCCAGATCAACCACAAAGCTACCCTGTCCCTGTCAGCAACAAAAAGGGAGAGGAGAGATCTTGGGGAGGTTTGCCACGCTCAGCTCAGGAACTCCTGGACGTCAGTCTACGCAGAGAAAGCTGTGAGTGTTTGCCTTTGCATTCCTTGTTTGCTCTCTTCTTCCACTTATTAAACCATTTTTATCTCAACCCACACATTTTCTTGCTTTTACTCTCCATTTCCTTTTCCCATGACCCACTTGGGAATGAGGGAGTGAATAATTGGCTGTGTGGGGCTTAGCTGCTTACCAAGGCTATCCCAGAACAGGCCCAAACACTGCACCAGCCCAGGCCACGTTCACAGCCAGAGCAGAGGAGAGCACACGGAACCTTCCCAAGGCATTAACCAGAAAGCAGCAGCCGTGGCAGAGTGAGAAGCTGCCATTCTCTTTGCACAATGCTTTGAGCCTCTCATTCCTGTGATGAGAGCTCACATCTCCAGTTCTGGAGCAGCCAAGCACCACCCCACTTCCCATCTAATCCACTGAAATACATTAGCACTCTAGGTGCAAAACCAATTAAAGCCTCAACTGATGGTTCCAACACCCTTCCCAGCCAGACACGAGTCTCCCATTAAACAAAAACAAATGGCTTTTTCAGAGAAAAATCCATAAATGCTCACCTGGTGGCTACTCCAGCTGGGGAGGGCTCAGTGCCTGCACTCACTCCTTACGTCCATTGCTTTGTGGAACCAAGGACAGGAGGAGCAGCATCATCTGTCAGCACAAGAGTCAGTCCTCTAGGCAGGACTTCAGAGCTCCAGCTCAAAACCTCTGTCTGCCTTCACTAACCCACTGCCAGCTCCTGGGCAAGGCCATCTTCATCTGCAGGGTCAGCCACAGCCCATGGCCACTCATGCCATGGGGACTCACAGGGGCAGCCCCAGTCCCTTGCACACCTGGGGCTTGTCCCCTGCCCTGGGCTTGTCCCCTGCCCACACACCGTGCTGGCTAAGGCGCTGGCATCAGCCCCTGCCACACCTGCCACCGAGGCTGCTCCTGCCTGGCGCGGAGCTGGGCCAGAGCAAACCCACCCAAGGCTTCACTTCAGAGATGAGCCTGGGCAGCGAAGCAGAAGAGAGGGATTTGGGAAAGCACAGCCGCTGCCCAGTGGAGGAGCCCAGCTCCCAGCTCACCTCTGCAGCACCTCTCGGATTAATTGGTTAATTGGCACGGCGGAGGAAGGATGGCACAGGAGCGGAGGAAGGATGGCTGGCTCCCTCTGCCGGCACCGGCCCGAGGAGGAGCCCCCTGCCCGTGCCATCCATCCCCGGCCCGGCAGCAGCCGCAGCCCGGCCCGGACCCCCAGCACACCCAGGGCACACCCAGGGTGCCCTGCCTTGGGACAGCATCCCTGCAGCTGGAGTTACTTTGGGAAAAATGCCGTGCCACTGGGAAACAGCCCGGGAGGGCTGCAGCGAACGGGTGTTCAGCTGACTTTTAAAAGTTTAAGCAGGGATGTAATTTCTTCAGGACTCTGCTGATGCTCAGCTATTCCTACCTGCCATCAAAAGGTTTAGCTGTATTTCATAAGTGGGAAGGCAGCCAAGCTCAGAAAGCTGGTGAAGTCCAGCTCTCCAAGCAACCCCCTCCCTCCTCACCTGTCTGTCCTCGACCTTCCAGACTCCAGTGGCAGGGAAAACAATTCTCTCTCCCACACAGGCACAACGCTGTCACATATCAACAGCCACGTACCTAGTTGGGGCCATAACAATAGCAAAGAAAGCACATTTTCACACAGCTAGGAACACTGAATAGTGAAAATACAGAAGGATTCAAGGGTAGCTCTGCAGTTTGGTAGTGCTGGGGGAGGAACAAAGCAGCGTCCTGCCCCAGGTTAACAAGATGATTTGCTCACTGTTAGTATGTGCACAATTCAAACTGAATCTGTCTAGAGAGGGTGATGGGGACAGGAGGAGGTGCTCGGAGCTTAGGAGCCACTTTTAATGACAAGGATTATTGGAGAAACAGCATTTTGGGGATTTGGGATTCCGGGAAGAAGCTGCAGTAGGAGCAGAGGGAGATAATCCCAGTGTGACAGACAGAGACACGAGGAAGCAGGACTGGAGAAGGGAGTGCAGCATCCCCAGGCACACACAGAAGTTACTGTCTGCCTCAAGGGAACATCCATTCCAGAGCAGGAGGCTGCCAGAGCAAGGGCCTGGCCCACAGCTTCCAGCTCTCTTCCCTCCTGGGATGGCCAGACCATGGTTTCTGTGGACCAGCCAAACCTTTATCTGTCCTTGCTGACTGGCCAACAGTGGGGACAGAGGCTCCATGTGCCCCACAGGGTAGATGATCAGGCTCCTGGCCTGTGACCTGTGAGCAAACAGCCACCCAGGGGCACCGAGGGGGCAGACCCAGGCCAGGCCAAGGGGACACAGCCCAGGTTCCCAGATCCAACACCTCTCAGGTGGGCGTGGGGCCCTTCCTGGGCTGGTGTCTGCCTGCACACAGCTCACCAGAGCACAGGGAAGGACAGCAGTGCTCAAGAAGGAGCCCAGAGACAGACGGGTGTCACCTGCAGAGGCTGTGCTGAGTCCCCAGGGGCTGCTGGGCACAGCTCTGGGGATGAAGCTGCCCCAAGCTGCGGCTGCAGCACCCAGGAGGGGCTGATTGCTGCACAGAACTGGACAGCTCATCTGTGGGGATGAGCTCCCTCCTGCCAGGCAGTATTGTGACCACATCTCACCCTCCTGCTCTGACTCTTTTGCCATCACAACCTCAGGGAAGTGCCAGCTTACCAAAGCAGTGCTCAGCTCCTGTGCTTGCTCCCACAGCTGCTGTTTCCAAACGTCTCACTCACAGCTTCGGTCTGCAGGGTGAACACCACTGCCTGTACCCACACTCACACATGGGCTCCTGCCAAAAGGCAGTCAGAGCTTTCAAGGCTCCATCTATTGCCCAAGATGTTTCTATGGCGACTACCTTCACATCCCATCATTGGCTGTGGAAAGCTTCTGGCCATCAGCAGCTTCAGGTGAGGTGAGGGCCTCAAGCTTCAAGTCACCTGCAGTTGTTAATGCCACTGGCTGCAGCCAGTTGGGAAGAGTTTAACAAAACCCCATGAAGAGGCAGTGGTGAGCACGACAGTGTCAGAGAGGAGTGAGCCCAGGTCTCCTTCCCCTCGGTGCTCTCTTGAGAACTGCAGCAGAGAGGAGCAACAGAGAGGGGCAGGGGGTGTCTGCAAAAGGGCATTGGACGAACAATTCTGCTTTCATGATTCCCTGAAGGATTTCCCAATCAGCAAAGCTCACAGAGCTGCCACAAGCAAAGCACAGGAGCACTTCAGCCCATGCAGTGACCAGCCCTGGCACACCAGAGCTCTGCCAGAGCTCCCAGCTCTGCTCCTGCAGGGCACCTCACTAAATGCTCCTACAGGGCAGCCACAAATCCGTGGGTGCCTCTGAGAAGCACCAGGCCCAGCACCACCTCCATCCCAGCCACAGCTTCCATCATGAGCCAGGCAGGGCCAAATTCAGCACATGTGACAGCAGTGACAGTGTGAGACAAGCAAGGTGGCTCTGTCTGGGGAGCAGACCCTGCCCACAACAGAGTGACAGCAGTGCTAACAGGCACTCAGCCCAGAGGAGTGAGCTAAGGAGAGTGAGCTAAGGAGAGTGATCTCTTGTGATCTCTCCCACAAGAGATCCAAAATCAGGAAGTGCAGCACTGAGTAGAGTCAAAACTGAATGAGTTCTGTTGGGTTTTTTTCTCCAGGCTCATGGACGGCACTGCCAGAGCAAGGCAGTGAGTAAAAGCAGGACAGCAGAACAGGGCACAGCAGGCAGAGAGGAGGCAAGTGCAGATTTCCCAGACAAAAACAGGAGGGCAGGACTGGGAAAACACAGAAGTGCTGCCCTTCCTGCAATGAGTACTGCAACCTTGCTTTGTGTTTAGTGAGCCATCCTGAGATGGGGCACCCAGCAAGAAGGAGACACTTTCTGAAGAGCATCTTGATTTTCAGCTGGTAGGTGTAGCAGCAGTGAGTGATCCAGTCAAGCCCTTGGGATGGAGCAGATGGATCAGCTCTGGGCTGGAGCACAGATGGACCAGGTCTGGGCTGGCTGCCTCTCCTATGCCCAAGGGCACAGCTACACCTGCTTTCAAGAAGAAAAATGCAGGGGCCTCAGCTTAGCAGGGTCTGTCCCTCACCTTTTAGGCAGAGATGCCTTCTAGGAGGTCTGGGGAGAGCCACCCCCGTCTGACACTGGTGTGTGCCCTCACCACCACCGAGGCTGGGTCAGCAGTGTGGAAGCAGCTGAGACAGCACTTGGAAATCTGTGTGAACACAAAAGCCATGCCCAGCCACCGAGGCACAGGCAGCCCCAGACAACCCACGGGCTGTGAACAGTCCCTGCTTGTGCTCCCACCTCCCAGCAGAGTCCTGTACTCCTGTTTGCTGTACTTGCACCAGGAAACATCAATAGCTAAGGGAGCTCTGGGGCTGCCCTGGGCCCCACACCCAGCTGCTCAGGCCCACGGTGTCCCACAGCCCCTCAGAAGAAGGTGCTGCAATGATGTCAAAGAGCTGACACATCCATTTGCAAGAATTCCAACCACACTGCAAGAGGATCTGAGGAACAGCATCGCCAAGAAGACCCACAGCTAGACCTAGACCCTCTGCAGGCATCCCAGCCAGCCCCGTGGGTAACAAAAGGCAGACACTGCTGGAGAAAGATCCACTTTTGCTACCCAGACATTGTCCTGCAGAACCAGCACAAAAATGCCATCCAACAACCATTCCCCAACAGGATAAAACAGAACTCCCTTCTTCCTGCCACAGCACAAAGGACAGTAAAAAGAAAGAAAAATGCAAAAGATACAGAGCCAGGCTAAAGTAAGGTCTGGACTAGTCTCTGAAAGCAGAGTTGTTGCAAAGGATAAAATTGAAAATTACCGTAATGTGCTGTATTCCTTTTACGGACTTTGCAAATAATAGAAAGTGATGACTAAATGAAAAAGAAACTGTGAACTAACTGGGAGGATGGGTCTCTGCAGTGGCTGCCAGCAGGAACAGAGAGCCCCATGCCTGAGCCCTCCACAGCTCTCCAGAGCAGAAACTCACCCACACACTGGACACAACTGCAGAGACAGATGTCCCACAGAGCTGAGCAGGCAGTGGACACCCAGCCCATGTTGGGTGAACAGCTGAGTCCAAGCCCAACCCCATACTCCAAGTCTGCAGCAATTTGCTGTCAAAATCCAGCCACAAAGACTTGGCTTTTCCGCTGGGGTAGAGTGGGGACTTCACAAATAACACAGCTCGCAGGGACACGCAGGCACGAGCCCTGAGGATGCTGCAGAAGCCAAGCCAAAGGACAGAGCTCCGTGCCCTCACCTGCAGCCCAGGGCAGCACACAGCTGAGAGCAAGGTGACACAGGGGACCCTGCTCCCCGAGAGCAAAGAGCACAGGGCTGCTGAGGCACCAGCAGGACATTCCCAGAGCAACAAACAGCCTGAGGCTAAGCTGGTGACATCCCTCCCCATCGGGCACCCCTTCCACAAAGAAACAAGCTGATGGTAAGACAAAAGAGATCCTGAGACCAGCAGGAGCTGCACACCGTGTCCACCTACAACCTCGGGCGAGCAATCTGGTTGGGATTCACACCCACCTCATCTTTACATGTAATTTTTCAAGAAAGCAGATCACTCAAAATGGCCTGTGCCTCGGGATATGCATGGACTTATCTGCAGAGAAGTGTCATTGCTTGTAAACCCAAACACAGTTGCATAACCACATGGTTAAAAGATAACAACACAAATTCATACATGGCTGTATCCTTATGCACGAATACTCTTCAGCGACATGATGTCAGAAGAACCCAAGAGTCACCACACCATTTCTTTTTCAAACTGTTTTCTTTTACTTTTAAAATGTGGGCTTTTAAAATATAAAAAACCTAATTATTTGAAAAAATAAGTAATTGTACTTTAAAGGAATAACAGCAGATTAAATGCCACCTGAAGTCCAGTCTTGTTTCAAAGCTTTCAGAAACAATCTAATCCCTCTAATGAAATAAAGTCTGTGGGTTGAAAAAGGGGCTTCAAATAAACAAACATTCCTTCTGCAACATTTCCAGCCAAATTTTACTGCTATGGGATAGTGATTATGAGCACAAAAGTAAAATTTGCTACAAAAAAAGCCTTGCTAGTTCGATATTATTTTTAATGTGAAAAAAAAAAAACCAAAAGCTGACCAGACAATATAAACAACAAATGGTAAATTGTGACCCTTTTCTCATAATCCTTACACACAAGAAAGAACTATGACTTTTTCAAACATGACATTGCATTTAAGTAATGAAAATATATTTTTTTGTGATGGAGCTAAGAAGAATAGGATTTTAACTGTTATTTTTAACCCAAAGACAACCTTTTCTTTCCTTTTTTTTTTTCCTGGAGGCCTGCTAGCTTCTTTTGAAAAAGAGTTTTAAAACTGACCTTGTTCCAGTAGCCACTTCTCTGTCATAGGTATGAAATCACCATATCATATTATAAAGTGTCAATGCACCAAAAAGCAAAGGGCATATTTTTTTTTTTCAGAAGGAACAAAACTGGCTTTTTTACCTATGAAACATCACATACTTTTTCTTTCATAAGCCCACCAATTTCAGCGCTGTATTATTCGGCAACCGGCATTTCATACAGAGACCAAACCTCACTTGATCTGACCCTCACCTCACTGGAGCAGAGACGTGCGTGAGACAAAAGTGAGCACAGAATCTGGGCCACCTTATTTAGATTTCAGCGGGCTCTACCCTGTGCTACTCTCAGGGTACTGTCAACATTTCAGGGAATTCATCAATGAGCAGCAGAACCACCTTTTGGCCTTGAACACAAACAAACACAGCACCAGAACAGAGAAACCGTTTCAGACTTAAAGCCAGAGAAACAATTTATTTTCAGCATTTAAAAACTGATGTACCAGGACAATGATCTCCAACCCTGATAATTGTTTGCTGCAAATACTCATTACCCAGTGCTCTTGAAAGAAGTGGAGAGCATTCATCAGCCTCACAGGGAAAGCCTGGCAAAGCCGAGGTTCTGAGCTGGGCATGCAATCTGTGAGTGCAGAGACTGCAGGCTTCAGCCATGCTCTGTGCATTGGGCACTCTGAAGAGACAGAAACAGGTCCCAGAGAAGCAGTCATGAGCTGAGATTTCCTCAGCGGTATGCAAGACTGTGTTGCAACACACGGCATTCTAACAGCACAGGTACCAAGCCAGGAGCAGGGAGAGAGAGGCACATTCTCCATTTATTTCCTCAGGCCATGCAAACAAGCTCTGGAGAACCAGAGCTCTGCGGAGCCACCCACCCATCCTTCGTAGCCCTCTCAGGTCCAAAGGCTCCCCTGAGGTGCACTGCTCTGTCTTACGAAGTTATGTCTGAACTCCAGAGCCTGCCCCTCCTCGCTGCTGCCTACACCATCACCCCGAAACCGGTCTCGTTCATGCACAAAACCAGGCTAGACGAGAAGACAGGGCAGATGTCCCCAGACTGTGCAGGATGTTAAAACTGTCAGAAACCAACGAAAAATGAAGAGGCATCAACTGCATCCCTGCACACCCAGACGCACGGGCAGTGCCCGCAGGAGCCCCGGTGCCACAGGGTGGGATGCCCGGGAGAGGCACCTGGGCGGCAGCGCCGGGCCAGGGCACGCCGGGGAGCAGCTGCGGCTGCAGATCTCGCTCCCAGAAGGCCTGGGCACAGCCAGTTGGGAACCACATTTTAAATGAGCAAAGTGCTAGTTTTAGAGTAGTTATTTTTAGTTTGTTGTTAGAAAAAAAAAAAAAATGTGGCTCTGTGAGGAGAGATGTTACCCGGCCGGCTCTAAGGGCTCCCGCTGGGCTCCTCGGGCACAGCAGCCACACATCCACAGGCGCCCACAGCAAATTCCGTGCGGAATGGGCACGGAATGGGTACGAAGGCTCCGGTCTCAGCGAGAGAAACGGGCAGATGGATCTCGGGTAGGAAGGAGCCCGAAGAGGATGTTTTAAGATACCACCGGTGAAAAAAGGAGCTCCAGCTCTCCAAGCACCGGACTGTTTTAATTGGGGGGTGCGCTCGGACCCGCCGCTGGCGCGGCCGCGCCGGAGGCATCAAACCTCCGGCTTCGCCCGCCGGCACCAAGGAGACCGGGGCACCCCGGGGCACTCCGGGACATCCCGGGGCACCTCGGAGCGCGGGACTGCCCTACCCGAGGCGGCGGCGACCCCGGGGCCGGGGCGACTGGGGCGGCGGCCGCGGCGGCTCCCCCGGGCCGGGCGCTCGGCCTCCCGCGGCATCCTGCGAGGCACCAGCGGAGCGGAGCGGAGCGGAGCGCAGCCCCCGCAGCCGGGCACGGAGCGGAGCACAGCCTCGGCAGCCGGGCACGGAGCGGAGCGGAGCGGAACCCCTGCGCCCCGGCACGGAGCGGATCGCAGCCCGGGCAGGTGAGCACGGAGCGGATCTCAGCCCGGGCAGGCGGGCACGGAGCGGAGCGCAGCCCCTGCGCCCCGGCACGGAGCGGATGGCAGCCCCGGCAGCAGCGCGGAGCCCCGAGCGGCGGCGGCGGCGAGCGGAGCCGGTGCCGGCACCGGGCGGGCAGGGCGCGAGGCGGGGCGCGGGCGGCGGGAGCGCGGCGGGGGCTGCATGTGCGGCGAGAGCCGCCTTCCTCCCCCTCGCTCCCTGCCTGCCTCCCTCCTTCCCCGCCAGCCCAGCCCAGCCCAGCCCTGCCCGGCCCAGCCCAGCCTCTGCTGGAGACTCTGAGAATGCAGCGCCGGGTCCGCACCCCGGGCTGGCCCCGGGGCCTCCCCAGGGACCCGCCCCAGGGCCCCCGCCCGGCCCCGGGGTGCGGCCCCGGCGGGGCGGGGAGGCTCTGCCCGCAGCCCGGGTCCGCTCCCCACCCCCGGTGCCCCCGCGTGGTCTCCGCCGCCCCAGTGCCTCGCCGGCCGCCCCGGGGGCGGGAGCAGGGCGCGGACAGGGGCAGGGGCAGACCTGGCCACCCCCAGGCCAGGGCCAACCCTCCTGTGCCCGGTGCTGAGATCCAGCTCAGTGCGTGGAGCACAGCACTGAGCCGGGGTGCCAGGGCATCAGCCAGGTCAGGGACAGAGACCCCAGCCCATGCTTCCGCTGCCTTTGAATGGTGCCAAACATTGATGGCCCAGTGGCAGGAGCTGTGTCAGGGGCTCTGGGCATCTCTGGGGCTGTCAGACCCCCTCCTGCTGTGCACCAGGTGGCCATGGCTGTTGGCATCCTCAGCACCCACCTCTGCCTTCTCCAGAGTCTTGCCCAAAGCATGGTGGGCACTGTCCTGGCCCAGCAGCATTTTGAAGGTGCAGGGGCAGAAGTGGCAGCACAGGTTGTTGCCTGCAGTAGAGTCACGCACCAGCAGCAGGATGCTGGGTGTACAGAGCACTCTGGACCAGTGAAGATGGAAGCAGAGAAGAAGCTCAAGGCTGGTGAGACTGCAGTACTGTATTAGGGGATGGATAAATATGCTCTTGCAAGTCAGGTTTTAGTCACAGCTCAGGCAAATGGACTCCAGTGGGACATTTCCCATTCTCCACTGCCCAGACACGCACATCTTACCCGGAGAAAATAATCCCCTGTGTCCACGGCATTCTCTGCTGTTTGGCCCTGAAAGGAGCACAAGAGAACACCCGAGGAGGGAATGCTGTGTTGCTCCATTTGTACAGCACCTTGTGTACAAGACAAACAAATCCTCTGCTTGGCCAATTTAGTCAAGAAACAGTAGTAACCCAGTAGCAGGTTATCCACAAACTCTGTGGATCGGGTGCTTCCTGTTCAGGCAGGTGCCCTGAAGGTGAGGGAGAGGTGGGTGGAAAGCGAAAGAGAGGTTTATAAGCACAGCATGGATCCAGGAGGAGTGGCTCTTCCTTTCCAGGACAAAAAGATGAGCAGGATGCAGACCCAGCAGCAGGCTCTGGCAGCTTTATTTCCCACCTTTGCACAAGGCTTCCCACCATCCTACTGCTGCATGACTCCCACCCTCAAAGGCCAGGGGGGCCCTGAAGACATCCCAGGAAATGCTCCATATCAGCCTCTTCAGACACAGAAGCATCTAGAAATATCCTCAATCCCAGTGTGAGGCTGAGAGACCTGCCAGCTGCAAGCACTGCTGCCAAAGTGGATCCCACTTGAGCCTGAGGCTCTTGTAGGGAAAGGAGCAAAGCCTGGAGCACAGCTGCTGCACTGCTAACACAGTCTGCAAACAGAGACCGTGTGCTCAGTGCCAATCTAGCCCTGGGACACCTGCAAGGCTCTTGTGCCAGCTAGGACACTGGCACTGGGAACACCCAGATCCTTTCCCTGGGACAGCCAGGAGGTCACCTCGCACAGTGCAGGTGGAGTTGAGCCCACCTGCCTGGAAGCATCCAATAAGCTGGTGGGATACTGGGAGGAGATGGTCCCAGCACTTGTCTGTAGTAGTGATGCCCTTTTCCAGCCTGTTTTTGCTAAGACTCCCTTGTTCTGAAGACACAGAAGATTTGTCTCTCCTCCCACTCCCCCCTCCCCTGTGGCACAGCAGCTCTGTTCCTGATGTGGTTGAAGAAGTCCCTGCTTACCACACGTGGGTTGGACTAGCTGACCTTTAAAGGTCCCTTCCAACCCAAACCATCCCATGACTCCATGAACCCGTGCCCTCCTGCTGCTGCCGTGCAGGTGCTGGTGAGGCCAGGCAGCCTGTCCCAGCCAGCCCTGGAGAGCACCACAACAAGGCACTCTGTGACAGTCCTTCCCTGGCACCCAAAATCAGTGGTGCTTCAGGGTGTGCCCAGGTCACAAGGCCAGCAGCCACACGGGGAAGGAGAGCTGGAGGGTGCAAAGCAGGAGAGCTAAGGACCACCCGTGACATGCTCACCCTGTGGCTCCCCATGAACACTGAATGCAGCCTCCACGGCTGTGTCCCAGCCCCTCTGAGAAGCTGACATGTCACTTTCATGTTGTGTCTTGTATGTGCAGTGACAGAAGGATGGACAGGTCATCCTTTGACTTTGCTGCCATCCCCTTTATCTCCATGAGAATTTGGTCCTCATCTGGCTTCTCTTTTCCTCTTATTCTCATCACTGCTTTACCCCAGTGTTTAAATAGCTCTTTTGTATTTTTTTAGCTTTGCTCTTCCTGCAGCACTGTTCCCTTACTCTGTTATACTCTCCCCATCTCATTGAGCTCCAGGCCCCTTGCTTTGTTCTCTCCCTATCTCTCCCTTTCTTTCTGCTGGTGCCTTGTTCCTTTTCTTGTTGTGATTTGTCTTCTCTGCTCTGTCCCTTTCACTCTTCTATTCTCCTTATCTCTTTTTGCTTCTTCCTCTTCCTTTTCCCAGTCTTTGCACTTCCCCCCTTCCTCTCTGTGCCTTTGTCTGTAAGGAGTTGAAAGTTAAAAGCTTTTCCAACTTGATCCTGAGCAGCTTTCCCTGGTGCTTTCATCTCCACAACACATTTGTAAAACTGCTCAGACTGAAGAGCCATGACATGAACAACTGAAGAAATATCAGAAAGAAACAGGACTCCCAACATGGAATGGAAATCTTCCTTTCCCAAAAAAATCTCTGTTTCACTAGCACTGAGATTTTTCTCTCCACAGCTCCTTAAAACACAACATAAAACCCATTTACCACAATCTAAAACCCATTTACCAAGATTTCATTTTCCTGGCCTCATCCTCCTTCCTGGAGACTTCCTGGGTTTCTGTAGGGGGTAGACACAGGGGTGCCTGAGAACTCCCCATCATCTGCCAAAAAGTAGCTGTGACCAATCTGTTCTCCCTTCTCCATCTCTAACAGATCCTGCCAGGTGTGTCAGGGCTGTATCACAAACTGCTGCCCAGAAGAAGTGCTGGTCACACCAGGAAAGGTGCTCTGGCTCTTGTCCAACCCTGCTCCTACTCTTCCTTCATGCAAAGATGGCAGAGACCTGGCAAACTCTCCAGCTGGTGTGTCACCAGCTGCCAAAAGGAGTTCTTTCTTAGCTCCTTCTCGTGTTCTGTGCAAGGTCCAGCATTGTTTGTTTTGGGTTTAGCACTGCAGACCACTTCAGGGAAATTCAGGGAATTGATGTTTTCAAGCCCCTTTGCTTGGTGCTCCTGTGCAGCCTGTGCTCTGCAGGGCTCCTGTGTGAGCTCAGGAGTGTGGTCAGTCTTTCCTGTGACCAGTGGCAGGAACTCCAGAGTTACCAGCACAGATCTGTGCTGTGTCACATGGAGCAAGCCCAAGTGCTGTCTGCTTATTTGGAAATTTGTTGCTGAGAAGCCCATGAATCTTGGCTATTCTCACAACTCTGTGAGAGATTAATCTTGCTAAATCCTCCTACTCCTTCCCTATTGGAGAAACAGATTCAGCGCAGGACAAGCTTTGTGACTCACCTCTCTGTTGGCAGAGCCATCTCCCATTAATCTAACTCCCTGTCTAATGTCCACATTTGGCAGGCAGGCAATCCATCTCCAGTCCAGCTCTGTCCAGGATCCAGCTCCCCTGTCACTCAGAGCTTTCCTACACTGGGTGCCCTGCAGGGCTTCTCCCTGGCAGGACAAGGGCAGCCTGCAGCCCACTGCCCAGAATGACAGCAGGGGACAGAATTTGGGAAGGATTGCACTTGTTAGGCAAAGAGAGCCCTGGCTGCAGTGCCTGCTGGGCTCAGCACCTGTCCTGCAGAGCTGTGTTCATTCCCTCACCACACCCCACCTCATCTCAGCAGAACAACAGAGATGCACACAGCTCAGTCCCAGCAGCCTCGCTCTTCCTGGGGGCAGGTTCAGTCTGCTGAATCCAAAATTCACCCTGCAAGGAGCTGAGCACTGTGTGTCAGGACTGGCAGAGAGGGCTTTGCTCACAGAGCTGCAGCTCAGGGTGCCATGAAGGAGCAAGTCCCCCTGACACACTCCCTGCAGAGGGTCCCTGGGAGGTCACATTTGCTCCCATTGTGCTTTTTTGCCAGCTGCTTGTCCTTGTCTCAGGGACACTGCCTGTCTCTGGAGGGCTGCAGTGTGGGATGCCCTGTTACCTGCCCAGATTGCCTCCTGCCTTTACCTGGGTGCTGCTCTGGTTTAGGATGGACCTCACAGGCAGGCTGTACCACATGGCTTTCTTCATAGCCCATGGCTGTGGGAGAGGTTCTGCAGCCCTTAAAAGGTCCAGCACCATGATTCCTGCTGGAGAAAGGGCCATGAGCTGAAAGGGCGCTTTCCTACACTGGGTGCCCTGCAGGGCTTCTCCCTGGCAGGACAAGGGCAGCCTGCAGCCCACTGCCCAGAATGACAGCAGGGGACAGAATTTGGGAAGGATTGCACTTGTTAGGCAAAGAGAGCCCTGGCTGCAGTGCCTGCTGGGCTCAGCACCTGTCCTGCAGAGCTGTGTTCATTCCCTCACCACACCCCACCTCATCTCAGCAGAACAACAGAGATGCACACAGCTCAGTCCCAGCAGCCTCGCTCTTCCTGGGGGCAGGTTCAGTCTGCTGAATCCAAAATTCACCCTGCAAGGAGCTGAGCACTGTGTGTCAGGACTGGCAGAGAGGGCTTTGCTCACAGAGCTGCAGCTCAGGGTGCCATGAAGGAGCAAGTCCCCCTGACACACTCCCTGCAGAGGGTCCCTGGGAGGTCACATTTGCTCCCATTGTGCTTTTTTGCCAGCTGCTTGTCCTTGTCTCAGGGACACTGCCTGTCTCTGGAGGGCTGCAGTGTGGGATGCCCTGTTACCTGCCCAGATTGCCTCCTGCCTTTACCTGGGTGCTGCTCTGGTTTAGGATGGACCTCACAGGCAGGCTGTACCACATGGCTTTCTTCATAGCCCATGGCTGTGGGAGAGGTTCTGCAGCCCTTAAAAGGTCCAGCACCATGATTCCCGCTGGAGAAAGGGCCATGAGCTGAAGGCAGCAGTTCTGTGCTCACAAAAGTCCTGCAGAACTGGGGACAGTGTAACACAAGACAGAGTGTGTCCACACAAAGAGGGAGGTGACAAAACATGATTGGGAGGGACACAGCCCCAGCACTGCCCTGTTTGCTGGGCACACCTGAGCCAAATGCCCCAAACTCTTGCCCAGAGTCATTTCTCACATGCCACCCTACTCAGCCAGCCAAACAGCCCTGCCTTGCTGAGGTTCTTCTGTGGGTCTTTTTTCTGGGAACATTCCCACTGCCCCACAGATTCAGGCACTACCTGTCACCACAGCCTGGCAGCTCCCCCCATCTTTATTCTCTCCGAGTACTGTGTCATTTGCAGACTCCACGGTGTCAGCCTTGTGATTAGATTCCAATGCCTTTATGAATAATTTGTTGCGCAATTATAAAGCAAATATTTAATTGAACTTTATGTAAAATTGCTTCTGCCTCTGAGCACTGAACCCCAGTTTTGGGAGAGGGCTCTGCATGACCCCGTTGGGCTCTGGGTGCCCTATGACGAGGCAAGCAGAGAAGTGCCAGCCCCCCTCCCAGCAGCCCGTGCCTGCTTGCAACCAGCTGGCCCTGGTGCCTCAGCTGAGCCTGTCAGGGGACCACCAGGGGATGGCTGCACACTGGCCCCAGAGACTGCTGCAGATGCAGCAGCTGCGGGATTGTGGCCAGCCCCCCTTCCCTCGGGAGCGTGTCCTCGGGCACAGGCAGGAGACGTGTCTCCCTCAGCTGCAGCATTCCCACAGTGCCACCAGTGCAGTGCTCTGCACAAAGGATGGCACTGTGAAAAATGTCTTTGTGACAAGTGGATGGCAGTCAGGTTTCAGCACAAAGATGAGGACAGGTGCAAAGACCCTGGATTTTCTTCTTTCCAGTCCTTTCCCTTCCAGGACAAGACCGGAGTATGCAGTTGGAAGCCTGCACTTCAGCTGACTCTTCAAGGGAAGGTATTCCTCATTGGCCATGTCTCAAGAGCATGGGGCACCAGTCTGAATTGATAACAGGAGCTTTGGAGCCAGGGTGCCCATCTCAGCACCTGCAAGGGCCTGTGGTCTGTGCAGGAACACTCAGAACCAGACATCACCCACAGGCTCAGCTGGAAGTGGCTGATCAGGAAAGGTCTGGACACACCTCGGATTGGCCATGGCATCGCCTCTGCACAGGAAAACATCTGTATCAGCAGAACCAACAGAACTGGACGAAATCCTAATTTACCATGGTCTGTAAAAGAGGCTGAAGTGCCTATTTCCAGTGAGGCGAATTTGAAATTGAAAGAGGAAAACGAGTGCATTGAAGAGATCAGAAGCTCCTTTCCAAGCCTGTATCTGGTGCAGGTAATTGCTAACTGACCTGGAGGGGCTCTTGAAATCGACCTAATGCAGCAGATTCTGCTGCTCAGAGTGGCTCCAGGGCTGGGGACAGCATGTGCTGGCACTGTCCCTGCAGTGCGCTGGCACGGGAGCACAGGCTGGGCAGTGGGGGGCACAGCATGGGAAAGGGAAGGCCTAAGGCTCCCCCCACAAGTACCTCAGCCTGGCCTGAGCATGTCCAGCTGGAAGGGCCTGGTCAGCTGCTGGAGCTGGACACTTGTCCTTGCACAGGGCAGGGCTGTTTGCAGTGATGGGGGACCCAAGGCTTGGAACCTGGAGCCTTGGGAGGTTGGAGCAGGAGCAGCTGTGCTGGCATACCGGGAAAGAAGGGATGGATGGGGGGTCTGGTCAGAACTTGGCAGCTCAGGAACTGGGTCTGGACAACCAGGTGGGAGCTGGAGCTCCTGGGAGGCTGCAGTATGCAACATGCCCTGCTGACATGGGTGTGTGGTTATTGCTTTCTCCGCACAAACCAGTGAAGAATGTCAGTCCCCTGTGGGAGCCTGGGGTTATTCCCTTCCCCAGCAGCACTCTCTTGCCTCTCATCCCAGCTTGGGCAGCCCTTTTACTCAGCTCTTGCTTTTATGCCTCCAGATGAAGCAGCACAGCTTACCCTTTGGCTCGCAGCCACACGTCCCCTGCTGACAGCACACCCCAGGACCAGGCCCATTAGCTTTTGCCCCTGGCAGCTTCCCTTGCTTCCCAGCCCTTGTTCCTTTCCACTCACAGGCGTTAAAGGTTCCTTTCAAGATACACCTTTCTGCTTCCTCTGCAATCCAGACATTTCTTTAATAAATCACATCTGTACTGTCTCTGTGATGTCTATTTGGCTTTGAGCTGTCATCTCCACTGCTTGTTGTGCCCAGCGTGAAATGCTGCCACTCTGCCTATAACAACTGGAGGTTGGGGCAGTTATTTGTAGCAGTCATTCAACATTTGCTTTACTGGTCCAGGCCCAGACTAAAGGAAGCCCAACGACAAGTGCTTGGCTCTGCTAATGGGCAGGCAGATGAATTGCCCCTGCTGTGGGATGTGTTCACAAAGTGCCCTCCCTTCAGTGGCACAGGGACTTGTTCCAAGTTGTTTGCTCCCAAGACTTACATCTAGATGCACAGATAACTGAAGCTATGCCCTAGATATGCAATATAAAAAAAAAACAGGGCAAAGAAAATGAGGAAAGGCAGAGGTTGGGGCCATCAAGTCTGGGTTGCATCCAAGGATCCCAGCTAGATGGAAAGCTTAGGACCAGGGCTGACTGGCAGGAGGACCATGATACAGCCTCCCTTTGTCCTTCTCTCCCCAGTCCATGCAAATGCAGGCACACAGACTCTGTCTCACACACACTCTTCTGTAGCCCCGAGGTCAGCCAAAGGCAGAGAAAAATGAGGTTCAAAGCAATTGCAATCTTCCTGTGATAATTACAGAACTGTGGTGCAGTGAAAGTCACAGTCTGGCTGCAGAAAGCAGCTGGAGAGGCTGTAAGCTGGAAACCAGTTGTTTATTTCTGTTACTAGGATGGTCTTTGGACTCACACCCCAGAAAGGAAGAGTGATGTGAGCACTGCTGGAGCCCTGAGTGCAGCACTGGGAAGGGTTTGCAGTCTGGGCTGGGAAGATCACCACGGTGTGGCTGGGAAGGACCAGCAGAGCCCTCCTGAACCCAAGGCATTGATTCAGTGCCTGCCTCTAGGAGGTGCTGCATCAGCCCCAGCTTGTCTTTCATCACGCCCTGTCCCCTCTGACTCCAATCCTGCTCAGCCACCACCACTGTTAAATTAACTGGCAATATAGGTGCACATGCAGCCAGTTCCCTGGCTTCCTGCATCCCGGGGCAGCCCCACTGCACTGAATTTAAAGTTACACTTTCCTTGTGCCATTTATTGTCCTGCTGTTGTGACTAGCAGGCTTCTGTGAGTATCTGACAGGGTTCTACAGCTTTTCCAAAGTGCATCTGCAGGAATCTGAACCTGCCAAAGATATGCTGTAAGTGCATCATGTGGGGCTCGTATGCTCACTCAATTACCAGGATCCAAAGAATGATCCCAACTTTCTAGAAATATTTGTATTTCCAAACTGTGTAATTCTGTCTTCCCTACTACATTTCAAACAGTCCAGCACAGATATTTTTAGAACAGATTCAAACACAGTCCATCATGTCCCTTGAGCACATAATTAAGTAGTCACCTGTTTAGCTGTTGTATTCCTGCCTTTCCTTTTTCCAGGCATACCATCCTACCAACCCACCTTGGAATTGTTATTTTCCTGAAGTTAGCTGTGGCACGCTCATGGAATGGCACCTCTTGGCTGTTTTCACCACTTCAGAGTGTAAAGGCTATGAGATGCTCTTACTGGCCCCAAATCCTCCAGAGCCATGGCTATGGCTGCAGCTTTTATGAATATACATTCTGAATCACATTTTCACAGGCTTTACAAGGATATGGCTTAGGGCCATGTTTGTTGTAACTTTGAGTTTTCTGGGAAATACTCCTGCTTTCTGTAGCTGCTGCATATCCACTGCCAGTGATGATTTTTCCTCTGCAGTGGGTGTTCCTCTGGGTGGGCAGAGAAGCCTTCTTGCCCAGCAGACTTGTTCTGTTGCAGCTTCTGGCTCTTGTACATATGCTGGTCTTTCCTGGTGTGCTATTGCCATATGCAGAATTTCACAGATTAGTCTGTGTTCAGAATTCTCACAGATCCTCAGCTCCAAGGTTTTACTGCAGGTCTTTAATTCTGTCACATATTGATCGACTGTTTCTGCTTGCTTGAAAAGGATTGGAAATGTTAAAATGATTCATTGTTTTGTGGGATACACAGTCGCATTTTGTTATGTTTCTCTTACACGTTCCTTTCCTCCTCCCACCAGCAGCACAGAGACCAGGGCTTTCACGTTAGTGCTTCTTTCATCTGCACTAATTGCTAAGTGGATCTCAAACTGCCTGACAGTTTCCGTTCTCTACTGCATCCCAGCAGGGAAGGATTTAATGCTGGACCCTGTGATACGCTTGTTAGTTCTTCCAAGAGCTCCTGGAAACCACTAAAGTTCATATTTAAATTTTGTCAGAGCCACCTTGCAGAGAGAAGTGTATGTATGAGGAACGATTGCCTTCATTGGGGCTGAACCAGCGCTGATAAAAGTGACTTAGCCCTGAAGAGCGAATCTCAGGGAGTTAAAAATAATTTCCTGGAGTATCTTCCTGTGGCCCCAGTTCTGAGAATTAGCAAAGAGCTTGGCATTCTGAAAGCCCAGCCCAGAGCCCGTCAGTGGCAGCACACCCTGGCTGTGGGGGGATTCTGTGCCCAGACCCTGTGTGGGTCAGGCAGGGTGTGAGCTGTGCCCAGCACAGCTGAGGGAGCCACCCCTCCTTCCTCCCCCTGCACCTGCAGACCACAGGTGACCCTCGAGGCACCCCCAGCAGGGCACGACTGCCCCTTGCCCTCCTGTCTGTGCTGCCAGGACACATCCAGGTTTGGCAGGGAGCCCTCCTGGCATGGGCTGGGAGGGGAGGTCAGCCCCTGGCACACACGGGGATCCTGGTGCTGGGAGCTGCCTCCTGGCAGAGCAGAAGCCTGCAAGGGCAGCTGGGTGAAAATGAGCCCTTTGCTCCTGTGGTGCCCTGGGATTCCTCACTCCAGGCTGCCACGAGCTGGATGGCTGTGCCCAAGCAGGGCCATGCCATGTCCAGAATATGGCTCCTTAGGGAATCCTTGGAATTGCCTTTGGAGAAACAGCAGCAGCCTGCACCGTGGCTCTGGGGCAGGGATGAGGAGCAGGCTCCACTTGCCATTTCCTTTTCTTAAACTTCAAATGTGCCATCAGACGTAAATTATTCACTTGTAATCCCTGGAGCTGGCAGCAGCTCAGAGAGGATCCAGCTCAGGTGATAAGAAGGAGGAAAGAAAAAAGAGGAACCCATTAAATTTAAAAACCTCTGAGAGTCACAAAATGTAGAAATATATTCAGGACAGGAGCCAGGCCAGGATAGGGAAGCTGAGGGTCTGGCACTCACAGCTCTCTGAGTAGTGGGGTGCCATGAAAGACAGGGCTTGGTGGTTCTGAGTGCTCTGCTCTTTTACCCCTTCTAACTCCTCATCCTGCTTTGTCCTGTGTCTGGGTGAAGATGGAAGGAGAAAAGAGCAGGAAACATGTGCAGAACCCTGCTGGAGTGTCCAGCCCAGACTGGGAGCAGAGTCCTGCTCTCCAAGGATGCATTTGGGGGATGCCCTCTCCCTCTCCACAGCCAGACCCCTGGATCAGTCTCCTGAAGGTGTTGAGGATCCCCAAAGTCAAGGTGTGGGAGCAGCTGTGTCACAGCACCAGCAACACCCAGCAGCACTGTCCCCAGGGACATGGCCAAGATGCCCAGAGCTGCCTTGGCTCCTGCAGCATACTTGGAAAGCTTGTTTACTTGGTCCTGATGCAGTTACCATGTTAACTGAAAGCAGAGAGCAGCCCCTGGCAAGGCAGGGGCTGCAGAGAGCTGGAATGAAAAACATTTAAAGTGTTTCGCTTCACCAGCCTGGCTGCCCCTTTGCCCACCAGCTTTGGTCTGCTCCTGCAGCAAGAGCTCCATCACCTCTGAAGCAAACTGCATCCATCAGGGAGAAACACTCCCAGCTCCCAGGCCTGGGGGAGGATTCAGAGAGGACTGGTTCTCACAGCACTTGAGAGAACTGGTGGTTTTAGAGTCTCAAGGATCTTGTGCATCCTCTTGTCACTCGCTGCACACCAGCTCTCCATCCTCTGTGTTCTGGGCTCAGATCAGGACCCAGATCCAGACCCAGACTGAGCTTTGTGTCTGCAGCCTTTTGCAGCACAGCCCAAGCTGCCTGAGCTGGCTCAAATCTCAGCACTCCCTGTCAGCTCCACCCGTGTAACTGAGGTGAGAAAAGGGGCTGCAGGGGCTGCAGGGGCTGAGCCAGCCTGGCCTGGAGGAGGCAGCCTGAGACCCTGCAAGCAGATCAGCTGCCCCTCCTGCCTCGGCTGCTGGCACCTGCAGGGAGCCTGGATCCCTCCTCAGAAGAGCAGCCAGATGGGAAAGGTCTGTGTGAGTCTGATAACAGCAGTGCTTGGCTTCCCTCCCTGGCAGCCCTGCACGGGGCACACGAGTGCCTGTGTCTGGCACTGCAGGAAACAGAGGGGCCATGTGCCCGAGGCCAGGCTGGCATCTCTGCCCTTTAGAGCCCCCAGCACAGCTTCTGCTGCTGGAACATCCCCAGGGAGGGCAGGTGAGTGCTCACCCCGATGGTGAAGGGCAGTGGGAGGTGCATCCCCTCGGTGTGCTCAGACACTTGGCAGAGGCTGAGCCCCAGGTGCTGGGGATCAGAGTGCAAAGCCAGCACCTCTTCTCTAGCAGGGCTCAAGGCATTCATTCCTGCCCCAAAACTCACTGAAGGTCATGGAGTTGCTGGCTCTGGACCACCCAGGGCAGGACAGGAGCTAAAGGCCAGGCAGCTGCTTTCTTGCACATGGATGGCAGCAGAGAAGCTGTGGATGTGAGGGGTAAAACCAGGTGACAGAAAAGAACAAGGCAGTGCTTGTGGCAGGAGTGCTGAAATCCACTATCGTTCTACGCTCTAAACTTATTTTTAAAATTCTCTTTTCTCTGCAGATGGTGCAAACAAAGTGCCAAGTGATCTGCCCCCACTTTTCTGCACAGCAAGCAAGAAGACATCACTGCATCTAACAGGTGGAAGTGGGCACCTTCACCAGCAGGCACCAGCCCCAATTCATTCACCCTGCACCAGAGGCATCTCAGCAAGCCAAGCAGCTCTACCCTGCTTCACCCGTGGAAAGAACACAGCACCAGAGCAAGGCCAGGGTGCTGAGCAGGCCGGGGGAAGGTAGGCAAGGATGGAAGATGCTTTCTGTGGGTGGAAGGGAGAGGAAGGTGTGGGTAAAGTCCCCACATTCCCTGGGACCATGGAAACCACTGGCAACAGGGCAAACATCAGGGTCACTTCTAGTTCAGCAAAAGTTCGTGTATGCTTCTGCAGCACAGCTCGCTGCCTCAGTGCTGGAAATTCTTGGTATTTGGGTGGAGGATGGATGTGATGGCAATGATAAAACCTGGGCTTTTCAACCCATTTTCACACTCGGGGCCTGTGAAGTGGGCTTGACCTGTTAGGTAGGTGAAGAGATCACAATGATGGTGCCAGGAGAGGAGGCAGAAATCAAGGCAGAGAGTGATGTCTGTGATCAGTCACATAACAACCAAAACAGAAAATAAAGCCCAACACACAACACTTGGCTTTTGCTCCTGCAAATCTGTCTGCACCCTTGTTATCAGCAAATCCAGAATCAGCCTCCAAATCACTCCTTCACGTGGGGAAGGAGGTGACAGGGATCAGCAAGGCATTGTAAAATTGGTTCTATTTTTACATGCACAGAAGGAACAAGGACTGCCCATCACCTCTGTTCCCCCTGACAGCAGGACTGGCACTGCAGGGCCAGCAGTGCCCAAACCCTTGGTTTATACTGTCCTTGGCTGCAGAGGCAGTACGGGCCTTTCCTGGGCATCCTGGCACTTCAGGGCTGTGAATATCCCAGGACATTCTGGAACCACTGGCTCCTGCTTGCTGGAGCCTCCCCACCTCTTCCTGGCTTTTCCAGGATTTCTGAGCAACGAGGCTGCAGCTCCTGGCCTGACTCCACAGCCATGGCCGTGCTCAGCTCCTGCTCTGCAGCACCGTGGAGGGCAGAACATCAGTGCCCTTCCCCGAGGGTGGCTGCAGGGTCACCCCTGCACCAGCCAGGCTGATGTCCCTGCCCAGGGCTGGTGCCTCAGTGCTGCAGCAGCCCCGTGCTGACCTCCAGACCCCAGCAGAGCTGTGAGGAGCAGCTCCCCACAGACACTGCTCCCCATGGGCCCCACTCTTCCCCAGTTCTCTGTGCCTGGGGCTGCAGAGATCCCAGCACCCCAATCCCTGCAGCCCGTCCTGCCCTGTGCTCGCTGTGCTCTCAGGAACAAAGCCTCTCCCAAGCGGGCTGGGCTGCCTTGCCTGCAACTAAATATTCAGATGCACTGTGCACTGGCCCTTTGATCAGCAATTTATCTCTCCATGCCACAAGTTTCCTGGAGCCTGGCGTTTCCGCCCCGTGCTCAGCCCAGGTCCCAGGAGCCCCAGAGACAGGTGTGAGGAATTAGCTACAGGGACTCATGCTCTGACAGGAACCAGCACCACAAGCAGGGGACAGAGTGTAATGTTTATTACATTTGAAGCAAAGCAAACATGTGGCCTACTTATGTATCTAGAAAGAATTAATTGGGGAGCTCCACAAAGCAGCAGATTATAAATTAGAATAATTTTCACCAACTTCAGCCCATTCATCTTGTTTCACACCAGGCCTGTCAGCTCAGGCTGACGTGGCTGAGTGCAGCCCCAGGCCCAGCTGCTGTCTGCTGGCACAGGAGGCTCTCAGCAGCCAGACCCATGGGCACAGCCTGCCAAAACCCATGGCAAGCACGTGGGCTGGAGCCAAGGCACTCACCTTTAATGGAAACGAGCTCAGAGCCTCAAGAATGGCTCCAGAGGTGCTGAGTGCCAGCAGCTGCTGTCTGCAGGGGTGTCCAGAGTGCTCTGCTGCAGGGACAGCAGAGATGCTGGGCACCCACCGTGTGCTCCTCCACCCCTTCACGTGCTGGCAGCCTGCAGGAGCTGAGGTCTGGCAGGGCTGTGCACACACCTCCTTACACACCCCACCCTGGTTACAATTCCAGGGTAGGAATCAGGCTCTCCTGATGGGACAGAATGGACAACCTCAGGCCAGGGTCAGGTGGAGAACCCTTTGCACAGCTCAGAGCTCACTCCCAGGGACATCACCCATGATGTGCAGGTGCCTACCTGAGCTGCTGGGAATGTAATGCTCTGGGGGCCTTGGACTGACGCCTTGAGGAGGGGTAAAACCTCTTTGCAGCCAGATTCTGGTGCAAGGAGGAGCAGCAGGAATCACAAACTGGAAAAGCACCTCATGTCTGAGGTGCTCCAGCCCCACAAAAACCAGGCCCCAGGAGAGGCTCCAAGGGGCCACATCAGGAAATGACCCTGAGGTGTTTCAGGGATTCTGTCCTGGAGAAAAACATCACCCAGAGCAGTGACAGTATCCCAGATGGTGCAATCTCACTGGCTTGCTGAAAGCAGTGGATGAGAATAACACTGATTTGGCCTCCACTTACAGATCCCAAGGGACAGCCTGCAAAATACCATATGGATGCTGGGATCATTTTATTGCAAAAGGTCACCTGCTGCCTTCTGGATGAAGTGTAAAAAGAGCCAGTGGAGATGGCTGGCAATGCCTGTAGAAGAGAATCCATCCCTGAAATGCAGCTCAGGTCAAACCACTGCCACCATGATCTCAAGTCTCCAGCTCTTCACAGTGATCAGGGGTGGGCAGAACCAGAGGTGGACCAGAGCCTCAGCACCCACCTGTGCAAAGGAGAGCACTCCCAGGGCAGTGTCTGCAGGGCTCCAAGGCACAGACAGTCGAGATGGTTTCCACGCACCCACCTGTGCAAAGGAGAGCACTCCCAGGGCAGTGTCTGCAGAGCTCCAAGGCACAGACAGTCGAGATGGGAGGAGCAAAATCTGTCCCAAGAGTTCTCCTAGCCTGTGTGGTGTCTCCAGAGTGGCCAGGAACAAGTGCCTGGAGGGTGCTGGTGTGATGCTCTTCCTAACACTCTTCCAGACAGTTTTCAATTCAAAGAGACACGTGCCAATTTGTACTTGGTCTTTTTGACAAAACTATCCAGAAGTAGGAGCTAGCCTGCTGCCAAGGGCTTCAGAGATGTATATAACAGTCTTGTTTCAGCTGACAGGACTCAAAAAGCTTCATCCCGTGGCAGGGACTCTCATCAATCTGTTTTTAGCAGCTGAAACAACCTGCACTGCCACAGGAGCTCTCAGGCTCAGCAAGCCCACCAGAGTCCAGCCTGGCAAGGGTGTGTGATCAGGATGGGCAGAGCCCTGCAGGCACCCCAGCCCAGGGCTCCAGACAGGTGCCAGGTGAGCTGCACCTGTGCCAGCCAGGTCTCTCTCCAGAGCAGCACCCGCCCACCCTCCACCACTGCTCTGTCTCACTACAGCCCTCCCTCCATGCCCGGCCAGCTGATAATTTGTGTTAGTTTGTTCAAATGTCACTATTAATTAGTATAAAAACACTATTAGCAATGTTAATGTGTTCCAAACAGTTCTGAGCATTGGCACTGTGTGAAAGCAGAACTGGGGCAGAGACCAAGGCAGCAAAGCCAGGCCTGGGCATGGGCTGAGCTGAGAATGAACCAGCATTGTCCCTCCCTCAGCTCTGCTCTCCCTGGTATGGCAGTCAGGAAAAGTTGGACTGAGCAGATTTGTGTTTGTGTGTGCTTGGGAATCATGACCACAGAAACGACCCAGCATGGGAATTTTAGGATTAAGAGAAAGGAGCTGAGGCAGGGGCATGGGGGTAGCAACAAAACCAAATGTAAAGTGGATGAATTATTTACTGCAATAAACAATTGTGAAGTCACTTACTCTGGCTCCATGCATTCTAAATGGGGGCTGCAGCGTTTCTCACATCTCCCTAGTGTGCTGAGTGATTTTTTTGCAATTGGATGCATGAGGCTGGGGTAATCTTATAAGAGACTCCAGAAGATCAGTTTAGTATTGATCATGTGCTGAATTTAAAGGCTTTCCACATCCATCTGCTGCTGTTCCTCAGGTGACAGCCCAGCAAAGATCTGGGTGCTCACTGGGCCCCTGCACCCCAGAGCAGCCTCATTTGGCTGCAGCCTGTGGCTGGGCTGATGCCCAGCAGCACGTGGGGCCAGGGCATCCCCCCAGAGCTCCGTTCAGGAGCCAGCAGAGCCACAGAGCTGCTCCCAGCTGCCTCTGGATCAAGTCCCCCAGAGGATCAGGCTGCAGGTCAGCGGGGCCAGCTGGTTGTGACTGCAGTGGATCACAGCTCAAGCCCAAAGGGACCCATCACAGGGTGATGTGCCAGCAAGAGCTTGGAAGAACATCAATCCTGGGGAGACAGGGTGACAAGAACAGACAGAGAATGAGGAGCTTGGAAGAACATCAATCCTGGGGAGACAGGGTGACAAGAACAGGCACAGAGAGAGCACAGGGAGGAGGACACATGGAGCAGGACCTCTGCTGTGTCTCCTGGGCTCTGCAGGTTTGCCAGGCACCTGGCTGCAAAGGGGGAGCCCAGACTCCAGAGACAACAGCCTGGCAGCAGGACAGTTGCTGTGACATGCCCACAAATGTGACAAGAAGAGGGAATTCGGGATTATGGGACTCTTGGATGTATTGTGTCATGATGAGGTTTTAGTTTTTCTTTTGCTAATATGCATATTGCAACTTGTAATGGAGCCATGAAAGCTGTGAGCCACATTTTCCAAATGACAACCTGCTCTATGATGCTAAAATATAAACTGGGTTTTTTTGCAAAACAACAAGAGTTAAACATATGAGAAATCTACTGATTTACTGAAATAGGACATGTGCAGGGTAGGAAAACAATGACACCTCCAGGTCCATATTTACTTAACAAAGGACCTGTGTTCAAGTAACTCTCACTGGCATACTCACAGAAGTTGAGTGGCTGAAAGTAAGAATACAATATAAAGAAGCCCTCTTTATCAGCAGAGAGAGCAAATCAGGGGCTTCTTCAAAATTCCCAGGCAAAAATAAGAGTCTAAAATCCATTTTGCAAAGCTGTCATCTGGAGTGAATGGGGGCTGCTGTCACCCAAGGGCAGCTCTGCAAAGTGCTGAGAGGCAACACCAACCACAGGGCAGGGCCCAGACAGGACCTCAGTGCACTGTACCTGGTCGGTGCTGAGATGCAGATCTTAATTCCAGACATTGATTAGGCATCCAGTTCCTCTGCTGCTGTTGTTGTTGCTGCTGTTGCTTTGTTTTCAATAGCTGCAGTTAAACATTTAACCTTTACATTGATGGAATGACCCAAACATGTTTTTCCAGGCTGGGCAGGAGCAAGGCTGCCTCACAGTGAGCAGAGGGATGTTTTTTCCTTTCAGCCTGGCAAATCAGTGTGCTGGGGGGCTGGCAGACTTGCAGGTGTCCCCTGCTCAGAACACATGGAAGGGCCTCAAAGGTACAAGCATTTCTCCAGACTGCCAGGTCTAACAAAGAGGTGAGCACAAGCCTCTGTCTTCTTGGCAAGCAGAAGAAGAGCAGCTCACAATTTGGACACCATGCAGCTGTTCCAGCTGGGAGGCTGGCTCTGGCTGGTGCTGTCCCATGCCTGTGGCTCTGCCAGCAGCTGAGGCACCCATTCATCATCCTGGCATTTTGGATGGCACAGAAAGAGTTACAAGAGGGAGCAGCAGAGTAATGGTGAGTTAATATGGTCCCATGTTTTTTACTACTCTCAGAATATTAAATTGATCGCCTGGTACCAAAGGCCAGAAGTGTCACCTCTCAACAAGATGAAATCTATGTAGCCTGTGGATAGGGGAAAGCCACAAGATTTATAAAGGCATCCATAAAATTAACATTTGAATGAGGATGTGGGAGAAGAGACCATGAGCTGCAGCAGCAGGTCTGCAAGTCCCTGCCACCCCTGCATTCAGAGCCCAGCAGGCACTGCTGGCTGGGTGCACCCTCCTGCCCCAGTGCCTCACCCAGTGGGGCCCCAGAGGTGCTCCAGAAAAGGGATTGCCAGGAAGCTTTGGGGAGATGGCAGCATTTTGGTAGTGCCATGGAGGGTAAGTGGCAAAGGGCAGAAACCTGCCACATCCTAGATCTCCCTGGGGAACCCCTCCCTGGCACTCACAGGGGCTCAGGCCCTCTCTCCACCCTCAGCTTCCTGCATGGCTCAGTGTGGGACAAGCACCCTGTCAAGGCTCCATCCCACTGCCCAGGTGCCCCAGGGCTGTCCCTTGCACAGCAGACACACAGACACCCAGCATCCCAGCAGCTTTTGGGGTGCACAGCTGCTGACACAGGGGCTCATTCAATGTTCTGCTTCACTGCCTGCAGAGCCAGGGGCTGGGCACCTCTCTCTGCCCTTCCTCTGCACAGCAAGGAAAACACTGCAGTCCTGCCACAGAACTGTGGCCAGGGAGATGTTGGAGCACCTCTGCTCTGGAAACAGGCTGAGAGCTGGGCTTGTTCAGCCTGGACAAGAGAAGTTTCTGAGGAAGCCTTAGAGCCCCTTCCAGTGCCTGAAGGGGCTCTAAGAGAGATGAAAGGAACTTTGTACAAGGGTATGAAGTGATGGAATAAAGGGGAATGGCTTCCCAGTGACAGAGAGCAGGGTTAGATAGGATATTGGGAAGAAATTTTTCCCTGCGAGGGTGGGGAGGCTCTGGGACAGGCTGTTTAGAGAAACTGGGACTGCCCCATCCCTGGGAGTGCTCAAAGCCAGGGTGGACAGGGCTTGGAGCAACCTGGGACAGTGCAAGGTGTCCCTGCACATCACAGGCTGTTGGAATTAGATCATCTTTAAGATCCCTTCCAACCCAGGCCATGTTAGGACTCTGTGATTCCATGACCCCACAAACCTGCTGTTATCCCATAAGACAGTGCTTGGGGCCACCCACTCACCCAGAGCACCCCATCCCACATTGCACAGATGGATTCCTGTCCCTGGGCCCCTCGGTGTGTGCCACAAGGGTGGCAGTGCCAGCCACTGTCCTGGCTGCCCTTGGTGTGTGCCACAAGGGTGGCAGTGCCAGCCACGTGTCCAGCTGCCCCTCGGTGTGTGCCACAAGGGTGGCAGTGCCAGCCACGTGTCCAGCTGCCCTCGGTGTGTGCCACAAGGGTGGCAGTGCCAGCCACGTGTCCAGCTGCCCCTCGGTGTGTGCCACAAGGGTGGCAGTGCCAGCCACGTGTCCAGCTGCCCTCGGTGTGTGCCACAAGGGTGGCAGTGCCAGCCACGTGTCCAGCTGCCCCTTGGTGTGTGTCACAAGGGTGGCAGTGCCAGCCACGTGTCCCGGCTGCCCTCGGTGTGTGCCACAAGGGTGGCAGTGCCAGCCACTTGTCCCACTGCCCCTCAGTGTGTGCCACAAGGGTGGCAGTGCCAGCCACTGTCCTGGCTGCCCTCGGGTGTGTGTCACAAGGGGGGCAGTGCCAGCCACGTGTCCCGGCTGCCCTCGGTGTGTGCCACAAGGGTGGCAGTGCCAGCCACGTGTCCCGGCTGCGGGCGCACACCTGGGGCCGCTGCTGCCGGCGGCGTCACTGCGTGCAATTAAAGGAATGAAATGTTTATACAGGAATAAATCTGTGCTAATGAGCTGCATCCTGCCCTGACAGACTCTGAAACACAGCAAGGAACATGGGGGAAGGTTTGAATGTGCTCTGCTCCCAGCCAGCAGCCAGGCCTGGGGATGGAAGTGGGGAGGGAAAGGGAAGCAAAGCCAGGCAGGTGGCTGCTGGAGCACAGGAGCCACTGGTTCTTTGATTCCCATTTCTGGTTCCCTGGCAAGGAGTCAGCAGGAGAGACCAATCCTGTGTCAGGCTGGCTCAGGCTGAGGAGGTATTTGAGCTCTTTCCTTCTCTGGGAAGGGAACTGCACCTTGCTCAAAGGTTTAGGTAGAACAGAAGCGATTTGGATGGTCAGGATGCTGCTTTGGGCCCTTCCACCTAGATGCCTGTTCAAAACCTTTCCTGCTCAGTCCTTTCCTGCAGGTAGCAGCAGGAGCTGTGCAGGAGGAAATCCCTGTGCAGGTCCTCCTTGCTCTCCTCCATTCCTCAGAAGCACTGCACTAATCCCAGTCGCCTGCCTACACGGGGAGCTACGGAGACACAGAATCCAATTAGCCTGAGATCCTGCTCTGGCTCCTGCACAGCATCTCCCTCTCACAGAGCTGTGGAGCTGCAGAGATAAACAGTGCATTAGGATTCCAGCGGGGTCTGGCAGGAGGGATGGCTTTGGAAGAGCAGCGCCAGCCCAGGGAATGAGTGAGACACCCCTGCACCTTTCCCAAACACCTCCCTCCACCTCTGCTCACAGCAGCTCTGCACCCTCACTCAGCCTGCAGCAGCATCCCTTCAGCTGAGCCAGGGGGAGCTGGGGGCAGAGCTGGAGGTGCCCAGGCTGCTGTACCCACCCCAGGGACTCCTCTTTGCTGGGGGAGCATGAGTGGCCTCCAGAGCCTCCTGGGGTGGCATCAAGGCCAGTGCCAGGGCCCCTCTCCTCTCCTCTCCTCTCCACTCCTCTCCTCAGCCCTTCAGAACCAGCATATGTCACCCTCAGCCCCCTTGTCCCTCCTGCAGCAGAGTGGCCCTGCACTCCTGGCTCTCCAGAGTGATCCAGGGGACAAAGCAGCTCCCAGTCCCACAGAGACAGTGGGAAAAGGGACTGAAAGAGGAAATCCCCCTCTGGGGAAGCCAAGCACAGCCTTTAGCCAGGGCCAAGCAGAGTGCAGGGGGTATCTGCTGCTGACTCTGAGCTGGACCCTGGCTGGACCTGGGCAAGGAGCCCTCTGGGCCTGATGCTTCCACTGCCAAGCCTGCTGGGCTCACACTCCTGCTTGCACCCACTGTAATTTACCTGCTTTGCATTTTGCAGCAGCAACTTAACAGTATTAATTCATTGTGTTCTGTCTTTAACAAACACCATTATCATATCACCAGCCAGGATTATGCAAATCCTGCAAAAGGAATTATTTCTCTCCCCAAAGTCACCTTGATTTATCAGTTTTAACCCAAAATGAAATAGTAAGTTGCTTTGGACAAACTGCTAAAAACATGGCCACACATGACCACTCATGACACACGACCAGGAGTCTGGGATGGCCCCATGGGGCACCTGTGCCCAGCTGGTGACCCTCCCCATCAACAGGTGACACAGGGGTAGCTCTGTGCTGGTCCCCACTGAGTGGAGGTGCACCTGGACCAAGAGCTGGGGAAACAACCTTGCAAAATCCACCTGGGAGAACTCCCTGGTCCATTCCCAGGGACAGGCCTGGGGCAGGGTAGAGGCTGTGAGGAAGTACAGAATGACAAAATCACTAAGGGTGGGAAAAACCTCCAACGTCAAGTCCAGCCTTTGACCAAAAACCACCACATCAACTAAGCCATGCCCCAAGAGCCACACTGAGCCACTCCCTGAGTGCTCCCAGGGGTGGTGGCTCCATCACTTCCCCGGGCAGCCCATTCCAGTGCACGTGGGGCTGGCAGCAAGGAAACTGCAAAATGGCATTAAGGGCTGTCCTGTGGCTGCCACTGGTCTGTCCCCATCCCTGTCCCTCCTCTGCAGGCCACCACTGCAGGCTGAGCCTGTCACAGGTAACAAACCAGAGTGTTCTCCCACCCAGGGCTGGGGGCAGCCAGGGACCAACAAGCAAACCTGCATTCCCCCCCAGGAATGGGCTCTGGAACAGGGCCCTCAAACAGCTCAGAGCCTTTGGCCACAATTTCCTCTGCTGCAGAGATAAAGGCTCCCCACCCTCTCATGATGCTGACCTGACCACAGCTGTCCCTCAGCACAAAAAGGCACTTGTATGATTAAAAGTAACCTTTTCTCCATTATTTGTCAGCAGTTTGAGTCAGTTCTTCAGCAGAGGGTGAGAACAGCACCTTAGCAAGAAGAGAGGACTTCTCCTCTTCCTCAGGGCAGACAGCAAGACTCAGCAACCTGAGCACAGCCTTGTCTTCCAAAAGGAGCCAGGCCTGTGGTTAGTGCTTTGCCCTGACAGCCAGCATTATTTTATGTGTTCCAGCTCAGTGCAGAGGGGCTGTTCTGAGACAGAGATCTGCTTCAGATTCCATTAACTGTGGATGGTAGCTGTGTTGGAGTATAAAAAAATTCCCCAATTAGTTCTAAATAATTTTTACTTTCAAACTCAATGTGTTCTGGCAGACAAAGAATCAAGGGCACCAACTGTGTGTTGGAGCAGCATGATTGCAGGTTGGTGAATTGAAAAGCCATAGACAGGTGGACACTCAGCAGCTCCTGTGCCTATGGCTCACATTTAATTCTAACAGAGGATGGGAAATTCCTCAAAAAAACCCAAACACACTATGACAGAGACAAGGATGAAATTAGGCACTGGAAACCTATGGTAAAATACAGCTCAGTAAGAGATAATTATTCCCAAACCAAACACTGGAAAAAGACCTTTTAGGGAGTCCCTGCACTGTGCCTGATCACCACTGGCACACCTGGGCACACCTGGGCTGGGGGCTGCAGTTTGCACCATGAGGAAGGGTTTGCTCAGCTTTCAGCCTCACCCATCATGGGCCAGAGGAGCACTGAGCCCCCGAGGTTTTGTGGGGACAGAGCTGGGGACAGGCTGGCTGGTGCTTGCAGAGACTGTGAGGAGGAACTGGAAGAGCCTCCTTGGCCACCCCAGACCAGAGCCTGAGTGCTGGTGGGAGAGATGCCTCCTCCTGGCATGGCACCAGGGCTCAGCTGCCCACAGTCTCACAATCACACTCATTCCTGCTCTGATGTGTTCAACGTGGTCCCTCCTGGATTTCTTATAGCTCCCTCATCTTCTCTGCCTCTCACCCATCCTGGACCCAGCTCCTCAGCACCAGCTCTTATTTCCAGCAGAGCCTGATGTCCTCTGATCACTTCACACCTTCTCATGCTGGCCTAAACCAGGCTCTGCCAGGCCACCACTGCCCTTGCAATGTCAGAGGGAAGCTTGGAAAGAGGGACTGCATCCTCCTGGCCTTGGGAATCCAGAGGGTGAATCTACCCAGATCTGCCCACCCTGCAGCTGGGACATCCCTCTCCAGAGCCACAGAGCCCCTCAGAGGCAGCCCCTGCTCTGCTGAGCGTGGGCACAAGGCAGGCCACAGCTGGAAGGTGGGTGCAAGGCTGGAGCACAGGAGGGATGCAATGGCAGAGACCAAAACAGGGAAGGCAATTCAATTTTCAGAGGCTGTCCCACCAATTCAGCTCAGAGAGATGATAAGAAACCCATTTCCAGTGATAGGCACCCTAATCCCCAGCCATCCTGCATTTCCATTTTTGAGAGGCGCTGTTTCCAACAGGGAGGCATTTTCACATCTAGGTTTGCTAGAAGGGACAGCAATGGATTAAATACCAATTTTTCCAGCACTGATTAACTCCTTCTGCGCCTTCTCCTGCCACTTATGCAAGTGCTGGATCATAGGGCAGTGGAATGACTGCTGTGCTGTACCCTGGAGCAGGAGCACAGAGCTGGAGGGCTCTCCCAGGCTCTTGCCAGTGGCCTGCAGTCTGAAGAGACAGGGAAGAGGAGAAGAACATGACATGCATCAGCAGTGCAGGCAGAGCAGCTTAGATCAGGAATTTATTATTGCTTAAGGCAGGACTCAGACTCAACTGAGGCACGAGTCATGCAGCTAAGTTTATATCCAGTGTCAAAACCATTAGACAGGTCCAAAGTGCTGCAAGACTGACTTAAAACCAGTGGAGGAAACCTTAAAACCTCCATTTGGAGGAGAAGAGCCACCTAGAGAAAAAGGGAAGCAAACTATGCAGTGGTGGCCATGCCCCTCACATGCCATCTTCACAGTTTCACCATTGTGGCCCAGGTGCAGCCTCCAGGTTACTGGAGAGCAGAAAGACAACAGCAGCATGGATGCTGACTTCCAGCATCAAGCAGAACTTCTTCTGTCACTGGGAAGCCACTAAGACACAGCATTTCTTGGATGCCAGCACAGCCTTTCCCCATATACCTGTAGCCAGACCTGAATTTGTACCAACTATCCCAGTCCTCTTCCTTGTTCCACTGCCCTCACACTGAGCCGAGTTTCTCCCTTTATCCCCATTTCCTGAAGTCAGGCTCCTACCCACTATCTGCACCAGTCCTTCAGGAGCTGATGGGCCCCAGACTCCCAGTCCTGCTTCTGCAGCACAACTTTTTACCCTGGCATCCCACCCAGCAGCTCCCTCCCAGATAAAACTCCCACCACAGGCTGGGAACAAATCCTGAATTTCTGACTTAGCCTCTCCAAACCCCTCCCTTGACCCCAGCTCTGAACTGAGCAGTTTTCTGGGAAGGGGAGCCCCAGACAGATATTGCCTCACAACCAGTGAGGCCTCTGGTGCTGAGGCTGCAGGAGGGAGCCCTGACTGCAGCCAGAGCTCTCCCATCACTCCAGCACCAGACATCACCAGCCACAACTGTCCATTCATCAACCGCTGAACAAATGGAAATTTAAGGGCTCATGGCTCTATAACACAGAAAACAATTCCCTGTGCATTTTTACGGCGCTGTAATTTATTGGATCAGAAATGATGAATGGCAGCAGGAGGGGGCAGGCTCGGCACACAGGGGAGTGCTGAAGCACTGGAAACCAGAGAGAGAGAGGGGTGGGTGAGGGCAGGGAATGGGAAAACCCCCAGGACTGCTGCTGCATGGGGCTGGGGGAACACAAAAACCTACAAAGACTGATTTCCTCCCACACCTTGCAACCCTGGGCAGGATTTGCAGCAGAGGCTGCTGTAAGAAACATGCAGAGGAGGAAGAACAGAGCTGGGCTCTGTGCTCCTGAGGGGCACAGCCCCACGCCTCCCAGGCAGCCTTTGCTGGCTGCTTTGCAGAGTCAAGGCACAAGCAAGAAACGGGGAAAAGCTTCATCCCTGGGGAAAGAGGAGCACCTGGTGGAAAAACAGAGCGTAAACGTGAGCGCCACAGCTCCTCCCCCCTGTAATCGCCCAGCTCCGGAGTTTGAGCTGCATTCAGCAGTAATTGAAACCAGGCTCTTTAACACAGGTGCCAATTACCGCCTGTTAATGCAGGGAGCACTGATAGATACAGCAATTACACAGCTCGACAAGGCTGGAGAGCACAAAATGAGATGGAAGGGGCTCCTTGTGCCGCCGTAGGTGTTGTAGGACAGCTCTCTGCCCCAGCAGACCTCTTGCAGTGTCAGACTGGGCAGGTTCTTGCTGCACACCTGCACCTTCACCTGAGTGAAGAGCCACAAAGGAGGGAAGGACACCCTGGGCTGCCTCAGGTAAAGAACTGCCAGCAGGTCAAGGAGGGGATTCCTCCAGGAGGCCACACCTGGAGCGCTGTGCCCGGGGCTGGGCTCATCACATGGACATGCTGGAGTCCACCAAGGAGCCGTTCCTCCAGGAGGCCACACCTGGAGCGCTGTGCCCGGGGCTGGGCTCATCACTACAAGGCACACGGATATGCTGGAGTCCACCAAGGAGCCATGAAGGTTATGAAGGGCTTGGGAGCACCTCACATCTGGGGAAAGGCTGACAGAGCTGGGACTGCTGAGCCTGGAGAAGGCTCAGGGGGAAATCTGTCAGTGTCAATAAATACCTGATGAGAGGGTGGAAGGAGGATGGAGCCAGGTTCTGTTCAGTGGTGCCCAGAGACAGACAGAAACTGAAACAGGAGGGTCCCCCCTGAACATCAGGAACCACTTTTTCCCTGAGGGTGGCTGAACACTGGCACAGGGTGCTCAGAACGGTTGTGGAGTTTCCATCCCTGGAGATATTCAAAGCCATCAGGACACATTCCTGGGCAGCAGCTCTGGCTGGCTCTGCTTCAGCAAAGACTTGGGCAAGATGACCTCCCATGTGCCTTCCAACCTGAACCATGCTGTGTTGGTGATCTCCAACCATTCATATTCTTTGTCTTGTGTCATTCCTACACTTCTCTTGCCCAGCTGCCTTTCCCCACCTCTCTGCTCAAAGCCTCCCCCATTCTTTGCCTTCCTGGGGGTGATGTGGCAGTGAGGAAGGGGCTGATGCTGGTGTACTGTGGCAATGATGGAAAGAGGACAATGGAAAGTGCAATTCCCAGAAAAACCCTGCAGAGATCCAAGGCTGGGAACATCAAAATCTGCATGCCCCAGCAAGGAGAAAAACCAAGACAGCCTCAGTGCAGCAGCAGGGGTATCAGAGTCAGAGGCAGTTATTTACCACTGCAGAGACTGCAGAAGAATGTGAGCCCTTTAAAGCCCCAGGCTGGCAGCAACCTGCATTCCTCCCATCTACACCCTGAGCTCCCCCTTCCCCACCTCACAAGCACCAACCACAAACCATGTAATTAATCCTACAGAGATGTTCAGCTGAAATGAGAAACGAAGCACATCCTGAGGCATCCCTACTGCTGGCACCAGGCCCCATGTTGCTGCTCTGTCTTGCTGCTCCTGTGTGTTTTGGAGACAGGATTGCTTCCCCACAGCAAGCCCACTGGTGTCACACACCTTGTTTGCTGGGCAGAGGACCAGAGGAGTGCAGGGGGTCTGCAGGGACACTTTCTCCTCGCCCCCAGGATGTTTACAGTATTGAAATTTTAGCAGGAAGCCAAGCATCTGTTCTTCAAATAAAGAGGTCTCCCAGGGGGATGTGTGGGGAGGCAGAATCATCACACATGTAAACACCTGGTCTTACAGGCAGGAACAGAGTTTGAGGAAGGAGTGCAGCACTTCTGAGACTCATTCAGCTTTGCTTCCGCTGCTTAATGAGCTCAAACACCATTAATATTGAATGGCAGCCCTCCCCTGCCAGGGTGGCTGTGCTGGTGAGGGGCTGGCACAGACAGGGCAGCACAAACACAGCCCTGAGCCCTCCCCTGTGCTGCTGCAGCACGTGTGTCCCTGGCACTGCCCTGCTCCAGAGCGCTTCCAGGACATTCAGCCTCCACACGCTTCCTCTGAGGAAGGGGGCAGAGCCAAACTGTGCCACACAATGTTTGTCTGTACTGAAAACTACTTTCCCTGTGCCCAAAAGTGACCCCTGGCTTGGGGCTTGTCAGAAAATGGTCTGCACAGTGAGCTGCAGCACTCCTCTCAGCCACAGGGACCACACTGTGGCACCAAGAGACCTCTGAAAGGCAGGGGACAAGGCTCTGTGCCTGCACACCCGGCTGGGGGCTCCCAGGCTTTCCCATCCCAAGCCCACTGCACCAATCCAAGCCTCAAACAGCTTCAGCAGCACCAAGAGACCTTGACTACCTCTGGCCAAGGCACTGCAAAGGCACCCAGGGCTATTTCCAGAGGCAAACAGGATCTACTGGTACACACAGCTTCCAACACCATCCTGTCCATACCTCCATCCTCAGCAGACTCCAATCTTCTCCATGCCCACAGTCTGTACTTCAACACTCACTACAGGATTGTGCATTCTCATTTATTTTGTGCCACTGCTGCAGCACTCCTGGCTCCCTCCTCCAAGTCCTTCATCTTTGTGTCTTTTTCCATTTCCAGCATTTTCACTGCACAGTAGGATTTTTTCCTTATTATGAGAGGGTGGGCAAAGGTTCTTTCTCCTTTCTTTAAATCTTAGTGCCCATTCAAGCACGATGGACAGTGTTCAGCAGAGCTGTGGTGCTGCTTTAATGTTCTGCTGCACTGCCCTACAGAGTCCCACCCCACCCTTCCCAAGCTTGCCCACAACTCTGCCCTGTTCCAGGAGCTCCAAGACAGAGCTGGAGTTTGAGGGCATCACCTCTTGAAAAGGAACAAGGCTGGCAGCAACAGACTACATGGCTCTACAGGTCACAGGCACAATTGGATTTCATCTTCAAGCACCGTATCTGGTGCAAATTCTGGCCTGAGAATGAAATTGCCTTTACCTTGGATTTACAGGGACATGAAATCTCAGTCTGGGAGTTACACAGCAGAAGCATTCCCAAGGTTCAGCTGTGGGAGAGTGGAAAGTGAAATGCAGGAGCAGCTGTGACACTGTGGAACACAGCTGATGTGCAGGAAGTGCCACTGCCCCACATCCAGCACAGAGCACTTGGGCTTGGAGCTCACAGCTTTGGCAGGGCAAACAGGGTGAATCCTGCTGGAAGCATCCCAAGTCCCAGTTACTGGAAAGTACAGCTAGGGCCAGAGCAAGTCATTCTCAGCTCCAGACATTCCACTTGATGCACAAAATCCCTTGGTCTGCCAGCCTGGTGTGGACGTGTTGGTTCAGCAGTTCTACATGAGGAAGCTGCACCACCTGCTGTCTGCTGTGAAGCCAGTTACCAGAACGTGATCAAAGATGATCACTAACAACTAAAGTTTTCTTCAGAACCAGTTTTTACCAGGTCATGCTCTTGATTAAAGTCATCAAGAAAGACTTAAAATCTGAAAACTAAGAAGCAAGATCAACAGAGGGACTGTTTAGTCAAAATGACTCAAGCTCTCAAAGAGAATATGAGAAGTTCACTTTAATATCCAGCTCCTGCCATGAGAAAGACTGTACTGTTATCCCTTTGGGAAACTCTGTCAAGTTATTTCTACTCTAAAAACTACAAAAGCTAGCACTGAACAAAACTTTGAAAGATGTGGAAATTCTGCCACACAAAAAACCAGCCACCTGCCCAACACCACTTGAGGCTTAGCAGCAATGAAAAGGACATCTTCAATCCTGCTATTCCCCCTTCCTGGACTGCAGCAGTACCTGCTCCAATCAAATGGGGCAAAGAGAGAAGAGTCTTACAAAAAGCCACAACGCTAAAAGTCTTCTTAGGATATGGTGCATTAAGGCAGAGCAGTCAGTAAATTCTCTTGGCTGGCATAAATCTGAGAGGCTGCAGAACATCTCCCTAATTCTAGAGATGAATGATAGCTGGGCAAGTGTTGTGTGTGCCAGGCCTTATGGGCATGCAGCAGCAAGGTCAGTGGAGGACTAAAGGAAAGGAGCTGAGAAGACAAATGACCTCTGCTTAATGGAGCATAGGTACAGAATGTACAGACAAAATCAAATCAGAAAAAGTTTATTTAAAAATCAAAAAATCCCCCCCTGAAAACCCCACATACTTTCTGATAATCTTATTGCTCAAGTTAGATTTCCTGTGACACTGCTCATTCTCCTCTTGGCCTGTAGCACCAGAAGTACTCTTGCATCTCTGTCTTTCCTCCAACCAACATAATCTGGAAATGTTCATCATTTTCAACTGGTCCCAAATACCAGCATTGATTCTTTCCTCACTGTGCACACAGAGCATGGAGGTCCCCAGGCACAAAAGGTCCTTCTTGCTGGGGCAACTCCAGGGATTTATTCAGTCATGTGATCCCACAAGGATGAGAGTTCCTAATTTGCAGAAACATTAAAAAAACAAAGGGAAGGTGTATCTACCTTCTCCTTTGAAGTCAAAAGCTAAACAGCAGTAAAATCATCCCTGAACCACTCAGCCTGCAGTCCAGACATGTCCATGTTCATTCTACAGCTCATGGTCTACATTCTCAGTAAACAGCCTTCAGGATGCCCTAATGGACTTTTTACAGCTTTTCCCTGTCTCACCTCACCTTTCTACACCCACTGAACCAGGGCTTCCAAGTTCCTGTGAAAGGCACATTGCCTTTTCTTGTGCAGCATCTACAGATCCACACTGCAGCAAAACAGCAGAACTCTCTCCCCGGGCCCTGGCTCTGCTTTGGGTGGTCACAGAGACTTCAGGACCTTCCTCCTGGATAGCTGTCAGGCAGGTTTGGTAAGAACAGAGCAGGTGGCTTTGTGCTTCATGTCCAGTCAGTGCTGTTGTGGGGTTTCCACAAGCTCTTCCTCTTCCTCACCCTGTTCGGGGTGGCGCAGCAGCAGCTGCAGGTCAGGGTCAGAGCTGGCCTCTTTGTGTGGCTCCAGTGCTTTGTCACCTGCATGCAGACAGCTCGTTTAGTGACAAACCTCCTGGAGTTCCCACCAAACCTGGCACTGTCAAGGAGCTGGGAACCAGATACAGCTCCTACTGAAGCAAGGAGAAAGCCTACAAAGAAAGAGAAAGGGGTTTAAAACAATCACCTTTGGAATTCATGGCTTTGAGAACAACATGGAGGGAGATTCCTAACAGGCAGACAGCAAAGCCCAGCCAGTTCAAGAGGCTGAGGCGGTCTCCCAGTAAATGTGTGGCCAGGAATAAAATGCAGATTTCCTGTGGAAACAAAACAAAAAAACATGACAAGTGGTGGGGCAGGACCTGAGGAGATATGCATGATACATTTTTCAGCTGAAGCCTAGATCAAGATGTCAGGCTGCTAAATTTCTATCAGCACATTCTTTCATGTGCACAGAGTTCTAAAAACAGTTTCTAGAAACAAACAACCTGTCAAACCAGGATGTGGGATTTTAAGTCATCTGACTGCATAGCTCAGTTACAGAGGAATCTTGCAACTTCTGGATCAGAGAGATTTCATATATCACAGTTGAGCTCAGAAGTATGTGTGCTGGACTCCTCTGGGGAGGGGAGGATGTGCCAAACTAGGTTACAGAGACAGCTCAAACCAGTGGTTTGGTCATATGCAGGTCTCATGCAAGAGCTTGCCCTTCTTACCCCTCCTCTCTTCCACACCATCTGCTGCTCATGAGGACAATGGGTTTTAGTCTATCCCACATGCCAACAAACTTTGATCATTAATGGTATTTTTTACAGAGCAGCCACTAGCCTCTGGCCCTTTGCTGCCAGGGACCAAGAGACTTCACTGCAGAGACTGCAAGGCAAAGCATCAAGCTCCTGTGCAAGGAGAACAAAAATAAAAAGCAATAACTTCTAAGGATCTAAGCAAGCTCCCACCACATAAAGCCCAATAGGGATGACTCAGTACTTGCCTTCTAGCATTAGCACAGGAACCATGCCTTACCTTAAAAATGCCAGCAATGGAAAGGGTGAGGCTAGATGTTCTGGAAACCAAGAGGAACTCAGAAAAGCCTAGACCAAAGGCAAGAATTCCACCCAAGAACAGCTTCCCTACCAGAGAGAACAGCATTCCTGCTTCATGGAAATGGAAGAGCTTCTCTGATATGGACAAAGGAAGGCCTAGGAACAAGACAATGAGTAGCAGAATACCATTCCCAGCTCCGAGGATTCCTCTTAGTAAGATAGATGGGGTGGGCTGCTCACATTCCAGTATGAGGAGGATGTGCAGCCACTTCTTCACAGCCCTTATTTCCACTACTACTTCTATGCACTCTTTACCCTTCTGCCAGCATAAGATAAATCCAGGCCTTTAACTACTTTGCAGAGTTGATAGTTGTTCACTTATCTAAGTGAATTATCTCGAATAACAAATTGCTAAGCAATCTCCCAACCACTCCATTCTCTAATTAACTCACGCACCCTCAAACACCGCAAAGAGTGGGAAGAGCCCCAGGAACATCAGCGGCTGCAGGTGAAACATGATATCAATGGGATTCTGGAGCCCTGAAAGAGGAGAATCAATAACAGAGCAGGCAGCAACAAGCCAGGGAATAACACAGGTCCCAGAGCCTTTATTAGCACCATTCCTAGACATACACCTGTATTTACCATGCCCACACCTGTGCTGCTGCAGACACCCAGCCACCTCCATCACCCACCAACAGATACCCCGCGCCCAAGGGTTCAAACACCTTCCATGAGATGTTTAGTTTCTGCAGCAAGGGCTATCACCTCTCCTTATTCCCCTCCCTGTTACCAGCACCACCACCCCCTCCTGGCTCCCCACATACCCAGCTCAGCCTTCTGCATCAGTATCTGAGTGAGAGTCCAGCGAATGCCCCCCAGGAAAGAGGCACAGAGCACCAGCACGAACCCCTGCGCGTTGAACTGTGTGGACTTGTAGGTGAACATGAAGAGTCCCCCAGCAATGAGCAGAACCACCAGCAGCAACGTCACCCTCTGCAGGAGAGCAAACACAACAGAGACAGGCACCTCCTTCCTTTCAGATTCACCCACATAACTGCAGCATTCCTCTGCTTACATGTTTCTTGCACATGCACTGCCTATTTCCCTGGGTCTGACCTCCCTCCCTAAAGCATTGTGTGGGACTCTTACCATTTCCTCCAGCTTGAAGAGCAGTGAAAAAAGCAGGATGAAGAGAATGGCAGAGGATTTTGTCATTGTGTAGCTGTAAGGACCAAAATACACTGTCAGACTCCTTCAGTGTAGTGATTCCCACCAAAGTACTATTAGGAACCATCACCCATTTCTACACTGCTACCAGCAAGCTATCACAGACCCTGCAGGCTGACCCCACTAACCAAACACCTGTGCAAGAAACAGACCCTGGCAAAGCACTCTCCAAACCCCACCAGAGGCTCCAGGGAATGTGGTGTTTGTACTCACAGGGAGACAGTGACATACAGGAAGCTCCAGTTACTCAGCCCAATATCCAAGGAAGTTGACAGAGCTAAAGAATCAATGAAAAACACCTGAAGTTAGCTGTCTTCCATGACATTAAACAAACCCACCACAAAACCCTGCTTCATGGCGGCAGACCCAAGGGAAAAAATAACCTTTCCTCATGTTAGTTCTTCAGAACGAACATAACTCAGATACCCTCTGCTGTTCATGTTTCTGTACTGTTCCCTGTGACTCAAGTTGGGCTCAGCATTGCACTCACTCAACGTGCATTACAAAAAAGCCAGAAATAACTTGCCCTCACTGTGACTGAAAGTGATTGCAGATTTGCATAAAGTCTTTCTTGAATGTATCAGCGTATGATAACTTCTAAGTGTGAGGGTCACTGCAAGAAGCCTGAAAAAGCAACAATTATCTGCACACAGCCTTAACCCTGGTGCAGCTTTTGGTACAGCCTATTCTCCCTTCTCTATAAGTTTCCTACCACAGGAAACAGTGTTACTGATCCAAGGGCAGGCCATGCTGAAAGGTAAAATTGCTGCAGATGTGGAGAAAGCTTTTTTCCAAGAAACCATGGGGCATGTTACGTAAGGTACTGCAAACCTTGCCAGAGATCATAGACCAGATGTTGTTCTGTGGGAGCCAATACAACACACAGCCAAAGAACTGCAGCAGGAGTTACAGTTCTGTGCTCCAAGTAGGAGCTTCACTCCTTGGTCTCAGATAGTTCTGTGTGCCATGAATGATGAATTCTCTACCAAGCCACCCTGAGAAAGATGCAACACATGGCATGATACCAGCGTTGAAGAGAAAATGTTACTTGCAGACACAACTTATCAAGGCACTGTAGAACGTTCTCTGTGCCAGTGACTCCTTCAGAAAGCTTCATTCTGTGTGGCCTCTCCCTATTCTTATACATCTCTGTATTGAGCAAGGTGGCATGTCTCAGGCTGAAGCTTTTGGTAGCACCTACACTTGCCCTACACCTGGCAGGGAAACATGGGGGCCAGAGCAAAGGCTGGATCCCCCAGCTCACCCTGTCCCAGGGGATTGGCCCCGACCACCCCAGGCAGACAAAGGGCTCTGGAAGCAGCCAGAGTGCCACAGGCACCCCTGAGCAGCCTCCTAGAGCCACAGAATATGCTGAGTTGGAAGGGACCCACCAGGATCATTGAGTCCAACTCCTGGCCCTGCACAGGACACCCCAAGAATCCCACCCTGTGCCTGAGAGTGCTGTCCAAATACTTCTTGGACTCAGTCAGTCTTGGTGCCATCCCCCTGGGGAGCCTGTTCTAGTGCACAACCACCCTCTGGGTGAAAACCTCCTAATATCCAACCTAAACCTCCCCGATTCAGCTTCATATGTTTTCTTGGATGAGAGTGAATAATATCCAACCTAAACCTCCCCTGATTCAGCTTCATGTTTTCTTGGATGAGAGTGACGAGATCAGTGCCTGCCCTCGTGCTTCCTCTCGTGAGGATGCTGAAGACCACAACAAGGCCTCCTTTAAGTCTCCCCTTCTCCAGGCTGAACGCACCAAGCGACCTCAGCGGCTCCCTGTACCATCCTCGTGGCTGTCCTCTGGATGCTCTCCAGCACCTGAACGTGTTCCCTGTATGGCCGTGCCCCAGCCTGCGGCCCGCTCCCGCTCCGCCGCCCCTCTCCCGTCCCTGCCGTGCCCGGCCGTACCTGCGGGGGCCGCCCGGCGGAGGCAGTCGGCCCAGGGCAGCGCTGCCCGCGGCCGCCCGGAGCGGCAGCGCTCCAGGGCGCGGGCGAGCGCCGCCAGAGCGAAGATGAGCAGCAGGTGCAGCAGCGTCACCAGCAGCGGGAACGGGAAGCTCTGCGGGACCGACAGCCGCTGTCACCGCCGCCGCCCTCCCGCCGCCGCCGCCCCGCACCGCCCCGCCACCCCGCACCTTCATCAGCCACTTGTTGTAGAAGGTGATGCCGATGGAGAAGCCGTAGCGGGCGCGCAGCGGTGACGCTCCGCGCAGGGCGGAAAGAGGCGGAGGCGGCGGCGGCGAGGAGCGCTACTGGTTATTATTGGAACCGATACAAAAGGCGGGCGGCGCCGGGGCCCGGCCCGAGCCCGCGGCACGGCAGCAAGCGGCGGCCCCGCGGGCTCGGCCTCAGCCGTAGTGGTACACGAAGTCGTAGCTGCTCGGCTCCTTGGGGATCGGCGGCGGCGCTTCGGGGATCTGGATGTTCTCCAAGTCCAGGAGCCTCAGCTTCATCTCCATGCTCAGCAGCGTGTCCAGGTCGCTCTTGGTCAGCTCACTGGACATGTCCTTCCCCAAGAGGGCATTAAGCCCATCAATCCAGATACAGTACTGTGGAAAAGAAGGGGTCGTGCACGACTGTAAAAAATGTGTGTTTTATGATTGGCTTTTCGCAAGTATTAAAATAAATATTGTATTATGCTAGAAAGTTATGCTATATTAATCTTCTTAAGTAGTGTATTAAATATAGTTTTAGGTTATGACATAATGTTAATATAGAAACTATGCTACGCAAGATATTTGTTTAAGAAAGGACTCGCACCAGATAGAAGCCACAGGACACCTAAATCTTTCAGAGAAAGGGAATTTATTGCTCCCTTATCAGCAGAAAACTAACTTCTTCCCACCTCGCTCCGACTGGAAGGCAGCATGAGGATTAAGAGGAAGAAGTTGACAGTGACCAGACAGAATCCTGTGTTTGAATGGAATTTATGCATCAAGTATGAGATGTATGAATATCCAACAGGCAATTGTTTTTAAGGGTTAATCCTCTGTTAACAGGGGTCCTTTTTCGGGCTTGTGTTGCCCAGAAAAAGGTACCCAGACGTCCGTATCTCTTTGTTTTTATTGTCTCATATTGTCCTAATCTCAAATGTTCAAATTGTATTATTCTAATTATATTACTATTTTTATAACCATTTTATTACTATTAAACTTTTAAAATTTCAAAAACGAGTGATTTCACATGACTCCAGGCTTAAATGATACCAGCTCAAATCTTTCTGTCCATGCAAAAATTAAGAGAACTTTAAGACAAGAAACACTGGAGTAAGTTAATATGTAGGGAAAAAATCCCACCCCCAGCTCTAAAGCAGTGTCCACAGAGATTTCCACTGGAAGTTAAAAGCTTAGAGGAAAGTGTGAGCCTGTGGTTGTACTAGAAGGACCAGAGTGTCTACTGTGGCAGAACAAATGAAAAAAGTGAACCTATTCTAGGCATCATAGGAGAAAAAAAAGTAGCAGTCCAGACTAGGGGAAATTAGTGTGGAATTTTTTTTTTCTTTTTAAATTAAAAAGATAATTAAGGGAAAAAAAAAGATGGTTCATATAAACCATCAGCAATATATTCTAGGAATGAACCTGGGGAGAGAGAGCCTGCTCGAGTCTCTAATGAGAAGCAACCCATCCTTCTTAATCTCTGAAGTTAATTGATATATATTCTACTGCTTAACCACTACGTTTCTTACCTCATATTTATTAGGTGCGATGAAGTTCAAGGTCTCATCGGGATCGTATAATATGGAGAAGGCCAATTCTAACACTTCCTAAATGAAAAAGAATCTTTCACTCAGCAGCTGAACAGAACATTACAGCACCTTCTGCCTGCCACCCCGAGAGCTGCCTTGCTGCAGCTCAGGACACTTTGTGTGAGCAATTCTGAAGAGACTACAGCACAATCATGCTTACAGCTCCCTGCAGTCACAAAGGAACACCAGGAAAGGGCTCAGACAGGAGATGGGGTTTGTACACAGCACACCTGCAGCGGGGGAGATCATTCACTCTTGCTCACTTTCAATCTCAAACACTACCCCATTAGATATTAATGACAGTGAAAAGGGAGCACTTGCCTTATTCTGTTTCAGTGCACTTTTCTCCTTCATGTGTGGACAGTCCTTCCCTGTGACAATGGCTTTGATGTCTGCAACTGGAACTAACAGTGAAAAAGTAAAACTCCCAAACAAGCAATCCTAACCAGGAAAATACAGAACTTTGTTTTGTCTTTGCAACTGAACACTGTTTGGTTTTTTTAGCTTGTTAGTGTAGTTTTCCAAAACACATTACCAGTAAGACATCCCTGCAGCTGGCTTTTACAAAAGAACTATCAAGTAATTCAAGGATTTGAAGAATTTGGGCAAGGACCAAAAGTTGGTATCTCCTTAGTCAGGGCTTCAGCCTTGTGTCTTTCATCTTTATCTAGGATTATATTCAGCTCTAGACAGCAGAGCACAGATGAGTGCACAGCCTGTAACCAGGACTTACTTTTTTCTTGTAAAGATTCAAAGGTCACTTCCCCCTGGGCATTATCTTCCAGGTCTCCATAGTGTAGCACCTTGTGATTCAGAGCCAGGCGACAATACCAGAATCTTTCTGGAACACACACCAAGTAGGGTAAGCTGAGCAAGATCATTCACATAAGGTCTCACAGCCACTGTTACAGCCTCTCCACCCAATCCATCTGCTTGCCCAGTTCCTCAGCACAGCTTCTTATTCATGAGGGGACAGCTGTATTCTTAGAAATGCACATTTGTGCCATCCCAAACTACTGGCTGATATGGACAGCCAAGTAACCAGCTTTTCTTTCTGGCAACATGCCTGCTGACAGATTAATTAATTAGATCTTTTTTGCTATAGATCTTCTCATGAAAAAATACAGCAGACACTGTCCCCTTACCTTGTCTTCTGCGATTTCCAATTTTCCTAAAGCTACTTCCCTCACAAAGCCTGTTCAGGCGCTGCTGCTTTATCAGCTCCAAGATCTCAGGTTGGATTTTCTCTCTCAGCTCCCTGGCAATTGAATATGGAAGAGTAAGCAGAAAATGGAGATAACGGCAGGGATAGAAGGCAACTGTTTTTGTCAGGCACGTACACAATAGGTGGAGACTGGAAGTCATCTTGGCTCATCCTCTCAGACTGGCGTAGCCGCAGAATCTCAGAATAGCTCAGGCTGCGCAGTTTGCTCTTGAACTGGTCCAAGGAGTTGGGTTTAGAGGGCAGAGCCCTTGTGATCTGTTCCCTAACAACCTGCATAACCTAAAGAGGTGGGACAGGAAAAAAAATAAGTCACGTTCTTGTTGGCAGCGGAGTATCAGGGCACAACTCAGTGGCAGCAAAGACCTGACATGGGATAGCAGGACCAGGAGTATCAGGACACTAGTGACTGTGAAGATCCAGAAGAACCAAGAAGGACCTCAGGGCATTCCACATAAATGTTGAGTCATCCTCCCTTACAGCCCATATCACATCTTCTGTGCCCTACTCCTTAACCAAACGTACAGGCTGAGTGAACATGTGCTGATTGACCAAACATTTTACAAAAATACCTCTTCTCCACCCTGACCTTATTAAAATCTTCTGCTGTCGCCCTCATTTCTTTCCAGGTCTTGTTCAACAGCTGGATACAGATGGCAAACAGTTCCTCAAATGCACGGTCATGGGTGAAAAACATGGGGTGATAGTCATTCCGGCCTTCATTGGCTTCAGAAAGAAACAAACCACAGCCATGTGAGCATGCTGGACAAAAGGTACTAGGAGTAGCTAAAGTCCACTACAGTGACAGACACCTGGTGGTGTGCAACAGTACTTACTCCAAGAGATCAAGACAGTTCAATACTTTGTCACCCCATAGATAGTTTATTGACACTGGCAATTCTCCCCACACTTCACCATGCAAACCTCTGTGACTCATGCCCTTTTCATCCTGATCCCCCAAAATAATTGCTTGCAGTGTTTCCCACCTTCCTCTGGTGGAATTTCTTACAGTGGTTAATTTTCTCAAAATGCTGTTTTGAAGCTGTCAGAGCAAACAAACTTTTCCCAAGTTCATGGTGATTTCAAGACTATTTTTTTTTTAATACAGAACCCTCCTTAAGCTCTGGGAAGTCGAAGCTTTCTGCATGTATCAGTTTTTCAGGAGAACCAGAGTGCACACACCAAAATTACTTACCTTATTTTGATAATGGTATTATCACTCTGACATCAACTGTGCTTAATTCCAAGCTCACTCTGTCCTTACATGGCAGAAGTGAGATCAAGGTACAAATGCTTGTGGATATTAGTTTCTAGAAGCATCAGCCCAGCAGCCTGCAAAGCTGGGTAATAAATGGTACTTACGGAGTTCCCCAACTTGCAGGATCTCACAGAGCATCCTGGTGAGCTCAATGGCACTGCGCCCAAAGGGACACTCATGTTTATCCTCTCGGCTGCTGTTCTCCAGAACAATCTACAACAACAGGATGTCACACACACTAAGAAGAGCTGCTGAGGTGTTGGCATCTGTAAAAATCAGCAGCTTCACATACCCTGATATAGGTGTCCTGATGAAATTTGGCCAAGTAAAGCATGTTGTCCAATGCCAGCATCCCAGGAGGAGTCTGTGTAAAATCCATGGCTGGATTGATGTGATTCTGTGAAAAGTGTAGAAAGATTCCACACAAATTAGCTCAAAGGAATTGTGTGAGAACCTTTTCTGAATTAATTTCAAACCACCTGTCCATCAGGCATTCCCTTACATCTATCCAAGAGGTAACCCTGAACACCTCCTGACAATGCTAGCTGAACTTTCTAGAGGAGAGGCTGGTTCCAAGTTCTTCATAGCACAGGTGCACATGGTAAGGAAATACCTCCAGAGAATGCCTAATGAACCCTTACATTTCACCCCTCAGCAAGTTCATAACGATCTTCCCCGGGAGTGTGAGTGAAACTGAATCTCTCAACTCAGATACTGAAGTAAGGTAAAGGAAACAGCTGTTCCTGTTCCTTATTTCCCCACAACTCCTGTGGAGATTGTTCAGACTCCCCTGACAAGGTTTACAGTCTAGATGCATACAGTGAATCCCAGCATCTTGTAGTCCTTGGTGTACATGGCTTTGCGTTTCTCCGTTCCGCTGCCAGGGACGGTGTTGCTGTCAGACTCTGCATCAAATGCAATTCTTCTCAACTCAAATATGATGTCTCTCTGTGCCTGAAGGACAGAAGGCAGGGAAATGGTGATGTGATCAATCACTACAGCAGTATTTTCACATATTTCACACTCCTGCAACTCTCCTCAGAGCTCACACAATGAACACAGAGAGATGCCAGGGGTCATTAACACTATACACAAAGAGGCAATCCATTTCAAAATGGCAAGTTTCAGTACAGTGGGTAATGCAAAATATCTGTTTGCACTTTTCTTTAACTGCAAGTTTAGTTACAGACAATTTCTAGGCATTCAAGTAATGCTATGGCATTTCTCCTTAAAAACTGTAATACAGCTGAGTAACAGACACCTGAAAAATGCCCATTTTTCCTCTTATACTGCAAGCAAATGGATAAAATGATGTGCCTGTCATAGAGGTTAAGTAACCACTTTTACAGCTGGCATCACACTGGTCAAGAAAGAAGTATATGACTTTCAGAGCCCACTTACATCTCAAAGTCCCACAGAATGCAGTAGGATGGTCATGAGCATACCCTAACAATGTGAAGGGCAAGTTTGAAACTTTATGTACCATGCACTGCAAATTCCATAGCACTAGGGAGCCCAGGAAAAAGGCCCCTTGTACAGCCTATTCTATCAGATCTTACTCAGCTCTAATAGTGACCTGATCATTGGGATCCATCTTGGTCATCATTCTCTCTTCCAGGAGATTAAAGGTCAGGACCTGCAGGACGTAGAGCTGATGTGCCATTTCTGTTTTAATGGGACGGTTTCCTCTGATCACATGCTGCAAAATAAAGGAGAGGGTAGAAATTAAGAGAATGCAAATAAAAGCTGAGGTATTAACCCTAGGCATATGTATCTCTCTATATGAACATTCAGTGGTTTAACCTCCATATCCCACCAGAAGCATAATTATAATGCTCTGTAACAGCAGAAAGCAGCATCCTGGTAACTCCCTTTTGAATAAGTTTTACCTTTGAAAGAGTCACTTTTCTGCAAGTGCCCTGAGGGCAGTAAATTTACACTATGCATAAGTGAAACCTCCATTGAGAGGACATTAGGAAGCACTTTGTCATTCCAGACATACTTACATTTAGGATTATAGACCTCAGGTGCTTCTGGGCAAATGCATTAGCCATTTCCTGTTGTGGAATTTAAAGATGAAATAACATGAGTGAAATATAAACAAAAAGCCCACACAGTGCATAAAGGAGAAAATGGAAGTAGCCTATGAATTGGAAATAGCACTGGCACACAACAAAGTGCTTTTCTACAGACTGTCAATTTAGCACAGCATCTCAGCACAACTCATAGATGGCTCCCCTACAGAACATCACTGGTGTGGAGAAAGCCACTAGCAGAGTCAAAGCACAGAAGCAAATTTAGCTTAATGTTGGACATCAAATGGTACTTCACTGCTAGGATATATGGCAGCAGGGAGCACACTGTGCATTGCCCAGGAAAAGTCTGCCACCTCCAAGAGCTTCCTCCAATTAGCATTTCACAGCTTTGTATACCAAGGTGAACACCCAAGATAACAAGAGCTATGGGAGGCAGGTTTCAGGTCTCTTCCCTCTCAAAAGCTCTCCCTCTGCAATTTATTTCCTTTGTCCAGTTTCTAAAGAGATGATCAGAAGGCAGCTTGAAGATGATTTGCAGAAGCATTTCAATTTACAAAAATACAGGCTAATAATTTTCATGCTTAGAGGAAAGCTTCCAGTTTCCCTCTTGACTGCATGGCTTCCTTCTCTAGATGAGGAGGGTTTCCCAAACATCAAGTCATGATGACAAACAGTCTCAGCAGATGCAAGATGCCTTCAGTTCCAGCAACATATGCATCTGCAAAAACCTAACCTGTGCTTTCCTTGCAAATTGTGAAGATGCACTTTCTAACACATCAGTGACCTTATCACCCCTGCTAGGAGAATGGCACAAGTGCTAATGTCAAGGTGAATATAATGAGTTTGCTGCTACAAGCAAAATCTTTTGGGTAAGAAAAATCTGTTGGGCATTTTATCATCTGGAAGAAGTCCAAAAGAACTGACAGTCTGAGATCTCTCTTTACATTCCTGTGCAGTGCAGATTGAGAATTGGGAGCAGATGTGGAGTCTCAGACAATTGCACTCAATCAGCTGTACATTCTGAGCAATCCAAGACTTTCCAACTGCTCCCATCAACATCACTCTTGACAGAACAAGAAGTCTGCTAAAATGTATGCATTAACCTTGTTCAGAATTCCTATTATCCCTTTTGATCCAGACAGAAACCTCCTGAACCAAGACAGTGACTGACAGCCAAGCTGTAATGGCTGCAAGTTCAGCAGCACTCATCTTACAACCAAAGTGAGTCAGTGCTTGAGTGGAAGGTATCTAAGGAGCATCTAGATGAAGTAGGAGGTGCTTTCAGAGAGAACACACTGCCCTCTGAGTCATTATTTTCTACTACTATTTGTGAGATGTAGTACTGAGAATAGGACAAGGCTGTGTTGTTAGCATTTGCTCATGCATGCCACACAAAGAATCCTTTCTCTGAAGGAATTAGTTTGTACGTGGGATGGAGTTAACAGGTGACTGAAGCAGATAAGAAGTGGGAAGGACAAAGACAATTAAACAATTCTAAACAGCATAGAAAGAAGCATGAGGACACAGACAGTCAAACCACTGCTAAGGGATCTATGGTCTGCTGAGAGTCCAGTAAGGGCCACTTTGCTGCTTGATGGTCACAGAAACACAGAATGATTTATGCTGAAAGGGATGTCTTGAGATCACCTAGTCCAACTCTACTGGCTCAAGCAACATCAGACAAATCTGCTTGCTCAGGACTGTGTCCAGTCAGGTTTTTAATATCTCCACTGATGGAGACTCCATCGTCTCTCTGGGTAACCTGTTGCAGTGTTTGACCACTCTCATATTTATGTCTTGTGGGTGTGCATGTTTCATGTGGAATTTCCTGGGTTTTAAGCTGTTCCCACTGCCTCCTGTGCTGTCAATAGGCACAACTGAGAGGAGTCAGGCTCCCTATTTTTTATTCCCTTCCATCAGATATTTAAACACATAAAACCTCCCTGAGTCTTCTCTTCTTAAGGCTGACCAATCCCAAATCTCTCAGGCTCTATTCATATGGAAGATACTCCAAGTCCCTTAGGCAACTCCATGGCTCTTTGTGGTCATTTGGATTGTATTCAAGGGAGGGGAAAAAAGTGAAATATCCCTTGGAATTTTGTTTCCTATGAAGTCTATGATCTTTGCTGAATTACCAACAGAGGAGTATGATTTTCCTTATGTTCATGTATTAAGCATATCCATTAATTTTAGAAATTATGTAACATTTACTGAGATGGCAGTTTGCACTCTGAAGGTGCTGCATCCTTGAAAAAAGTGGAATATTCTCTGTGCCATGCATAAAACCAAAAAACCTACCATTATCTCAATACAGAAGGTTCCAAATCAACCCATTAACAAGAAGGGTGATTTCCCTGGAGTTAGCAGAAGGCAAAAAACATTCTTAAACTACAATCACCATAAGGGAGAAGTCACAAATTAGGCAGAATTTATGCTCTAGTCCCCAGTCAGCATCAAGTTTTGTGACTGCTCTTCACAGACAAACAGCTCTATCTTTAGAAGGATGCAGCTGGATATGAAACTGTCATTAGCACAAGTGAGATCTGGGCTATAAACTCATGGTGCAGTAAGTTTAAGAAGATCCAGATTGCTAAAAGACTTGTTCCAGTTTTACAGTTGGTTCACCTGGTCAGTCTTGCAGTATCAGTTTCCTTTTGTGACCACCTGTATGACCTTGTGTGCACAGAAAGCCATTCAGGGTTTCTCCTGCTACTGATTGCTCTCCCCTCCACAGTCTGAGTGCATCCCCAGGAGTCCTCCCGCCCTTCTCCCTGGGTTCATCCACTCTCTGAGGCTGTGGGCATCATCCCTGGGATACAAGGGGGCACAGCTAGAGAAGAGCTAACATGCCTACAGCCCCCTACATGACCAGCCCCCAGGCTTGAGTTACTTACAGTGATGGGCAGGTCTAGTGGGTTAAGCAGCTTGTCCTGCTGGCAGAAAGCAAAAAAAGGCACAAAGAGAAGCAGACAGGATTTAGCTTGGAGTCCAGGAATAAGGCACAAACAGGGCACTAGAGAAGAAAGGCTTAACACAGCAAAGCTACACAATACACACATATGCACATCTTGCAGGTAGCTGAGATCTTGGGAGTTTCCTCAGAGCAGGGCAGTGTTTCATTTCTCATGTTTGCTTGCAGGAATATCCCCCTATGACTTAAGAAAAGTCCCTTTTTGGGGGAGAGGGAGGTGGGTGTTTCTTTATTAAGAATACACAGCCCAAGGAGTCTACCCAGCCTACCTTTCCCATACACAATTAACTTAAAAAAACTTCCCATGCTGTCTGCAGGATTACTTTCTGTCTCTGAAGGTCTTTCAGAATCCTTTCTGAGCATCTCCTAAATATAGATGTGTGCTCCAGGACACATTATTAATGGGATGGCACTTTTTCTCCTCTGTTGCCATACTGAAACAGGCACTTAAGTTCTTGGCAAGGTCTGAGGTCTACCTTGCCCAGACAATATGATTTCTGAGGCATAAACAGCCAGGCAGCAACCATCACTCAGGTTTAAAGCCAAAAGGCAAGAACAAACCTGTCTCTTGTCCTCAGGTGCCTTCAGGAAGAGGGCATTGATCAAGGCAATGGCATATGTCTGAATCTCTTGGTTTGAGCTGCAGAAACAAAAAAGGCAGCCTTGTGAGGCAACAGGCAGTACAGAACATTACAGCTTGCTGCTTTACCTGCACCATCAGAACACTGACTACAGCAGTTGTGCATTTTCAACAGACAAGCAGGACTCATGTAACCTATGCTTATGATGTTCAACTCTTCAAAAGGCTTGCAAAAACCTGACAGAGATTTCTGACTGATAGGTCCATTATCCAGCAGACAGAGAAAACTGCAGCCCAGCACCACCACAGTTTGTTTCCAGTGCTGAAACTATCTCTGTAAAACCTGGTTATGGTACAGTCTGCTACGTGGATACAGCTTGAAACTCGTATGGAGCAAGTTATTTTTCTCCCCTATGCCAATGGAAGCCACCAAAATCAAATGGAACTAAGAACTTCTTCAGGTAAAGGGTGCTTAGCCCCCTCCTAGGTCACACAGAGCATGTGGTTATACTTGTCATGTTCAAAACAGCACAAAACTAAGCTTTTAAATGCCAATGATATTCTTCTGTCCTCCTCCTGATATTCTGTCAAATGCAGGTCTGTTTCCTGCAATACTCTAACTGTTCCTGGGGGGGTAGACCTTGGCTGTAAAGTCACTCTATCCCTCAGCCTGAGCCAGTGCACATCACTGTATCAAGCTCTTGTGTGTCAACTAAATTAATATCTGTGCATGAATATTATTTTTTAAAAATATTTTTTATTTATTTAACTACACATGTAGAAATAAAAGATCTTTTCTTAAAAGATCTGAAGCCAATACTTCTTTTAGCTTAAATACCTATTTTCCTCACCTTGACATATCTATAGATAACAACCATATTCTTTCTTCTATTGCTCCCTCGCAAATCTTTTTCATTTTGGCCAATCTGCTGTACTTCAAACATGCAAATCTCCATGCAGCATCCTAGGCTCTCCTTGGGCCTCCAAGCTGCACAGGTCTCTGAAGTCTGACATTCACTTTTGCTCTCCTTTTCAGGGTTTGTTGCTCTTTTCACCACACTGCTTATTTTTTGACAAAGCAGAACAATTTTTTAGGTTAGTTTCTCCTCTTCTAACTCATCTCTTTGGTCATGTTCCATGGTCATGTTCTTCCAGAACATATTCTCTGTTATGAACTGTTGCCTCCTGATGGCCTTGCCAAGAAAACCACCAGCAAATCCTGACTCACCCTCCACCTCCTTTTCTAAAATACTCCCTCCACAGATGCTTTTTTAAGTGACCATTTGTGTTCTGGAAGCACTTAAGCACACAAGTTTATGTCTTGAACAAAGATAATTTGCTTTAAAAAACTGCACAAGTGTGTTCAATGTTAGGAGCAAATCTGTGTTTGAGTGAACCAGAAATCATAAAGCTGAGACAATAAATGCTCTTTGCAGAACAAAGCTGCTGGGGTGTTCAGGAGAACTTGTTTAGCTTTTCTGTTAACCAAATTCAAATGTATAAACATTCCAAGCATGGAGTGACATTGATGCAATACTTTGTTTGCACTGTGATTTGGTTAAACTACTGTTCACTGATTAAAGAGCATCAATCACATTCACAAATAGTGCTTTTCCATACGTTCAGAATTAAAAGGCTTGAGAAAAACCCAACCTGTTCAAAGCTCTAACAACTACATGCAGCTTTTTCATAATGAAGAGTAGAACTGACCTAGACAAACAGCCCTAAGAGACAGAAATTAATTTTCCAGTTTGTTTGGAAAGAGAGGAAAGAAATGAAGGGAATTTTTAATCCCTCCAAGCAAGAAAAGCAATTGTTTTCTTCCTTAGTATGCAGGACAAAACCCACAAGATGATGAGCTCTTACATTCTAGTGGAGACAATTTAAAGACGGGTGAAAGTGACAGACAGCAGGATGCAAAACCTTTGGGAAGTTGTTCTAGTGAAATGCAAGTTTGGTCCTAGCACTGAGCACACTTGGGCAGTTATTTAAAGCTAAATATCTTTGTTCAACACTCATGTGCCCAAGTTCTTCCAGAACACATTTTTCTAGGATCTCACTTTTTAAAAAAATCCATTAGAAATCTTAAACTTCAAGTAAGTTGTCCCATTGGTAATGCTTAAAAAATATAACCTTTAAGTATTCCAAATGTAAGAGGATGTATTTTTAAATAAACAAGTAGTCATAAAATTGGTATAAATCCCACCACTGCTGGGTGGACACTCACACTTGCAGGTGGGAAATGAGCTGCCCCACAGTGATCTCCTCTGCAATCTTCTGGTACAGAGTCTGGCTGTTGAGCACCATGCTCTCCAGGATGGCCAGGGAGCGCTGCAGGATGGACACGTCCACCATGGGCTGGCTCACGTAGCCTGCAATCTGAGCACACAGCAAGCAGCAGGTCAGCTCTGCCAGCCAGCACACCTTGTGGGCACTGAGGGCTCACAAAGGGGGCTGCACTCTGCTCTCAGACAGCACTCAGCTTCTCAGAGTCTTGTGCTCTTCCTGGGAGATGCTTTAAAGAAATAAAATCCGCTCACCGCCTCCGCCCAAACTCACCTGTTTGATGAAGGTTATTGAGACCATGTCCCAGGAGACAATACCGTGGTCCATGAGCTCCAAGAAGGCAGTCAGGGTGAAAGCCAACATCTCACTGTAACTGAGAAATTGAAGAATTCAGTTACAAGAGATCTGCTGGCAAGATAAAAACCCTGCTCAAGCTGGATAAGAGAAAAATGTCACCGCGTTCTCCCAATAACAGAGTTTGGCACCTGGGGGAGCAATAAAGTGCATGCATTCATGCAGATAATTTACTGTTTTGTAGAAAGATATTTTACTTTTCCTGGTTACCAGCACAAATTAAAAGTAGCAGCAGTAAGTCCCTAGTCCTGCCACCAGAGACTCACAATCACCAGGATCAGTACTTGGCTACTCAAAGGAGCAAACATGTTTTCACATCAGAAAAAAAAAATTAGGGAAGTTAATTGTCCTCTAAATATTGGGACCTGACTTGAAATAAAATGAAGGCACAGCATGAATTGTGGAAAATTTAATACATTACCACAAGACAGAAAGATAAAAGAGACTGAAGGGAAGATTGCAAAAAATGCCAAAAATGTATTAGTTGCTAATATATAAGAAGAGCTATAAATGTTATTACAGTAAGTCATCAAGACTTTAAAAGTACTTTCAATGAAATATAACAACTGCAACAGAAAATCCAACTGAATTATTTGTACCATAATTCATTGTGACTGTGCTTGAGGAAACTTCCAGAGCAAATCATGACTGTCTCCTCTTCTGCCCCGTGAGGTTTAGCAAATGACTGGAAAGACTCTGTCTCCACAGATCAGCATTTGCTCCAAGGTTAGCTGCTTAATGCCACTTCAGCAAGCAAAATGAGCCCCTTATTCAAGGCCTTCTCCCAGAGTCCTGGAATAAATGAAACTTACTGGGATAGAAGCTTGGTCCCACTCTCCACAAGCCGTGTCAGCACTGTAATCCCTTCCATGTTGATGAACTCTGTGGCAAAGGTGACGTCTGCTGAAAGTTTTGCCAGTTCCTTCATGGCATCCAGGCGGGCTTCCATGCTGTGGGACTGGATCCTCTCCATCAGCTGGCGAGCTGCCCTGGACTGGCAGGAAAGAGGGATGGTGCCAGTTACAGCCCAGGCACCTGCAGGCTGAGTCCTGCCACCATCAGCATTCTGTCAGAACCCACGGGTGGGCAGGGGGAGCAGAGCCAGGGTAGAGATAGCAGCAAAGTCACATTCAGTAGCTGCAGTCAGCAAGTCTAAGACAGACTAAAAAAAGGCTTCTCTCAGCAACAGTTACAGCCAAGCAGGAGGTGAGTGAAATGCTGGTTTGCATGTTAGAGCAAATGCCTGTTTTTCTCCTCGCTGAGGTGAGTGGAGGTGGGTACAGAAATATGGAGCAACACCATTAAAGAAATGCAATATTGATAAAAAGACTCATGATCTAATTTTGTGTATCCACAAGACATTCTGTAAGATTTCTCAGGCACAGATCATTATATCCTCTTAATTCCCTTTTGCCCAAGTACCTTCTCCCAGTCCTACCTCAGTTCTATGCCAAGACATTTGCACAAAAAAAAAGGTTTAAGAATTTAAATAAAAAAGAAAGCTGCAAAAGATGACTGTTGAAGGCACAATAACAATAATTCAGCAAGAACAACCTCCTCTTCATCAAATTTGTCTCTATTTTAATTTTTTGTATTCGGTTGCTGGAACTGTTGCTTTCTAACTGACCATGCCAAGTGCACTCACATTGAAAATTCATTTGTCAGGTGTTTCATTGCATTCTAATCTAGGAGATGCATTAAAACTGCAGACTGGATTTGTTGACAGGAAGTCCTATAAAAAGGCAGAGCATCCAAAGGAAAGACACACACCACAGGCAGGAGGGGAAACAAAGAGTGCATGCCTCACTGCATGGAAGGGCCCACAACAAAGGTAATTTGCAATCTCCCCCTGCAATTTGGGGAGAAGGAGAAAGAAAAGCCAAGAGGTAAGAAACAGCCTGCCACCCATGGAGAGTTACTGAGAAACAGGGAGGTGAGGAAGCATTTACCGGGGAGACTGCCAGCTGGAGGATAGTTCCATTCTTGATGTCACAGCGAGTCTGGAAAGAAAACCCAAACTTAAACTGTGGAAAAGTGGGGGGGAAATAACCCAGCTGGATCTACAGTGCACATCTATGCAGAGTAAAGGGGCTCCTGTGCCACACAGCCCTCCTGAGGGTACTGAACTTGAGTGCCTGAGTCCCCACACCCAGGCATGCAAAGGGAGCAGTGCAGAGCTCCTCTGCTGAATGGCACCATTTGAGTCTGAATCCCTCTGAGAGCAGAGATGCTGCTCCTCAAGGATTAGTGCCAGTATTGTTCCATGCCTGTAGCCCAAGACATTCCGGACTCTCACCCAGGATATCAGCAAACTGCCTCTCCCACTGACCTGCTCTGTGATGTAGAGCTGAGGACCATCAGCATAACGCAGCGTGTAGTACTCAGGGTTTGGCAACGACCACCTGGCAGAGGAGGAAGAAGGATACATTAAGCATCTTTGTCCCCTTTCTTCTGACTGTCAATTAGGAAATGGAGCTTGATGTCAGGAAGATGCAGAAGAAGTTTCAAGCAAAGCTTTAGCAGGGGAAATTAGGTCTCCCAAAGAGGAGAGAAAACTCCTCTTGAGGACAATGTGGGACATAAGCCTACTCTAAATCAGCTCTGTGGAACACTTGAACAAGCCTACACTTCAAGAACAGCAGGATGGGCCAATCCTCAGAGAACTGACCCCAAGGCATACAAATGCACACACTTAGAATTGGAATAAAAATGGATGGCCTCCATTTTCCAGGAGATCTTTTTCTTCACAATTGAAACCCCAGCCCGTTCCATGGCCAAAACCAGCAGCAGGCAGCAAGGACTGTGCTAGCAGCACATTAGCAAGCAGCAGACTTCCACAGCAACCCAGCAAGATTTGTCAGCAGGACAGACTTTCTCCACAAGGATTCCCAGAGAACTACTCACCCATCACAGACCTCCTTGATGATGGATGCAAGAGGCCTTTTCTAGAACAGAAAGAGAGTCCTCAGTAGCCGTGTTCCTCTCAACCAGAAAGGAATACTGCCCATTTCTATGCTTCCCACATTCCAGTATCAACGCTGGGGTGCCTTTCCTCCCCCATCTGGTTACCAGGTCTCACCTGATCTATTTCCAGCAGCTGGGCATTGGCACCTGGCCACTCAACAGCCACTTTCACAATGTCTGAAGGTGGTGGCATTGCTCCAGACTCCTCCAGGTGCCCTTACAACAGCATACACCTCCACACCTGTTCAGAGAAAGGATAGTGAGCATCTTCTCTGAAAATCATTTCACTTGCTACACTGGATCTAACACCAAGCTTTGAAACACCTAAGCTCAGCCTTATGGTTTCCTGGGCCTGACAGGGACAAAACAGCCATTATTAGCAGAGATCAAGGCCTCACACAAACAGCATGTTGTGAAATTGCATGCCCAGCTTCCTCACCTGAGAAACACTTCTGAGAGCTTGTTGGGACACTCACAAGAAGAAGGGTCACTGATCAGCAAAGCCCCATCTGCCACCCACTGTCTGTACTGGCAGCTCAGGCTGCAGGACCACTAAAGCAGCAGCTCCCTAGGCTCAGCTAGGTGAGAGCAGGAACAGACTGTCCAGGTAGCCCACTCCCACAGGCTGGTGTTAATTCATGCCCCATCCAAATTTCTTAGACAACTTGATCCACTCAGGATACCCAAACAGGCTTTTAGGCAAAGCAGCAGCAGCTAACTTTATCCTGTTCCCTTTTTGTAACATCATAAATCCAAAACACGAGCATCCATCACAGAAAATAAGGTAACTCAGCATTTGCTCTGGAAGTGTACCTTTCACTCCTTTATGTGCCTTTCAGAGCATAAGCTTGCATTCAGACCAAACCCTGAACACAAATTAGTTGTTAGACACAGTGGTTTGTGCCCAAAAAATTTGACTACGTAACCTCTTGCACTCCTATCCTTAATCCTAAACCAGATTCAGAATTTCATTATATTCTGGAAAGCCAACCCCAATTCACAGAGGTGGCCACAAGTCAGTACTCCTGGCCTTCTCTTTCTGTTTGAGCACCAATCCCAAGAGTGGCTTGTATTTTCTTATAACTCATGAAATGACTGTAAGGCTAAACACATCTCATTCAGAAAAGGGCCAGTCAAGTTAGGTTCAAAACAACATCTCCAACCTTCCAGATAAGCAGCACACATTAGCTGACCTTAGAAAAGCAGCAGACTCAGGGCAATTACCAGTACTCCCCAAAGAGCCCAGTTTGTATGACACCCCCAGACCTGCAGGGTTTTCCCGTATTAAATCTAGGAACAGATAGTTCCCAAATGGTGTGTGATTTCCACTCACTGCTCTCCAGCAATTAAAGGCTATGATGGCCTGAAGTGAAAGTGTGAGAAACATCAGTCCTGTGCAGAATCACACCCTCAACATCCCCAGCACCAGCCTGCAATAACTGAACAGGTAATTACCTCTCCCACGAGCGAGCCAAGTCACAACCAGAAAACATCTACATCTATTCAATGTTCAAGACACAACAAACACACAGTCAAGAGACAAGGCTCAAAGATTAGTCCCCGAGTATTAAGAACTGTATTTGCAACTTTTTAAACTAATTTACCCATGAGTAATTATGCATGAGTAATTAGCATCTAATTACCACTTTTCCCTTCAGCCTCTTGCAGTACAGTCATAGTCTTATTTGTATTGCAAGTGGCAAGTTGCTACTGAAAAGTACAAGGAAATACAGCAATTTATATGCCAAAACAAAGATGTCCAGATTACTAGAGGTAGAAGCCTTTAAAAATGTCTAACTTGTCCTTTCCCACTCAAAGAACATGCCTCATTCAGACAGGGGAAGTGCCCATTAAAACAGAAATGCTGATATGAGGGGAAATCCTGCAGAAATCATAGAACATTTAGTTGGAAAACACCCTTTAGGTCATGAAGTCCAACCATAAACATAACACTGCCAAGTCCACCACTAAATCACATTCTCAATAACCATATAAATGTCCTGTTTCATCCATTCATACTTCAAAAAAGTACTGCAGAGGCACACAGCACCTACAGGTCATGCACTCTACCTGCAGCTCTCCTGATATCCTCACCACCAAAACCAGGGACCAACCAAGTTGTATTGCACTACCTTGGTATCTTAAAAAAAAAACCCAAAAAACTCTCAGCTGCATACAAATTCAAAGTAGCTCACTATGATACTTAACACTTATTTCTGTCCCAAATTTCTTCCATAAATGAGCACCCACTCATGACTGGCAACCATGCTCCCTATTCCAATCAGTATTCAAGGCACAGCAAATACACAGTGAAAGAAACAGAGCTTCAAGACTCTGAAAAATATCTTCAAGGTATTTTTTTTGCACAGCAGCACCACAGAGCAGACACCACAGGTATCTCTTACAAAGACAGAGATCTGAACACCAAAGTGACTTGGCTGAAGAGAACCCAGAGAAGCAGGAATTAAAAATTTAAAAAGGTAGGAAACTTTTTAGAACAGTCTGGGTCAAACAATGCTTTGAAGGACCAACACAGATCAATAGTTCAGCAGAAGCAGCTTTCCAGAAGAGGATGACTGGACTGCAAATACAAAGGGTACTTCAGGTCAGCCTCTTAACGTGAGGCTGTCTGCCAAAAGCATGCTTTGAAAAGATTTCACTGTGCATCTGCAGACAAGAGGGGTGTCAAGATGTTTGGTTTTACAATGGATATTTTGCAGTGCAACAATGATAGAGCTGATAAAATTGTTGAGAAGCTCTTGTGAAGAAGTACAGACCACGATGTTGCGCAATTGTGTTTGTCAGTCAGTCACTTATGTGCATGCTCTCACAGCACATTCTTCTCAACAGCACGTAAACAATTTCTCACGGTTTGTACAGAGAGATAGAAGCCAAGCTAAAATCCACCAAAAATTATTTCAGTCTGCTTCTGCAGAGTGAGATCTGTCATATAAGGCAGTGGTGCAGGGGTAGCTGCAGGGCAAGGAAAAATCAGCAGAGCCACTAAAAACACACTATTCAAAAGACTTCTGAGAAGCTGCAAGCTAAAACAACTACAGTATTTTAAGCAGAATTTCCCTATTCACAAACTCAATCTTCTTTTCATTACAGATAGAGAACAAAGTGTGCTGCACACAGAATGAAAATGAGGAGGATGAAAGAACATTCCCTGAAAAAGAAAAGCTGCCTGGTAGAATCACCCAGTCAACAAGCAAATAGCTGCAGCTTCTGAAACCTGTAGATGCAACAAAACACCGCCAGCAGTCCTCAGCAAGTCCCCAGATGGTACCAACTGGCCAAGCTGAAGTTGGAAGTGACATTGGCAGAGGGACTAGTGGGACAGGTGGGCAGAAAAGACATTCCTTGGCCAAGCAGCATGAAAGGGTAGGAGGTAGCAGAGTCCAGCCTGAAGGCTATGCAGCTTCCTATGCTACCTCACACACCAAGCAATGAGAAACACCCCTCTCTAGATAAACCAGAGAAGCAAATGGCTCGGATTCCCTGCCTCTGGAATCCTACATTGCTCCAAAGGCCTGCACTTTGGGGGTAAAGCACTATGCCTATGGGCCCCGGTCATGCACATTTCAACACAGAGACCATCTCCTGGCAAAGATAGAAACTGATAGCAACAAGCAAAAAGAGAACTGCTTTATTACGTTTAATCAGTCAAGTGACTTCAAAGCAGCCAGCCAGGCGCCAACCCCCGAAGCTTGGCTTAAAACCCAGCTAAAGGCATTAAACAAGAATCGTTCTGCCCAGCGCTGTCCCTCGGCTCCCGAGGGGGCACCGGCCTCGCCGCTCTCGGAGGCTGCCCCGGCGGCAGCGGGGGCGGTGCGGCGGCAGCGCGGCACAACGGGAGCTGCGGCCGTGCCGTGCCGGGCGGAGGAGCCAGCCCGGAGTCCGGGCCGCCGGCAGACCCGAGGCGCTCCGCCGACGGCTGCGCTCCCTGTCCTTGTCCTTGTCCGGCAGCGGCGGCGGGGGGAGCACGGAGAGCCGCAACCATGGTGAGCCGGGCGGGCCCGCGGGGCGGGGGGCCGCCGGTGCGGCGAGCTCCGCTCCGCTCCGAGCCGAGCCGGGCCGGGCCGCGCGTAACGCGGCGCTCTCTTGCAGACGGTGGGGAAGAGCAGCAAGATGCTGCAGCACATCGACTACCGCATGCGGTGCATCCTGCAGGACGGGCGCGTCTTCATCGGCACGTTCAAGGCCTTCGATAAGCACATGAACCTCATCCTGTGCGACTGCGACGAGTTCCGCAAGATCAAGTGAGCGCTGCGGGTGCCCCCAGCCCGGCTCCCCAGCGCGGGGCTCGGGGCCAGGGCTGGGACAGCGTGTGCTGCCGGCTCCTGCAAATGCAGTCATGGCTTTAGTCCCTTTTGTCAAACCCCCAAACTGCCAGAGCTTATGGGACCCTTTGTTTCAGTTCTTTCCTAATAACCAGCATATGTGATGCCAGTAATGGGTTTAGTCTCTTTTGTCAAACCCCCAAACTTCCAGAGCTTATGGGACCCTTTGTTTCAATTCTTTGCTAATAACCAACATGGGTGATGCCAGTTGTAGGTTTAGTCTCTTTTGTCAAACCCCCAAACTACCAAGGCTTATGGGACCCTTTGTTTCAGTTCTTTGCTAATAACCAACATAGGTGATGCCATTTTTAGCAGTTTAGATTTCTCTGTGTACTTAGCTTGAGGCATATAAAAATGTGCTCATCTCTGGAGAAGCAGTCTAGTCATGTATTCTGTTGTAGGCTCAAAGAGCAGCGTTCATTCATTCTGTTTTTCCTTCTGTTTTGCAATATTTTTTTCTCCCCAGACCTAAAAATTCAAAACAGCCAGAGCGGGAAGAGAAACGAGTCCTTGGTCTTGTGTTGCTGCGAGGGGAAAACCTGGTGTCCATGACGGTTGAAGGACCACCTCCAAAAGATGTAAGAATGAGCAGAGAGCTAAAGAAAAAAGAAGGGAGATTGATGGATTTGCTTCTTTTCAGGGGAATGCTATTATTGTATTGTTGTAGACTTACAGATCTTACAGATGCTGTTGTGACTAAGTCCAACAAACTTCTCTGCAGGAAGTTCTTACTCCTTTGTGGGCTTGGACATGTCATTGGACAAAGGAAGGCTGTGGGCATCTGTAGGCTCTGAAGATTTCTGATAAATCTTTCTCTTTGGGGGCTGTGTTTTCAGACTGGAATTGCCCGGGTACCCCTCGCTGGAGCTGCTGGAGGACCTGGTGTTGGGAGAGCAGCAGGGAGGGGAGTACCAGCTGGGACTCCCATGCCACAGGCTCCAGCAGGATTAGCTGGCCCTGTCAGAGGAGTGGGAGGACCATCCCAACAGGTGAGATATTATGACCCATGTGCCGTTTATTTTTTGGTACCAGTGTGATGCAGGAAATTGGTGTAGTGGAAGAACTGTAATCTTAGTTTGTTACCACAAAGTTTGAGCCTAGTGAGGCTTTTTTTTGGTAGTAGATCTCCCTAAGTATTGTGCTGTATGACAGAAGAAGAGGGTTGAAAAGTGCAGCTTTTCACACATAATTCAAGTGGCATCCATTGACTTGTATTACAGGCTGTAGTATTATTTAGTAAGTTAAGAGAAGACTGGTGTAACTTTCTGAAGGGGAATATCAATGTGATTTTTTTCGTTATTATGATAAAGCAGGTGCTATTTTTTCTGAGTCTATTTGTTTTGTCTACAGGTGATGACACCCCAGGGTCGTGGAACAGTTGCAGCTGCTGCTGCAGCAGCCACTGCCAGCATAGCAGGAGCCCCAACTCAGTACACACCAGGGCGTGGGGGTCCTCCCCCACCCATGAGCAGAGGAGCCCCTCCTCCAGGTAGGAATTACTCTGGAGAGCTCATGTTTTATTGCAAAATTGGTAATGAAACTTTTCTGATGAAAATCTGGTACTGTGGGAAACATCCTGATACCCAGCTAGTGCCTTGAATCCTAGCTGGATTTACATGCTTGTTTTTTTTCTGGCTTAAGGAATGATGGGACCTCCTCCAGGCATGAGACCACCAATGGGCCCACCCATGGGAATGCCACCTGGCCGAGGGGCTCCGATGGGAATGCCTCCCCCAGGCATGAGACCACCACCCCCAGGAATGAGAGGTGAGCAGAGCTATCCCAGCTGCCACGGGGCTCTGAGAAGCTGTAATAAAATGTTTGAAGGGTGATGCATTCCAGTGTCTCCCTAGCTCTGCTGTTTGTCGTAAGTGCTTTGGTGCCAAAAAGGGGTCCAATGGCTATTTTGAGCATGTGGGAAATGTCTTTTTTGTTTAGTGCTGCTGCTTCTTTTCTCTTCAACTCTTTCCTTTGTTCCCAGGACCCCCTCCACCTGGCATGCGCCCCCCCAGGCCGTGAGAGTTGTGTAATGTACCTCTGAACTGGGAGAAGACCAAGGAAGGGGATACACTGAGCAGTACCACCTGTCAGACCTCTGCTATGTATATTTTATATCCATTGCTGGTAATGTTTGCCCTTTTTAATAAAGCTGGAAAACCTACTACTAGGAGTCACTGTTGTGCTGGTCTGTTTGTGTCAAGAGTGCAGTCATTACTTTTTACTGCTCCACATTGGTCATCCCAGAAGAGCAAGCTTGAGCTTTTTAATAAAGCTGGAAAACCTACTACTAGGAGTCACTGTTGTGTGGTCTGTTTGTGTCAAGAGTGCAGTTGGTCATCCCAGAAGAGCAAGCTTGAGGAAAAAAAAGCTTAATTTGTATAGACAGGAATTAACAGTTGGTCTGTGTTCCTTACAGGAATTAAAGCATAGCAATGAAATTTAACAAGGCTGACGGAAAAAAAACAGATTAGGAGAGTGGAGATGGTAAAAAATTAAAGAAACTATCTTTGTGACGGGTGGTTTGAAAAACTTTTTTTCCCCTATTATAGAAAAGGGAAACCACAAGAATATTTTTTCAGCTCTGTTAATTGTTTGAGATCACCAAAGTGCATGAGCAAAACTTTGTTCAGTTTTTGCCATAAAGTTATTACATACATGAACTGGAAAGATGCAACATATTCCAGCTTTTCTAGCCATCCATAAAACAGTCAACATCTTACAAGAAAAATAATCCTTTATTTCACGGGTTGCTAGATGTTTTCACAGTCTTCAACCAGGTAATTGACAAACATCCCAGAGTTATTCCACAACTTGAAGAAAAACTTCAATTTTACTGAGGTTGTCTCCTGGCAGTATTACAAAATTGAGGGCCTGTACAGTGTGTCTGAAATTATTCATTTGGTAACAGTTCTTACTTTCTCTTATACCTGCAAGAGAAGATAACAGAAATTATATTACTCCATCAACCCAACTCTCAATGACAGATGAGGAGCAGCACTGAGCATTTTCTAGGCAAAACAGTGTCCCAAGTAGAAGCCCAGGAATGTGTTAAAGGCCCTATCCTTGATTAGCCCCAGCATCAGACCTGCAAAAAGAGGGTACCACAGAACCAACACACCTTTTAGTAAGGGCCTTTAAACAATCACAAGAGGAAGAAGAAGAAAGCAAGGAAAAAGCCCCAAAACTTGAACAAGAAAGTAAAGGGAACTATACCTGGACTTGGATTTGAAGTTCCCTCCTTTCCTGCGCTGGGCAATACCCAAGCGTTTTCGATCTTCAAATGATGGGCTTTTGAGAGAGAGGGGATGGAGGAGAGGTCAGACATGTCACAGAATTATATCAGCAGGACAGGTACTTCTCAAAAGAACCCTGCCCCGATTTCAGAACCTCTTCCCCAATATCACAGCATCCCTGAGGAAGCACAGAGATGCAAACAAATTCTCATTACTGCAGTCTGTACTAATGTAGACCTGCTAAGACCTCACCCGGCACGGTACTGCTTCAGAGCCTTCCTGCTCGTGTTGGTCAGCTCTTCATCAAATACAGACAATTTCTTCTTCTTCTTGGGACCTAACAAATAATAACACTGGTTGTAAACAGAAGGCCACAGCATCATCACAGCACTCTTGAACACAACAATTAGCCGAAGCATGAGGCAAATGACTGCAAACATGGACCCTGGGCCAGCACTTGTGGCCATTCCTTTGAAGATCAGTGCCTCTCTATACAGACTAGATTAATTTACCTATTTCTAGCAAAGTAAGTGACATAAAGTAAGTTAGCTGTAAAACAAAAGTCTCTACCTGCTGGTGCTGCTGCTGGTTCCTCCTCTGGTAAGGCTCTGGCTCTCTTTGCTCGGCGATTCCTCTTTGCCAGCCGCTCAGCATACATTTGAGATTTCAAGATCTCAAACTGTGACCTTTCCTCTGGCTGAAAGGTGTTAAAATACAAGTTTTGGTGATGTGAAGTTCTGCTAAGGGAAAACTATGATAGTCTGGCCAGGGTCCCACTTGTTGACAAATAAACTCACTGTCATTTGGCCTTTTTTCTGTGTGTCCTGAACAAATTTCTTCCTTTTCTTTTTCCCTCGTAATGCTAGGTCAAATTCCTGCAGGGCTTTAGCCACTGGAAAGAGAAAGAAAAACAGAATAAAGAACCTCTTATAGCACAGAGCAGAGGCCAGCTGTGGCTATAGAATTTAACATGGCCACAGCATCATGACTCACATTTCTCTTTCTTCCTCTCCTCACGGGTCTGGAACCAGCTCCGCTCCACACTCTCACTTCCAGCCTCTTTTTTTCCTGTTTCCAGCTGCTTCTTTGCCTTGTTGATCTGTGTTAATTCAGACAAGATGTGAGCTCATGGTAGCTAAAAATTACTCCTCTCTTCTCTTTCGAAAATAGGCAGGTTAAGTACACTTAGGGTAACCTCATAATGGACTGTATGACACCAGATACTAAAAAAATTGCTCACCTGGGCCTCTGACTGCTGCATTTCACGTTCCTCGCGCTCCAAGCAGAGAACTGCATAGATATCTTTCTCTAAATTCTCAATCTTCTCCCGAAATTTCAATATGACATCTGTAAACAATACCATATGAACACCAGAGGCAGCTCATATGAAGTCCATCTTGTTTTTCAGCACCTCCTTTAGTGTCCCTCTGTACCATGATATTCCGTGTGTACTCTCTCCAGTTTTGTACCTCAGTAAATAAAAGTACCACATACCTTGGGGGAGGATTCTGGCTTTCACTGGTGCTTTAGCAGTCTTGACAATCTCCTTCAGCATCTTGCGCTCTTCCTCGCCCACCAGTGAAACCGAACGACCAGCCTTGCCTGCCCTGGCTGTCCGACCCACACGGTGCACATAGTGTTTGATGGTGTTAGGCATGGTAAAATTGATTACCTGTAACAGAAACAGTGTTAGTAGGGAATCAACATTAAATGCCTCCTCAAAAAGCACAGCATTTCAAATACTCACTGTTTTAACACCTTCAATATCAAGTCCACGTGCAGCCACGTCTGTAGCTACCAGGATATCAATCTGCTCATCCTTAAAGCGCCTGAGCACAGAAATCAAATGCATTAGCAATGAATGTAGCCATCTTTTTCCACCCTAAAACTTCCAGCTTGGAAGTTTTTAGCTTAGGCTTGCTAACTGAGCCTGCCAATACCTGAGTGACTCCAGGCGCTGTGTCTGAGAGAGGTTCCCGTGAAGCTCCCCAACCCGCAGGCCCATCAGTCCCAGCAGGATGTGCATGCGGTGCGCTTGCTTCTTGGTCTGGGTGAAAAGCATCACGTGGTCCTGGAACGTTCGTGTCAGCAGAGCTAGAAGAAAGTCCTCTCAGAAGCCTGCTCCACAGTCACTCAGCGATCCCAGCTTGCCTCGGCTCATCACTAACCTGTTACAATGGCCTCCCGGTCCCCCTCCCGGTTGGGTCTGATCCGGATAAATTCCTGTCGCAGGAAAGGCGCAACATCCGTGTTGCTGTTCACGAAAATTCGGACGGGATTTTTCAGGGAAACTGAAGCCAAATCTTTCACCTACAAAAAGAGGTTAAGGAAAAAAAAGTCCATGTGATTTCTGATAAAAGACCTGACAAATTCTTCCCATTCAACTTCCTGCCTGGGTATGTTTCTCAGCAGCTTGTCTTACCTCCTCAGTCATTGTGGCAGAGAAAAGCATTGTCTGACGGTGGTGGGAACACAACCTGATTATTTCCTTCATCTGTTCCTCAAAGTATTCATCCAGCATCCTACACAGGAGAAAAAAAACAAGGTAAGGCAGCTTCACTTGGCCTGGCCAAGAAACATTACACAAGGCAGGACAACAAGGACAGCCTGAGAGAAAGGAAAGCAGAAAACTGCTATGTTTTTCATTGCTGTCCTGCTTACCCTACCTGTCTGCTTCATCCAAAATCAGCACCTCAACGCTGCTCAGGTGGAAAGAAGGGCAGTTGTGGAGATGATCAATCAGTCGCCCAGGAGTGGCAATAAGAATGTCTGGCCCTGAGCGCAGAGCAGCTTCCTGAGTCTTCACATCCAGGCCACCTGAAAGAGAGGGAATACAGATTGCTGACCCCCTGAGCACACTGCAGCAGAGTACAGGGATGCAAACTGCCTGAGGAATGGGAAGCACCTCAGAAAAAACCACATCCAAAACCAGAAATATTTTCTTTCTCAGAAACGGGTAAACAAGTACAGCACAACCTTGGAAAGCAAGATTTTAAACCACATTGTATCTACTAGAAGCATAAAACCATGCCTCCAGTTTTATACACAGAATTTCCAGTTCTGTATAGTGGTTTACAATGAGCTGTACAGGTCACACAAATGACTGAACACTCACCTACTGCCAGGCAAGTTGTGACACTGCTGAACTGTGCCAGCTGTTTAGTGACAGAGTGCACCTGAATCCCCAGTTCTCGTGTTGGCACCAGAACCAGCACACGCGTTATTGGAGCCTGACGAGGTTTGTAAATCAGGCGCTCAAGGACAGGCAAGATGAAGGCAGCTGTTTTACCTGAAAAACAAAACGTAAGAAGGGTTACCAATTATTGTGAATAGCTGATTCTCTGTTTCTAGTGCCCTGCTCAACCCCTACCTGTCCCAGTGGCAGCACAAGCACAAATATCCTTTCCCAGAAGACCCACTGGGATACAAGCCTTCTGAATCGGGGTTGGTTGCTTGAAGCCAAGAGCTGTGATTGCCTAGAAAGGAGGGAGAGCAATTAAACTCTGTCTCTGGTGTGGCCACACCTGGAGCGCTGTGCCCAGAGCTGGGCTCATCACTACAAGACACACAGACATACTGCAGAGAGACAAGCAAGGGGCTACCAAGATTATGAAGGGCTTGGGAGGACCTCACATCTGGGGAAAGGCTGACACAGCTGGGACTACTGAGCCTGGAGAAGGCTCGGGGGGAAATCTGTCAATGTCAATCAATAAATACCTGATGAGAGGGTGGAAAGAGGATGGAGCCAGGCTCTTCTCAGTGTGCCCAGAGACAGACACAATGGGCACAAACTGAAACATGGTGATGTATGTGTTTACATATGTTTATGTGGTTTAGCTCCCTCTAAACACCAAGAACCACTTTTTCACCTCAAGGGTGACCCCCACAGAGACTGCAGTCTCCAGCCCTGGAGGTATTCAAAGGCATCTGGACACATTCCTGAGCAGGGGTTGGACAAGATGACCTTCAACCATGCTGTGACGAGTCTTGCTCAAGATGGTGTTAACATATTCAATCTTTGACTGACACAATCAAAGAACAGTTTCCATCAATCTATAATAACAGCTTCTAAAGGACTATCACACTAGCTCCCAAATGATTTGCTTGTCAGAGAGGTTACAAAGCAATGAGAAATTTGACAGTTCTAACTGGTGGCAGGGAGGCTGTACAACATTCTTCAGAGTAACATGTAATAAATCAGCTAGGAAAATACCTTCAGCAAAGGTCGTGAAAGATTCATGTCCTGGAATGACAAGTTATCATCATATTGAGAGGCATCTTCAAAAAAGCTCTCAGCTTCCTAGAAACAGGAACAACAACAAAACTGAAACAACACATGCAGCAACACAACATGTTATTGAAGGGCTCTGGGCTGGTTTCTGAGCTACAATTTGTTAACCAAAGCAAATTCCTCAAAAATAAATACTGGAGAAATTTGACTAGTTTTTAACACTTACCACTTCTCCCTTCTTTGATCTCTTTTTTTCCTTCACTTTGACCTTATCTGCAGAGAGAGAGAAATGTGACAGGAATTAGGAAGCACAGCTAAACCCATAACAAGATGAACTATCTTCACCTTGTAACCTCATACTTTTTGCTCTCAATCCAGATGTTGAGGGAGAAACCTCAGAAACCACTAGAAGCAACTAATGGAGTAAAATTGCTGAGTAAATATCCTTGTTCAGGGATGAGTTCAATTATGGCTACCATTCAAAATAAACTTGATTAAAATCAGAAAGAACGTTGCAGAAGGCAAACAAAATATAAAATGTGTTCCTTGCCCACTCCGAGCAAGGCTTCACTTCAGACTTTTCTTCAGTGAGCCAACTCTGTGTGAGAATTCTTGGCCATCTCAGTGTGTTCTGCTGATACCTGCTTTTGTGAAGATACTTTCATCATCCATTGAATACTCAGACTCCGCATCTTCCTCATCCCTACTGCAATCCTCATGCTCCTTTTTGGTTTGATCATCTTCAGCCTCTGCTGAAGCCTCCTCATCTGCAGCCTCCTCACATTTCACTTTGGCTTGTTTAGCTTCTCTTTCCTAAAAAAAAAAAATATGAAAATATTTTAAAAAGAAATTATTAAAAAGAAACTTCAATCCTTTGTATGTGTTTGTTATTATAAGCCCATTCATTCATTACAAATCCATGGTTCTGCATAACTTTAATCACTAATAATTCTGCAACCTCATCCATTCAGCAACACATCACATGTGGCAACAAACCGAGCCAAGTGATGAGCTGCAGCCAGAGCACCGTGGCTGAGGGAATGGCCAAACACATACCACTCTTTTCAGCAATAAGAAAGACCCTGACCTGGAGCTTCCTTTTCTGTCTCACTTTCTCAATCTTCTCATCCAGCGTCGTAGCTGCTTTCTAGGCAGAAAATCACAACAGGAGAGCTGTAAGAGGAGCCCAGGAGAGCAGTGGGCGCTGTGGCCTCCGGCACCGCAGCTCCGTCCCGGCCTCAGGCCTCACCTTGCCGCGGAGCTGCCGCAGCGCCGCCGTCCAGGCATCCTCCCCGCCGGCCTCCGCCTCCCCGAACACGAAGTCGGCGCTGAAGTCCCCGCGGGAGGGTCCCCGCCGCCTGGGGCCCGGCGCCCGGGGCAGCTCCTGCGGACACAGCCGTGAGCAAGGACCGCGGCCCGGCCCCGCCGCCCCGGCCCGGCCCGCGCCCGCCCGGCCGCACCTCCTCATCCTCGGAGTCTCCAGATTCGGAGTCCACGGGCACCACGTCCCCCTCGGCGATGGTGCCCACCAGGCCCAGGCTCTCCAGCGTGGCCATGGCTGCGAGCCGGAACCCCGCGGGCCACGCGTGCGCTGGGCCGGGCCGGGGGCCGGGCCCGGGCGGGTGGGCAGAGCCGCGGCTGCCTCCGCCCCGCAGTGCCGGGAAAGGAAACCGAAAGCAGGCGCGCCGGGGCCGGACGGGTGGCGGTGCGGTGTGTTTTCCGTCCTTTGCGCTTCTGCTCTGCTTCTCTTCGCTTCCCCTTGCCGCGGGAGGCGGAGAGGGAAGGAGAAGCTCCGTTTCGGGGGCGCTGTCCGCCGCTGGCCGGGGGCGGGGGCTCTGCCCACCGGGCGGGACTTGCGGGGAACTGGAAAGTGAAACTTTGGGGGGAATTGGAAAGGGAAGTGCTGGTGGGTGTCGGGGCAGAAGCGGCGGTCCCCGGGCTGCGCGGGCAGCGCAGCGCAGCATCGCCCGTGTTCGGCCGCAGGAGCACCGCGGTCCCCAGCGCTGCCTTCCCCCGGAGAGCTGGAGCAGACCCCGAGCAGTCCCCGGCCGGGCCATGGAGGGCGCTGGGCAGGAGCCCCACGCCCTACAATTCCGAGGTGGAGCGAGAGGTGAGGGTCCCCCGGGAGTGCAGGGCAGGAGGGCTGGGTGTGGTGCTGGTACAGGGGGGTGCGCTACTTCCCTACCTGCGTACAGCGAAATTTTCTCTCAAGGCTGAGTTTCAACACTTCATTATTTGCCCTTGGAGTCTGTTTGGGGCCATGATGCGGCGATGTGTTGCAGCAGCCTCTTGCTATTTGTTTAGCAATCAATTTTTCCCTAAGCGTCCTGTGGGGAGTCTGACAAAGGCCCCATGGGCTGTGCTTCCTGCCGCTCTGAGAGGCTGGACTTCACCAGGCACTCCATGTTTTGTGCCTGCTATGTACCGTTCAAGTCAGCTGTGACGTTCTCTGTCATTATTTCACTGATGATTAACTCCCGAGGAAATGCTGTCCTGTGCAGAAAATTTAATCTTTCACCTTCTTACTCTGCCTTCAGTTCTGTGGAAAGAGGGTTTTTTTTTAGCTCAAATGAAATCTAAGCATGGCACTCTCTTTAGCAGTTGGATAGAAGGGTACAAATGAGACACCAATTTGAAAATCTGTGTGAAAATGTAATAAGTTTTTAACTTGATGTCAGATGTTCAAAATATGCTGACAATCAGGTCAATATGCTCATTTGTCTTTGTTGGAAGGCATGTTAATTTGGTTGATTTATAATAAAGGAGTGTGTTTTTTTCTGCTTTTTTTAAAGGGCATGTGCTTCGTTTGGACACTGGCTTTATAGGAAACGGCAGAAACAGAACAAATAATGTACCAGGCCAGGCACCTAAGTTAGGGCAAAACCTCCAAGACAGTAATTATACCCTTTCACGTGGGCAAAGAGAAGAGGGGTTTGGTGGTTGGATTTCAAAGGTTCCTCAATCTGGTAAGAATGAACCAAGAATCCAAGGTGAACAGGCCAACAGTGAAGCCACAGGATTCTGGACAAAACAGGAGAATGAGGGAAGGAGAATGAGGGATCAAGGTGGACAAACACATGAGAGAGGCAGAGGACCCTGGAATGAGCAAGAAAATGCCTTTAGAGGAAGAAGGTATCAGCTTGGACAAGCCCGTGAGAGGACCAGAGGACCCTGGAATGAGGAAGAAAGTAGAGGCAGGGGAAGGAGGTATCAAGGTGGACAAGCTCAGGGAGGAGCTAGAGGGAGAGGGCTGAGGAGTGGGTGGGAAAAGGAAGGTAACACATGGAGGACGCAACCTCGGGAGAATCCTCATTTCCACCAGAATGCTACCTCAGGTGGTGGCCACCACAGTGAGCAGCCTCGGCAAGCCAGAAGGATTGGCTATAAATTCCTTGAAAGTCTCCTCGAGAAAGACCCCTCAGAAGTTGTCAGGACACTTGCTTCCAGTTCAGGGTTGAAGGAACTTCTTTCCCAAACAACCATGAACCGCAATTTTGTTCAACTCATTTGCCGGGTGCTTCAGAAAGTGTGCAGTTGCCAAACGGATAGACAGGGTGTCCAACACATTCTTGGAGTTGTGAAGGAGTCCAACTTTCTCAAGGTCTGTCTGCCACAGTATGTGTCTGACATGGTAACAGAAGTAGTTCCTGCTGTACGTCATGAGTACCCTGAGCATATCCACAACATCATTTTACTTCTTCAGCACCTGATAAGTACTTTCCCAGCCAGCTCTGTGCAGAAAGTCTCCATTCTCTTGACAGTCTTGCCAGCATCCATAGATGCCCTGAGAACTTTTGGTGTGGACATCACAGAAGAGACAGAGAAGAATCTCAATCAAGTCCAGATGCTCATGCAGCATCTGCAGGAGAAGAGACGTGAAGGCACACTGAGAGCTGATAAGTGCACATTTATGCAGCCTCAAGATGGGCAAGCAAAAAACTATCGTTTCATGAGCATTTATCCAACATATGATGAGATACATGGTAATGAGAAACCTTTTCTACGTCCCAATTTTGTTTTTGGAAAATATGAAAGCACCAGTATTTATCTTGACACCCACTTCCGACTTTTGAGAGAAGACTTTGTAAGGCCTTTAAGGGAAGGTATCATGGAAGTTTTACAGAACCTCCAGGACAGGAATTTAAGAAAGAAAAAATTTGATGATATCAGGATCTACTTTGATGCACGGATTATTGCCCCATCTTGTACCCCAGATGGCATTGCTTACAAGGTCCAGTTTGACACAAAACCACTGAGGTTTGTACAGTGGCAGAATTCTAAACGATTGCTGTATGGATCCCTAGTCTGCATGTCCCAAGATCACTTTGAAACATTCCTTTTTGCCACTGTTTCTAATCGTAATGCTGCAGAACTTGTCAATGGGATTGTGGAGCTGTGTTTTGATGCAGAGACCCAGCCACTGCTGGGAGAGTTTGAACCCTCAGACTCTTTCCTCATGGTAGAGACAACTGCCTATTTTGAGGCCTATCGGCATGTGTTAGAAGGGTTGCAGAAAATGCGGGAAGAAGATGTCCCATTCCAGAAGTACATTGTGGAATGTGATGCACAGGTGAAGGAGCCAGCATACCTGACACGGGGTACTGTCTACAACCTTGCACCTTTGACGAAGACTTCACGTAAAGAGAAGTGCCCTGATAGCTTGAAAAGTGTCAACATTCTAGATCCCAGTCAATGGCTTTCAATGGAAGCTTTGCAATTAGATGAATCTCAGATGCAGGCATTGAATCTTGCACTCACCAAAGAACTGGCTATCATCCAAGGACCTCCTGGCACTGGTGAGACATATTTGCTTAAAGGCTCTGTAATTTAAGAAGTTCTTGATTTCCCCATATCGGGAGATTAACTTCAGAGAAAGCCAGCTGTACTGTCTCCAAAGCTTTAGTCCTGTGCGTGATTGATGCTTGAGTCACCCAGTTAGTGTGAGCTGTGGAGACAGTTAAATATCCTCAAATAGCCATATCTGATCTTTGCCCACCTAGATGCAAGTAGACACCAACTGCACTGTTGGCTGTGCTTGTATGTTGGGGTGAAAAAGTTTACAATGGCCTTTGAGAACTTGGTCCTTCTTGCTGTGCAGCACTCTTCTACTTGTCTTCATGACATGTTAGGGCTTTGGGAACATTCAGCCATGAACCATAGTGTGAATAAAGTATTACAAGATGGACTGTAATTGTTTTAAATGGTACCTGGATTTAACAGGCACCAGTGCTTTTATTCCAGTAGTATGTGGATGTTTCATGTGCAGCCAAATGTCATCTATGATGCCAGTATCAGAGTGGGCTGGGGGATGCCGTGGGAGAGAGAACCCTGTGTCCAGGTCTGGTGTATTATCCAAAAAACAACATTCTTGCAGACTGTGGCCTTGCTCAGCTACAGGCTGGAATGTCAGTGTCATGCTACTTTGTCTGCATTTTGTAAGCTAGTTACCCCTGGGGTCAGTTCTCTTGGTACAGACCAGATTGGCAGTTTAGGAAGAAATCTTGTATCTGTTTTTGATGATTTCTATGTTTCGAGGCACTCATAGAGGGTGGATTACATTCTTCTGATTCTGAGCTTGTCTTGCAGGGAAGACTTATGTGGGTTTGAAGATTGTTCAGGCTCTCTTGACTAATGATCATGTGTGGCAAACCACTTACCGGAGGCGTCCCATCCTTATAGTCTGCTACACCAACCATGCCCTGGATCAGTTCTTAGAAGGTAAGAGTACCTGCAAGCAGGATGGTGGTAGAATCATAGAATGGTTTGGGTTGGAAAGACCTTAAAGATCATCTAGTTCAACTGACCTGCCATGGACAGGGATACCTTCCACTAGGCCAGGTTGCTCCAAGCTCTGTCCAGCCTGGCCTTGAACACTTCAAGTGGTAGTGCTTCCACAAATTCTCCGGTCAACCTGTTGGTAGAACCTGTAATTAGAAACTATACTACAATTCTTACTCTGCTCATTGTATGGCATGATAACCTGCATTTTGGTTTGATTCTTTTCAGTAACTGTAGCCCCATTTACATAGATTAAAAAAACTTCACTCAGAGCAAACCACTGTAGGATTTGCAGTCAAAGGGTATTTTTCCTACCTCTTGTCTTACTGCTGAAAACTGAGCTTGGCCCTTTAGTTCTAATATTTCTTTTTTATTCACAGGAATATTCTCATTTGCATCAGATGGGATAGTGCGTATTGGGGGCAGGAGTAGCAGTGCAGCCCTGCACAGATTCACCTTGAAGGAGCTGAGGAAGCATACCAACAGATTTGACTTCTCAGACTATGACTTCAGAGACTATGAATATGTATGTACAGACCTCCTGGGAGATGCTGGGACTGGGTTGCCTGTGCATTAGAGGAGATATTAAACCTCCCCCACACCTGGCCTTTCACCTTGTTTTACGCTGAATTTGGCCTCTTAATTCTTCTGTCAGTTTTTTGTCGTGCTGTTAGTGAACTTTGTTCCTCTGAGTGACACTTTCTCTCTTGTCTTTGTTATGAGTAGACAATTCATCAGATGAAAAAGGCTGAGGAGGGTCTCCTTGAAGGAGCGAAGCGGTTGGAGTGCACGGCCTACGGAGTTCTGCATGAGCGCTACTTGAAACCACACATGGCCCCCCGGCACTGGGACAGCCTGAGAAGGGCTGTGGTAAGAGAGGGCCCTTTCTTCTGAGTCAAGCAGTGCCATTGCATGCTTACCATCCTTTCTGCTAATGGGCCTGAGGTTCCCCCAGCATACATCTTTTTAGCATCATTTGGTTACTGGGAAAGTAAGAAAGTGAACAGCAAGGTGTGCCAAAGGACAGTAGTCTAGACAGGCAGGGCAAGTAGGGGCTTTGAATTTTACTCCTTTAAACTGCAGAGATTCTAAGTGATCTTTAGCAGCATAAAAATGCAAGTATCCAAAGGAAAGCCTCTTAAACTGAAGGGAGGAGGGGTACCCTTTCTGAAGATCTGGGGTTGTTTGGAATTTATAGTTCTGGAGGGTGTCTTGGGGGGACTTGTCCTAGTTGCCACTGCTGTAAGGTGCTGCTTTGGTATCATCCTAAGACTCTGAAGTGCAATAGGCCTGACTCATTTGACTTTCCCTGTATTAGGCGGACACTGACTTTAACTACTTTCGTTCACAACGCTCACTGATTCTGGAGTGGCTGGGACTTGGTGTATCTGCCTTCACCCAGAATGCTGCAGAGAATACATGGGCTGAAAATCCAGGTAAAACAAAGAAAACAAAACAAAAAAAAAACAAACACCAGAAAGACACCCACCCCACACACATTTTCTACAATTGTGTTTACCTAAGCAGTGTATGAGTGCCAGAAAAGAGATTATGGTACTTAATAGGCACTGAATGATGTGTGATACTGTGAGGGAGTGGAAAGAAGATTAATCCTAATTGCTGCTTCTCTTTCCCCTGGCTAGCTGATGACAAGGGAGGGGGGGGCGGCAGGTTCCCCCTGGAGCTCTGTTGAATCCCAGCTGTCAGTTGTTTCGGCACATTATAAAACACAGGGAAGCACACGGGTCCCAGGGTAACTTTATTTGTGGTAAACTTCCCCTTTTCCTCTCCCGGGACCCCGATCAAGGGGCAAACAAAGACTTATGTGTGGGGGCAGGTCTCAGGGGAAGGCACAACCTTCAACAAATCAGGAGAATTGGGAGTAAAAACCCAGGCAGGGATAACAATGTATGAACCAATAAAATTCCAAGGGAGGAAAAAAGTTTCAGTAAACTGCTAAAGTTTGGAGAAATAGAAACTAGAAACTAGCTGACGAAATAACTGGGAAAAGGCAGAGACAAAAGAAAAACAGCAACAAGGAAAACCACCAAACCACAAATCAAACCATAAACCTACTAATAAAACAAAAATCACGATACAACACCTAATTTCAATGCTGCACTGATAGAGTGGCTGTGGCTTACTTCATGTGACTGGTGACTCTCACAGGTGGTCAGCAGGAAGGAGAGGAGGACAGTGAAGATGTAGCAGAAGAGGAGCTTTTGGAGATCCCAGAGATGGCTGACCTGATTGAAGCTGAGAGAGTGATTGAGGATGAAAGAATAGCAAACTATTGGAGGAGGGAGAAGGAAGATGACAGTGTTCATGATCTAGCCCGTGCCATGTTGGCTATGAAGCTGGATCAAGAAGAAGGAACAACTCAACCATGGCAGGAGAACATGCAGTGGGAGGTAACTGCATGCATTAGCATGACTGTGTAAAGAATAACATGGGGTGCTAACACAAAAGAATCTTTGTACTGTAACTGCTTATTGGGGTACTTTTTTTTTTTTTGCAGGTAACTCGTGGCCAGAGGAGAAAAATTATGCAGAAGATGAAGGTTGAGCTCCGTAAAGTGAACGCAATGACAGAGTTAGAGGCCAATGCTGTTCGGGATGTGTGGCAACTTGACCTGAACTCCCGCTGGAGGCTTTACAGGTGACAAAGCTATTTTGCAGGGCTTGTCAGGCAGGTGTTTCCTAGGATCATTCCAGTGTGCAAAGTGTCAAGCCATGATGTTTCTGTTTGTACTTGTTCAGTTCCTTGTATGAACATGTTTGTTCTTAACTTCCTTGTACTGCATGGGAAGCAATGTCAGGCCCTGCATTTGTACATGTTCAGGACTAAGTACAGATGATAATAACCTGTTTTCCAAAAGGTATGGCAGAAGTTTTTAGCTGAATCCACTCAGAACCTGTGGGTCACCATCTTGTTTTCCTTGCAGTGTGTGATAACAGCGCTTTCTTCCCAGGCTTTGGCTGCAGACTTACCAGGGTTTTATTCGAGAGGACATTCAGGATCATGAAGAGCAGTATCAGGAAGCAGCCAGAAAACTGAAAGAACTGAAGCTGGAGCAAGATCTCTGCATTCTCAGTAGCGCCAGAATTGTGGGGATGACAACTACAGGTGCAGAGCAGTTGGGAAGCAAACCAGTATTGTATTGCTTCCAATCATGTTTAAAGAACTTTTTGCTGAAGGATTAGTATCATGTGTTGCTTCACAGCCTGAGTCAGGCCCTGCATTAGTCTGGGGCCTTTTTAATCTGTGACTCCCTTTGCAAATGGGGCTGTTGTGAGAGTTGTTAATTAGTGGCATGAGCAGCTTCTGTGCTGTTTTGCACTCCCCCTCTCTCGAGTAGCATTCTTCTAATGGAACTGCACCACTTGTGCCTTAGTAAGGCACAGGTAATACCTGTATTGCTACTCCCACAGCACCTTCTGGAGATGGTGCTGTCAAGATCATTGTAGTATGTCTCTTTGGAGAGACAATTTCAGCTTATTTAAGTGTGTAGAACAATATATTGAGTGTTTCTTCTGTCTGAAGAGAGCATTGAAAAAAGGACCAAGGCAGGCATAGGACTAATCCTCACCTGCCTTCCTTAACTCTTCATATAGAAGCCATCCCTGGTGCTGTTTTAAAATTCAAAAAGCCAAGTGTTGAAATGGGGAATCTTGAGAAGAACCCCAGTTTTTCTGAGACAGAAAAACTCTCCCTACTCCCCTCTGTGAAAAGTCTTGCCTTACTGCTTCAATGCAGTTATATCCTAAGGTTTATCTTCTGTCCTTGCTCAGGTGCTGCAAAATACCGACGGATCTTGCAGTACATAGAGCCACGAATTGTCATTGTAGAAGAGGCAGCAGAGGTGCTTGAGGCTCACACCATTACTACTCTGAGTAGTGAATGCCAGCACCTCATCCTCATTGGAGATCACCAGCAGGTAACTTTCATGACTAACATCTCTGTCTGCTGGGTTAATGAACAAGAACTGCCTAACCAAAAGCTGTGTGGGAAAATTGCCAAGGCTTGTTGCTCCCCAGCTTCCACAGATAACACAGGTCCTGTCTCCTGTAGTTTTAGAGCTCCTGTGGGACTGGTGTTTTAATTGAACTGATACAATTTTAAATGTGCTTTGATTGTGGCTGTATCTAGCTTTGATGTTTAGTACTTCTGCAAGAATCCAGTCTCTGGCCTTTCAGTGGGCGACCAGTCACAGAAAATGAAAGTGAAAAATCCTACTTACACATAGGAAAAGTGCCAAAACATGGACCTCCTATCTCTTCTCTTTCAGCTGCAGCCTAGTGCAAATGTTTATGACCTCGCCAAGAACTTCAACCTTGAAGTCTCTCTCTTTGAACGTCTGATCAAAGTGGATTTCCCCTTTGTCTGTCTGAAATACCAAGTAAGAAAGAGCTATAAAAATGACATTTGTACTTAGGTTGTTTTAAGTTTGTAATACACTTAAGTTTATATTTCTACTGTAAGAGCAGCCTAAAAGAAAATAATGTACTAACTTCTGAAAACAGTGGTAGGAGCTGTCAAACTGATACAGAGTTCCAGCATATTTTCAGTTATTTAGTGATATTGTCCACAGCACTGTGGTTCTCATGTTTTTGTGTGAAAAACATGGTTTATTGTGGCAACTGAAACTTCCACAACTTTGCAGAGTGAAACAGCACAATTCTTCTCAGGATGCTTCCTGCTAAATTGCTATAATTGTTTATCTTGGTGCCTGGGGAAGTTAATTCTACCACCAGCAGTCCTGTGTTAAAGGTACCTGAAAGAGCTCATTTAGTAGTTAGGGTGAGGTGCTGGCTTTTATTATCTATAAGTGTGCTTAGATTTGCACTGCATTATTGTGCAACAACCTTATCAAGAGATTTTCTTGAAGATGTTCTTCTACTATCACTCCTGCAGTTGTTGGTGGTGTCAGTAATGGGGTGAGGGAGAGTAGGGATTGGGAAGTGCTCCCTTCTTGTCTCTTATTGAAAAGTCATCCTTGTCTTGTACTCAGCCACTGTCTGTACAGTGGAGCAAAAGAATACTGACAGGGAATTATGGTGCTCCTTTCTCAAGACTGATAAAACTGTTTTGTGTTTCAGCACCGCATGCGCCCTGAAATTGCCCAGCTTATCAGTCCTCATATATACCAGAAGCTGGAGAACCATCCCTCTGTCCTGGAATATGAGAATATAAAAGTGAGTTTTCAGCAATCCAAGTGATTGCTTTTGTCCCCTGTTACTGGCTAAATGAGTAAACTACAGAGTTCAAGGATTTCAAATTCTTAGGTCAAATTCACTTATTGAAATTTTTACCTGAATTGAGGAATTGTGCAATATAGAATTATGTAAGTAATTTGCAGTTCTTCTGGCTTTAGTGATGGTGGACAGTGGAAATAGATCCAATACCAATAACTTTAAAAAAACAGTAAGAAATGCAAGGGGGAACAAACAAAATGGTAGGAGTTTGAAAGCTAGGAAGAAATCTTAAATGAAAGACTTAAAGCATAATATTGAAACTCCAACAAAAAATAGGTGACAGAATTACTGGAACTCTTTTCTTGGTCTCTCCATTTGGGCAATCTACCAATAAACAACATCTGCAAAGAAGATTTATGCAGCTTACAAGTATAAAGTTGTCATTTATCATCTAACATGCACAATAAACAGCCAGGATTTAGTAAGCTATTAGAATGCTTGCCTTGAGTATCAGTCAGAAGTGTCAGTCTTTGCTTCTTCCTTAATGGTACTGAGTTTCCATCTTAACACTCAGTCCCTACTTTCTGATTTGTATTTCCTCAATGAAATGAGGAAATACAAATGAGGAAGCCCTAACCAGGGCTTCATGTATCTCGTGTTGGTGCTTGTCTTGCATCTTTGAACTATTAACAGTCATCTCTATGTAATCCTACCTTGGAAAACCAGAGATCTGCGTTTAATCTACAGAAGCTGTTCTTTCCTATTAAAATCAGTCTCTGGGTTTTGGCAGGCAGAACAATAATTTCTTATGGGTAGAATAATTCCAGTTAATAGGTAAAAATTTAAAAGCCCCTGCTAACTCAAGGATACTAGAGTTTTTGAACAGGTGAGCAGTCAACTCCATACACCATGAGCTGGTAAGTGACTACGGGAGTCCGAGCATTCCTTTACTGTTGAAGAAGAAATTTTCCTTGCTGTTTTGTTTTTATTGCAGCAACAAAGGAAGCGTGTTTTAGGCAAATGCTCAGCCCTGTGCACTGGTAACTTAGTATCTTTTTCCCACTGGCCCAAAACAAGACATTGTTCACACCATGAATATAGTTTGAGAAGTTCCTAACACTTCATGTTTTCTTTGGTGGAACCTGGAAATGTACTGCAAAAACATCTCTGGAAAGATAGGGAATAAAATCAGAAACTGATTTCATATTATGATACCAAAATATTACCAGTAAGCTGAAATGGGAATTTGATTAATAACCTATGGAAATCTCAGAGGAAATCACCTAAGTGATTTCCTAAGTGTGTGTACTACGGTATACAGTAACTGCATACTGTAGTCAACTCATTAAAAGTCCTCCTGTCAGTGGATAATCAGGAACATGGAAACACTCTGGGCTGACAGATACTAGAATTCTCTCTCTGACATCCTTCCTCTTGTTTCAGGGTGTCTCAACTAATATCTTCTTTGTGGAACATGAGGTTCCTGAACAAGAGATCCAGGAAGGGAAAAGCCACCAGAACCCACACGAGGCCCGCTTTGTAGTGGAACTGTGCAAATATTTCTTGTGTCAGGGCTATGAACCTTCTCAGATCACCATTCTCACTACTTACACTGGGCAGCTCTTCTGTCTGCGTAAGCTCATGCCAGCAAAGACCTTTGAAGGTGTGAAGGTTCATGTGGTAGATAAGTACCAGGGAGAGGAGAATGATATTATTCTGCTGTCATTGGTGCGGAGCAACAAAGAGGGGAGACCCGGGTTCTTGCAAATCCCTAATCGGATATGTGTGGCGTTATCCAGAGCTAAGAAAGGCCTCTATTGTATTGGAAACATGAGAATGCTTGGCAAGGTTCCTCTCTGGAACAAGATCATTGAAACCCTTGGGAAGAACGGTCACATTGGCCAGTCATTGGAGCTTTGCTGTCAAAACCACCCTGGAACCAAGACAAAGGTATCTACAGGTGAAGACTTCAACAGCGTCCCAGAGGGAGGCTGTACTCGTCCCTGTGAGTTTAGGTTGAGTTGTGGACATGTTTGCATGAGGGCATGTCACCCATATGACCCAGAGCACAAAAAGTACCAGTGCCTGAAGCCTTGTCAAAAGGTACTTTGTGCAGATGGGCACCACTGTCCAAAATCATGTTATGAGCCCTGTGGAAAATGTATGGTGAAGGTAGAGAAAACAATTTCTAAATGTGGCCACATACAGATGGTGCCATGCCATATTCCACAATGGCAATTTGAGTGCCTAGAGCCTTGCCAGAAGAAGTTAAACTGTGGACACAAATGCAGGCGTTCCTGTGGGCAGCAATGCACAATGAAGTGTCCTGAACAGGTTACAGCCACACTGAAATGTGGCCATGAGCAGAAAGTTTTGTGCTGGATGACTGAGATGGGACATGAGGAGGCCGTGAAATGTGAGACAAAGTGTTCTGTCACACTGGCATGTGGTCATGTATGTTCAGGTTCCTGTCATGCTTGCTTTGGAGGCAGATTTCATAAGGCATGTGACAGCCCATGCAAGCGTGTCTTGATCTGTTCCCACAAGTGTCAAGAGCCTTGTACTACAGAATGTCCTCCATGTCAGAAGGAATGTCAGAACTATTGTATTCACAGTAAGTGCAAAAAGAAATGTTGGGAAAGCTGTGTTCCTTGTGCAGAGCCATGTGAGTGGCAGTGCCAGCACTACCAGTGTACCAAACTTTGCTCTGAGCCGTGCAACAGGCCTCGCTGCAATGTTCCCTGTGCTAAGATGCTGCCCTGTGGTCATCCCTGTGTTGGATTGTGTGGCGAGCCCTGCCCAAAGAAGTGCCTTGTTTGTGACCACGAGGAGCTCACTCAGATCTTTTTTGGCTTTGAGGATGACCCAGATGCTCGATTTGTACAGCTTGAAGATTGTGGCCATGTCTTTGAGTCGCAGGGCCTTGACCACTATATGGATGAAGATGATGATGTCGTCAAGCTGAAGGTATGCCCTATGTGTCAGACACCCATCAGAAAGAATCTGAGATATGGCAGCAGTGTGAAAAGGCAGGTGGAGGAGATAGAACGAGTGAAACAGAAAATCCAAGGCCCGGCAGAGGAAATTGAGTCTAACAGAAAGAGACTGAAGGCTGCACTGGCACAGAATATTTATCTGAGGCATAATCTATCCTCTAAGTATGCCATGCTGGAAGAGAAACTAAAAGCTTCTCCTCTCTCCACAAAGAGTATTGGACTAATTGAGAACCTGCTTAATTTCTACAAACGTGTAGCAGACCTAACTAATTCTCTGAACAAAATTGCCGAGAATGAAAAGAAGGGGCTGGTAAAGAGGCTGGATGAAGTGCAGAAGTGGTTGGACAAGCAACGCATCAGTTTTACAGGACAGGAGCTCGCTGACCTGCAGTCTGAGATCCAGAGACTGACTTACTTGCTGAACCTCTTGGTAAGGTGCAAAGCAAGTAGGATGATATCCACAGACATCGCAGCAGAGATTAACAGTGCACGTGAGATCCTGGAAGGGATGAGGAAATTCACAGAGGAGGATGAGGCTGCAGTGAAGGCTCACCTGAAGAAGATCAATGTTAGCTTACCCGTGTCAGGGCTGGGGATTTCTGAAGCTGAACGGGTGCAGATTGTCACTGCTATTGGCTGTCCCCGTGGCCACTGGTTCAAGTGCAAAAATGGGCATATCTATGTAATTGGGGAGTGTGGGGGGGCAATGCAGAAGAGTACGTGCCCTGAGTGCCATGAGGTCATCGGTGGCACCAACCACGCTCTGGACAGCAGCAACAGCCTGGCCCCGGAGATGGACGGGGCAACCCACGCGGCCTGGTCCGATGTGGCCAACAACATGCTCAACTTCGAGGACCTCCGCCGGCTGATGTAGAGGGCATGAGCCTCGCTTTTTATCACAGACACGCTCGCAGGGGCACAGCCCCGCTGCTTTCCCCGTTTGCTTGTTCATTAATAAACTTGTGTGTGTTGCTGCCAACCGGCCTGGGCTGTCTCTGTGGGGCAGGGCTCTCTCTATGGGGCTGTCTCTGTGGGGTGGGGCTGTCTATGGGGCTGTCTCTATGGGGTTGTTTATGGGGCGGGGCTTCCAATATCTGCTTATTGGGGTACTGTGGATCTGTCTCTATGGGGCTGTCTCTGTGGGGTGGGGCTGTCTCTGTGGGGCGGGAATGGCTCTGTAGAGTTGTCTCTATGGGGCAGGGCTCTATGGGGCTCTCTCTGTGGGGCAGGGCTGTCTGTGGGGTGGGGGTCTATGGGGCGGGGCTGTCTCTCTGAGGCTGTCTCTCTGAGGCTGGCTGTGGGGTGGAGCTGTCTCTGTGGGGCTGTCTCTGTGGGGCTGTGTCTCTCTGAGGTTGTCTCTCTGAGGCTGTCTGTGGGGCTGTCTCTGTGGGGTGGAGCTGTCTCTCTGAGGTTGTCTCTCTGAGGCTGTCTCTGAGGCTGTCTGTGGGGTGGAGCTGACTCTCGGGGTTTGTCTCTCTGAGGCTGTCTGTGGGGCAGGGCTCTCTCTTGCGGGGCGGGGCCGTTCCAGCCGCTCCCGGAGCGGACGTGACGCGCGGGGCGCTCCGGGGCCGCCCCGCAGCGATGGAGGCGCGGGAGCCGCTGCGGGACGTGCGCGGGGCGCTGCGGGCGGTGCTGGCGCGGCTGCGAGGTGCGGGACGGGAGCGGGAGCGGGGCCGGGCGGGGGTCGGGCCGAGCCGGGCCGGCTCCCCGCGGGCTGAGCTGTGTCTGTGCCGTTGCAGAGGGAGAGCCGAGCGAGGGCCGAGAGCCGTTCGAGCTGCCGCGCTTCTGGGACGCGCTAGGTACGGGCGAGGAGCGGCCGGGCCGGGATGCGGGGTGCCGGGGCAGGGCTGCTATCTCCGCCGGTCTCCAGCTGTGGGGCGTGCCCTCCCCTCAGGGAGTCACGGAATCTGCAAGGTTGGAAGAGAGAGATCTTTAATATCATCAATTCCAGCCGTTAACCCAGCGCTGCCTCTGTAAATCCTAAACCACGTCAGTGCCAGATCGAGCTCCTAAACATCCCCAGGGTTAGTGACTCCACCACATGCCAGGCCAACCTGTTCCAGTGCCTGACCACCCTAATTCTGGTCACCAGACACTCCAAGGTGTGGCAAAGCAAAGGCCGGTGTTGAACCGTTCATAAAAGATTTATAAAGGTCTCTGTTAAAGCCTCCTGGCACATCCTGGTGAACCGGTCGTGAACCGGGATGCAGGCTGGGGTTCTGGCTATCACTGCCAGCCAGGTGAGAAAAGGCAGACACAGGACACAAGCAACATGCATGGCACAAATGCAGCAGGGAATTTTTCTTTGTAGTGGGGTTTAGTTTATATGTTTGTTATGGCTGGGGTGTAATGGTAAGCAAGTAGTCAAATGCAGCAGGGAATTTTTCTTTGTAGTGGGGTTTAGTTTATATGTTTCTATGTCTTGCGTGTAATAGTAAGCAAGTAGCAGAATCAGAGCTACTGCTCATCAAGCTGCTCTGTTCTTTTATCTTGTACCTGAGTTACTTTCTCTTCCTTTGCTCGTGTTGGATTTTTTTTTAAGGTCAGACATTCCAAGTAACATCACAGGAAGCTACAAAGCTGAGTCTGGCATTCTCAAGGCCTCCACTCCCTTCTGCAGAGGTGAGAGAAAGCCTTGACAGACTGAAATTGCAGTGTGTGTGCAAGCTTCAGGAATTTCTTGGTTCGTTTGACTAAATGGGCTGTGTAGTGTAGAGTGTATTAATATAATTATTAATATAATCCAAGAGCTGCCCAGAGAACAAATTTCTCTAAGGTAGGGAGATATACTAAATAAAAGTGTTCTTATATTCTTTCACAGCTACAGCTCGTTGCTGATAGAGACAGATTATTGGAGAATAGAGTCCTTAGGTTTAACAAAGAATATGCAATATTTTTGCTATTAGTTGTGAGAAGTTTATCATACAGATGTTCAGAGGAGAGAAAATAAAAGACCTTCAGTTCAGAATAATGATCTAAGTTACTTTTTCCTCTCTGGTGCATGACCATCACAACAGGGAGTGTTTTGTTACTGAATCACAGGGCAGGTTAAGATGCATACAGCTTACTTTTGGTGGCTTCTTGTGCTGTATTTGTTTACTCAGAGCAGTCTGAAAGCCAGTGATTGCTTGTGAGGATTTCTAAATGTGGTGCATCTGTGTGTTACTCATGGGTGACCCTTTTGCCTCTCCGTTTTCAGAACTGCCGGAAGCTGAGTGAGGATGTCCAAAATGCCATTCTTGCAGTTGCCACAGTGTACTACTGGCTACCCAAGGGCCAAGGTGAGCTAGTGACAGCAAGGCAGTCGCCACTGTATAGGATGGTGGTTCTTTCCCCACCACTCTATAGAGAAACCCAGTGTTTCAGAGCCTAATGAGGTCTGGTATCAGCGAGTTTTCATTAACATAGTGTCCCTTTATCAGCTGTTCTGTAGACTTTGGACGTGTTTATGAGTGAGATACTTGTCTGTCTGCTGTTGCAGTTTTCCATTTGTGGGAGAGTGATGATGTAGGAAGTTGTGTAGTTGATTGAGCATTGAAATGTATGAAGTTTTGAAATCCTTGTCTGGAGTTCTTTTGGAACTGGGAAGCATTTTCCTTTCTTCAGAATACACAAAGCTTCATTTGTACAGTGTATCCACACCAACAGAGCAGTGTGTGTGTTCATATTCAGCACTTGCTTTCTGTCAGTGCTGACTTTGTGCCAACTTTCTTGCTCTTTCTCTGTCTCACCCAGGTACTACTCTTCGGAAGATGGTTCGAGATGCTACCACTGAGGTGGTGGAAGGGATGATCCAACTCACAGACACAATTCTCAATGCCCCAGTGGAGAGGTTGTAATTTTCAATTGCATGGTTCTGTGATTTTGTGATAATTTTTGGGAAAAAAGGCAAGAAAAAGTTACAAGTATAGTTGTTAGGGGCAGCAAGGGCTTTACACAGACATGGCATCCTAGTGACAAGCTGGTTGGTGACATCTTTGCAGCAGAACTTTTGCTGGTGTTTATCATCTTTGGTGCAGAAAATTAAACCACAGTCTAGCACAGTGCTGTTATTGACTCTAACCTTGAGGGTTTTGTTTTGTTTTCTTTTAGCTTGTCTCAGGAACAGCTGATATCAACTGGAGGTGTGTGGGAGGCCTGTGAGCAAGTGTCTAATCTGCCACGAGGTGAGTGTTGCAAATGCAGAGCAACAGCTCTAGGATGTACTGTCTTGGAATATCAAAAGCTTTTTCAAGGGCATTCCAGCTGGTACAATGAAGGCTGAATGGAGAATAACTCAAAATTTTGACTGGTTTTGAAATGTATAAGCTTGGAAATCAGGTCAGATTCTTTGCCTGACAACAGTGCAGCTCTGAGCTCTGCAAGAAGTTTGATCCTACAGTGATTGCAAGCCTAGATGGAGGTTGTTGCAAACTGATTTGAAACAGTGGGGTGCCACAGTTTTCATTCTTTTGCTTTTGCAGATAACCAGGCAGCAGTTGTGTCGGCTCTGGCTGCATCTCTAGGTGTGGTCAAGGATGCTGTGGAGGAGATGGAACATGTAAGGAAGCCCCTAAGCCTTAGAGGGACTTGCAATGGTGGATTCATAGACTCAGAATATTCTGAATTGGGAGGGATACACAAGGAGCATCAAGTCCAGCTCCTTGTCCTGCACAGGACAACCCAAACAATCCCACCCTGTGCCTGAGAGTTGTCCAAATGCTCCTTGAACTCTGACAGGTTTGGGGCTGTGACCTCATCTCTGGGGAGCCTGTTCCAGTGCCTAGCCACCCTCTATGGTGGTTCGGTGATGGAACACAGAAATTATTTTACATACAGGCTTTAATATAAATTTGCTCCAGCATGACATAGATTATTGGTTTTTGCATGGATTGTAATGAGGTTTTATTCTCAAGCCTGGTTTACATTGTGTAAGATTTTTGTAAAGCCATGTCCTGAATTGGGGATGGGGGAGGCAATTTAGGATCATGTCAGAATTCACCAGGTTCTTGCTGTTTGCACTGTTAGCATGACAGTTTTTCTTAATCCAGTTCTTTTAGCATTAACCAACTGAGAGTTCTCCATTAATTATTTAAATGATGTCTAGATTATGCTTTCCCTTTGCTCCTGGGTATTACTGGAATTGATGTTGGGCTCTGGGTTTTCAGTGCCTCTGTGTTCTCAGGCACTGGTGGAAGGGCAGGACCCCTATGGGGACATCATGGAAGATGAAGAGCTGGGCTTTCGTGGCAACAGAGACACGTACTGGTCCGAGGCTGACCGGCAGCTGCTCAGCTCCTGCATGGGGTTGATGAAGGCTTCTAAAGCTTGCCTGAAGAAGGGCTTGGCTGCAGTGAAGGCCCATGGCAAAGCTGATTCCCCAGAGCACATTGCACAGCTGGATGACCTGGCAGACATTGCTAATGAGATCAGCCCAAGGTAAGCAGGGTTCTCCCCATGCTGCTTTTCTCTCTAGAGCAGTCCTGGTCTTCCTTGGAGGTCTTGAGTAAGGAGTTAGGAACAACCTTTATGATACTGGAGTTGTAAGCAGGTGGTGGACACAGATGTGGTGGGATGGCTGTTAAGCTGTTGAGGGTTGTGTAAATCAGGAGAGAAGCATAGGGGATGTAGCTGTGACCACATCTCACTCCACGGTGAGAGGGACACACAGGAGACTGAGAAAGCAGTGGGAAGCATCCCATAGGTACAGCTGGCATCTCTCTGTTGTCCTGACCTGCATTCAGGATGGGTGCAGGCTTTGACCAGGGTCTGTGACTTCTGCTACCAGAACATACCTTCCTCTTTTCTGTTCCAGTGTTGATGAGCTGGCACTGAGCATGTACCCACCTGTGAACCCGTTGGCTGTGCGACTTAACGTGAGTATCTGCAGTACTGATACCTCAGTGTCTGAGTATCTCAGCACAGGGAATAGGAAGAAATCAGATTGGAGGGGTTTTGTGATTTCAGGCAGAGATGGGTGCTAGTAACTGCCTCAGTAATAATTTCTTAGGGATGAAGAGTGCCCTTTGTTCTTGCACACTTAACTTCCTTCAGGTGCACACACATTCTGTATCTGTACCTCTTCAGGGTACTTAAAGCTTCAGCTCTGAACTATAATTCATAGAGATTTCCAGTGATAGAATCTCAGGAAAGTGATGTCTAAGTACTGCAGATGTACTTCCCTCCTTGGGTAGTGCAGTCTTGTTCAAATAAAGCTGTCTATGAAATGAAAAACTCTTACAGTGAGTGTATTTAAGCACTGAAACAAGCTGCTTGGAGAAGCAGTGGAGTCTGCATCTTTGGCAACACTCAAAACTTGACTGGGCAATGCCCTGGCAACCTGACTGAACTTTGAAACATCCCTTGATCATAAATCAAGTACAAATCTCCTCATATCTGGGATTTATTTTTATTCTTAATCCTGGTTCATGCCTTTGGCCAGTGGCTTGATTTTTTTGGAATAAAAAAGAATTTCTTAATATCAAATGGCATTAAAATCAATCACTTGCAACTTTATGTATCAATTTTGTATATATAAATTTTTTTATATTAACTTTAATATCAATTACTAATTTCTAATAGGCTTATCTTTTATTAAAAATGCATTGTAATGTACGCTTTAAAAAACAGCCAGTTGGTTTTTTTTACCTGTCACAGCCAGGAGTAGGTTGGGGGGCACTTCCAATATGGCAGTGATGGATAACTTCATTCTGCATCAGGATCCATGGCAGTTTTATTTATTCTTGGCTTTTGTGCACCCCTATAGTCCTCTTTATTTTCCAGTACTGTTCAGACCCTCCTTTTCCTCTCATTTGGCTCACCTTATTTCCCTTTTGTTTCTTTCTAGGCTGCTAAATTGGCCTCAGTATTAAAGAAAGTCTTAGAGATTGCAAAGTGAGTATGAGCTGCAGTTTTGTGTGTGTTCCCTGCTATGAAGGTTGATACCTTCCTGCCTCGTGTCAAAGATGACTCATTTCTAGACAGTAGATGCTGGCATTTCAGAGCAATAATGATATCTAATCACAAAGGGATGGGAGTGAGAAAAAGATGCTAGGGATGATAGTGGTTCCCTTGTTTTGGGTTTGGGACTGCAGACATGAGTGTGGGCTCTTCCTTGCTCAAAGCCCTCTGGGGCTACAGCAGCCCTGTTTTACTGCTGGTTATTCAGAGCTTCACAATACCCCTGTTTTGCTGCATGCATAACACACCAGGAGGCTTTCCTAATGAATTTCCTCCACTTTTGCAGGACAAGCCATGTATGTCCACCATCAGAGGAAGGCTGGGTGCAGTTTCTAACTGGTGCAGTAGATCACAACATGAACAAAGTCAAGAACTTCACACAGGATCAGCTTTAACTCCTCCATGCCTACGTGTGTTGCTGCCACTGGCTCTGGCATCTGCATTTCCAGTGAACTTTGCTGTTCTTCAGCTCTTTGGAAAATGATAAGAACAATGTAGGAGAGAACTTCACTGCTACTTGGAAAAACTTCTCCAGGAAGTTGCCCTTTGCCATTTTGCTTGGATTCTTGGGATGAATGCAGTGCTGCTTCTTAACGTGCCCCATTCTTCAGACATTACAATGACTGTGGGGTTCAGAGAAAAATAAAATATTGCTAGATTTACATTAGTTGTTTTATCTATCTTCAGAGGGCAGAGGATATATACAGAATGAAAGGGTCTTGCTTCTCTTGCAAGCAACCCAGTGAATAATTATAAAATGTGCTGCACTGCTGCTATTTCCTGTCTAACTTTAGAGAACAGCGAATGAGCTTTCTCTTTTTTATTTCTTCAGAAAGCAGCAGAAAATATTGTTTACTACCTTACCAATGCCAAGGATCTATAGGGGGAGATATCCCCCTATATATATATATCCCTAGAGACATGCTACATCTATCATCACTTTAAAGCTCCAGGATATCCTTTACTTTGTCACAGGTAGGGCAAAAGACTTAAGCACTGGTGGGCGCAGCACAGGTGTGGTGAGAACTGCAATGTTGGCTTCAGCATTCAGCCCATCATTGTCACAGTGAGGCTCAGCTTCTAAAACTGCAGAGAGTGGACATAGTGGCAGATGGGAGAGAGTTGAGTTTGTGCAAATAATCAAAATTAGACATGGTTTTAAATATAGCTTTTATTAAACTGTTAACATCTGTGCTTGCCCGTGACCAGGGCACAGATCACAGCCACTCTTTTGTAAGGACCTGTTCTGAGCTGGGCCTCAGGCAGCTGCAATGTTGGCAGTTCTGTAGCTCTTCAGGTTCTGCAGCTGAAGGCAGCTGAGACGTGCAGTGAGTCTTCTGGGCCCTGCTTGGGTAGGGGTGAATGGGATTTGCAGCTCTTGAGTGCTTTTAGCTTGCACAGAGCCCAACCTGAAAGGAGAGAAAGGATTATACAGGAATTGCCTCTCTGTGGTTTTAGTTTCCCGTGTCTGGGATATGCATTAGCTGGACAGGAATGTGGTGCCAAAAAGGAAAGAAAAAAAAGAAATAGGAGAAAGCTGGCAGTTGAACTACCACAGATGAAATTGTCATCTAACAGTAGTTTGGGAGGGAGATAGGACAGGAGAGTTGAAACCTCCATGGGGACATCTAAGGGGACTGTCCTAATGCAGCTCCCTGAGACAAATGTGGGGTGTTTGTCATGTGAAGAGGAGCATGCCCCTTTGGTGGCTCTTGGCTAAGTCACATTTGCCTGGTTCTTCAGTAGAGAAGGGGAAGACACCACTGTCTTTATTGTTTACAGTGGGTAATGGACGGAAAGATGTCATAAACAGTACAGTTTTATTCCACTTAAGGATGTTCAAGTTGCTCATTAGAAAGCAATTGATTTCTCAACAGCAAATAGTTTCTAAATTTCATAGCTCATTTCAGTGACCTCTAACTTTGTCTTATTTCAAGTGTGTTTCTGACTAAGTCTTGGGGTATTTCTCTGGTTATGCTTTTTATTGGGGAGGTTGTCCTTTTGCTGTCTATGCCTTTGATGTTGAAGCTTTCATAGATGCCATATTGGCTTCAACTTAGGTATTACACATCTGTTGAAAGTTCTCTCAGCTGGCTTTTCTCCTTTTCAGTGTAAAAATCATCTGCATTATCTGTAAATAAAGGATAGGATGCTTGGGGCTTTTGTGCTGTAATTATATCTTCCTGCCATGTTGTTGCCTGGTTATTTTTGGGGACAGCCTTTCCTGTACGAGCGTTTCTCTTGCTTGTATTGTGTCTTTTTCCATGTGCTGTTCTTGGGTCATCCCTTTGCACTTACCTGTAATTCCTTTGTCTGTAAATGAGCCCTCGCCCTGCCACTGCTATCACACACTGCTCCAGGGGTTCCATGAGGGGGTTCTGGAGGCTTATCTTTGCTGTGCTTGGCTCATACTGGACCATGTTTTCTGGGAACTGTTGAAAGAAGCAAATGAGCTGAAACTGAGAGAAGAAATATTCTTCTATGATTAAAGGGACATGTGTGATATTTTTTTTGGTGCCTGAGGTGCCATTTGCAAGAAGAGGCAAAGTCCACTTTAATTTCTTCTGCTTTGGTTTCCCAGAGAGCCCCTGAACCCAGCAGAATTGTTTTGCTGCTTATGTCTATGATTTTCTTCCTACTGCAGTGGCAGAATGACAGCCCAATCTTACCTCAATGGTGAGAGGGGAATCACAAAGGCTGATTTCTTCCTGTGCCAGGTACATGTAGGAGGAGTCCTCGTCTCTCAGCACAGCAGTCAGCCTGAGCAGGTGGTTCTCTCCCAGCTCTTTTCCAAACCACGTGTAAGGCACAGAGACCTGCAGGTTATTGACTAGAACAGAGTGGTGAAATAGCAGGTGATGAGTCTGGGTCTGATGCAGTCTGGTCTTTCCCTGCATGACATCTAGGAGTGTTCAGTGCCCAACATTGTACTCAATTTTTGTACTAAAAGCTGCAGCATTTAAATGCTTAAGTGACCTCAAGTGGATTTGCAGATTGAAAATCTCTAAGGTGATGTTGCTGAAGTGTTTTATTTCACAGAATGGTTGAGGTTGGAATGGACAATAGTGGGTCATCTGGTCCAACTTCCCTGCCCGAGCAGGGTCATCCCAGGGCACAGGATTGTGTCCAGTCAGTTCTGGAATATCTCCAATTTGGGAGATTCCACAATCTGGGAAGTCACCTAGAAACAGCTATTCAGCCAACCTTTTGTAAACCTAGGGCTAGGAGAATTTTCCTGAAATGAGAGCAGTAGAGGACTTCCCTAGCCATGCACCTAGGAGAGTCCTTACCTGAATTGCTGTGAAGGTTAAAATGAAACTCTTCCTTCCAAAGTTGGGCAATGGGCACACCATTATAATGCAGAGCCTGGATCCCAACTACCAAATGAGTAGCCTTTTCTCTATCACTGTGGTTAAACACTTCAATGGAAAGTGTAATATCTTGTCCCAGTTGCAAAGAACTACTTGACTGGAAGTGGATGAAAAGGTTCACTGGCTCTTCCAGAGCAGTAGGAATGAAGATAAACTGTGTGCTGCTGCTGCTGGTTGTCTCAAGTTCCTTCATATTTCTGCAGGCTTTGTCAAGTGCTTTTTTTTCCTGGAGAGAACCTGTCACAAAAAGAAGGAAGCACATACTTAGGTACTCTTTCCTGTTTACTAGTGAGAAGCAGCAGAAGAATGGCATTTATTTCTCCTGGTAGTACTGTAGATAACTGTTTCTAAGAGCACAGAAGCATCCTTTTGTGCTTCTGGTTTGATCAGTTTGAAAGCTTCAGCTGTCAGGATATTCACGGATGTGGCTGACAGATTCTACTTGGGAATAGTTGTCATAGTTTTTAAAACCCCTTGGTGCTATCATCTCAGAGTAGAAGAGGCAGATGCTTTTTTGTTGCTGTAGCTAAGGCACAGTTCCATGCTCTCATGTGTAGAGAAGTTGCAGTTGTCTCCTGCAGCCATGGAGACAAGAAGCCACAGGTTAAGATGGGGTGTTATGGTTGAGCCAGGGAAACAGCACTCAGATTCTCAAGGGGAGCTACTTGTCAAGGAAGAGATTTAGGCAGTGTCTGAGAGAACAACAGTCCTTTTCAGAAAGCTGGAGTCTGAAATACATCTATCCATATTAATATTACAGAGGTAATGGGAGGTGCATGTACAGAGTGTAGAGATAACAGAAATCACAAAAGGTATTCCAGACATGAAAGTTCTTGGTTAAAAACACCTGGTCCTCCACAGACCTTAATGCCATTAAGCAGGGCAAAGTTTGGGTGATGACCTCTGCTTTGGCTTTGCAGACAAGGAGAATTAGGTGTTCTAGTGCCACTGAAGAAGGGAGATTAGTGAGAAGTGGTTGACCCTGGTGCTCTAATTTGGCTCTGCTCTAGTCTTTCACTCCTGACTTGTAATAGTGCCAAGGAACATGCTCAGCCCCGTGCCTGTCCCATACCTTCAGGATATTTGTAGTTTTGTGTGATGTCCTCACAGCGCTCACTGCCAACACTCTTGGTGCTGATGTTGTTACCGGTGTATTTTGTGCCACCAAAAGCTGGCTTGAGGGTGTCGTCTGCTTTGTGTATCCAGACGTGACACTTGGCATTGATGGCAGCAAAGAAGTAGCAGACATCATAATCAACTTGTGTGTCCCCTTCCTTGATGGCATGAACAGGGGCTGGCCCACAGAAGGATAGACCTAAGAGAAAATGTTGTCCAGTTAAGAATCAGATGCTTTCCCAACTAAACCTATCCCTAGTTTAGACCTATACTGGTGAAATATCTACTTTAGGAGGCCATTAGGAAGCAGTGATAGAGCTCTTAGAGCTACATTGAGCTGCACTAACCAAACAGATGAATGAGCTTTGTGCCTAAAGTCAACAGGGTGAGTTCCTGTCTTTTTGCATCCTTCCACTGGAAGATGGGAAAGGAGGAATATTGAACAGCTTTATTTGCCCCTGCTTCACTTCCCTCCTGCTCAAGTCCTTACCTTTGCTTTTTTCCTGGCAGGTGGCATCCAGTGCCTGCCACCCACTGTACTCTGGTGGCAAGTCTGAACGAGCCATCCAGCATTCATTCCAAACGTGGAAGGTCCTGTAAGAGGCAACAGCATGAGCTTATATCCAGGGACTGAGCCCTGAGGTACAGAAAGCTTTTGCCAAACCACAGCTGGCTAATGCTCCCTTGAAAGAGTTCAGTTCATATTGAGAAGAGCGGAGTTGTGTGTGGAGAAACAAGTGGAGTTTCTGTAGCTGGACTGGGCTATCATTCTTCCTTTGTGGGCTCTAGAAATAGGGCACTCTTGAGTTAGGCTTGCAGCAGTTTATCAAGGACAAATCTTGTAGACAGGATCTCAGCTGAGCTGTCTCCTGTCACCTCCTTGCAGCTGTTTTACCTCTCTCCTTTCCCCCGTGTTTCATTTCCCACATCCAAGTATCGTCTCAAATTCTTGCTTGGGCCCTGCCATGTGTTCTTACCAGACACGAGCACTCTTGTCCTGTGTCAGCAGGGTCCCATCTTCATCATAATACTCATCCACACTCAGGCTGCTCTTGGTGTTGTGAGCCCATGTAAAGCCAGTGACCACCCTGGTAGGAATTCCCAGGCACCTCAGAACTGTGCAGAAGAGAGAGCTGTGAATCAGTTGTGCATCCTGCCCTAAGGGTGCCTCTGCTGGTTGATGCAGAGCCTCTTCTGGTGCTAGGCCTGTTAGGAATAGCACTAGGATTGCTGTTTGGACTTTGCAAGAGGCATTCCTCCCTCAGGAAATAAGATTTCACATGAGCATTCAGTGAATGGATGTACTGATACTCTTATCTCAAAGGCAGTGATGCTGAGTGTTGATGAAACTAAAGATCTGCCTCTCACCTGAAGATGGAAGGCTGTAGCAGCACTGTACCTGAACACAGGACTGCAGCAAACACCCAGCACCTCCCATAGCGCACAGGCTGGAATTTTGATGCAATCCACTGCTGGAGGATGGGGCTGCTTCCCAGCCACGTGGAAGGGGCTGTCCCATTATAATCTTGCCCAGGCTCATATTCTGTCAGGCTTCTAAGCTCACTGCAGTTCAGCTGCGGAGAAGGAGGAGAGAAAGATGCATTAAGGAATTGCCTCTTTTTGGCAGGTCCACCCGATCCTGTTTGTGGAAGCTGCTCCCAAAGCAGATGAAACCAAGAGGACTTTTTTGTGCAAAGCATGAAGGTCATGGCTGGACAGGGGCAGCAGTCTCCCCTGAGATTTATTCAGTAAGAGCATTTTTACTGCTAAGAACCTCCTGCAGCACTACTTGTCTGCTGAGGGAGTATCAGGACAGGCTGGAGATGGGCAGCAGGTGTTGTTTGGAACTGGCTTCCTCTTTGGTCAGTGGTTTGGCCTGACCTGGGGGTGAGAAGGTGCCCCCTGCTCGGGTCAGGGCTGCTCTGTGCCCTCCTTACCATGGCAGCAACTGCTCTGCAGACGTGGACGGGGTTTTTGCGCTGGGCAGGATCCTTTTCTCTTTGGAAGTGCTCCCCCAGAGCCAGCAGGATGAAGCAGATGTCAACCATATCCTCCTCAAACTGAAACAAGAAGACATCACTTCAGGAAATTCTCCATGAACTTTTGTTCTCCTGAGTGCCTACAAGGGTTTGTGACTGTGCAGGTTGTTTCTTCCTTTCTGCTGACAGTTTTAGGTAACTGGGCTGTGAAGGAGGGCTCCAGGCAGAGATTTGCAGGGGGAGCTGAGGACAGACTTCCAACTTTATTGAAGGTGGGAAATGTGTCAGTATGATACTGTGTCCCCTGATTGAGGGAAATTAATGCTTTTCTGGAGCACTCTCTAGGTTGGCACACAGGTACTTTTATGATCTGCTGGCACAAAAGTGAAACAATCACTGGCTATGTCAGATGGCCTTAGACAAATGGAAAGATCTTCTTGTCCTCACTTTACCTGTTATATAGAGACAGTTTTATTGAGCTCTAAATGCTAAATGTTTTTATACCTGTTGATGAAAGGAAGACACACACAGCTCAGATACAGATTAATGTATTCCTTTATAGAGGACTGCCTGAGAAGGAAGCTAAAATTACATGTGCTGGGTTATAGGACTTCATGCACAGGTCCCTGTTCTCCTGCACAGGAGGTAGTGGGTGCAGAGAACATGGAGGTGAATAGAACTCTTTCATCAGAGCATCCTGTACACACCAGATTTATGCACCTTTCCTCTGCTAGTGGTTGGAAGAGAGCACAGACATATTGGACCTCTTGCTTACCTGACTGAAGTCCCAGGGTTGGGCTAGGATTGCATTTTCAGTCCCCTGGTAGATGATGCCATCTTGGTTTAAGATGTACTCCTGCCGCTGTGCCTCATTAGCCAAGAACACCTCATCATCTAGATTAGAAGAAAAAAGCATCAGGGAGAAAGCATTGCTGGTCTCAGATGCACTTGCATCTCTCATGCATCAGCAGATTCCCCTGTGCTTTGGCAGTCCCTGGCATTCTGCCCTGAAAAATACCACAGACTGTAAATCAGACAGGAAAGAAGTATTTCATTGTCATCTCCATTGCCTTGTCCAAAAAGTTCCTCTGGACCCAGGCTGTTGCACTGGCTAGCTCTTCTGCTCTCCTGGCTGATAAGTTCTCATACCAAGAAAGATACAGTGGCCTAAACCAGACCAATTGCAATCTTGACTCATCCTAAAATCTCAATTATAGGAAAGACTTAATCAAACATTTTTCCCTTAGCAGAAGGACAGGGCTCTTGCAGTGGAGTACTCCAGTGAAGAGGCAGAAGTGCTGAGGCACTTTGGGCTTTATGAGGCCCCACCTCACTCCTGAGGTGCTGTGAGGAGCAGGGCAGGAGTGGAAGGAGCACTGGGTGAGTCAGCCCCAGCCTCCCTCCATGGAAGCAGCGCCACAGCTCCAAAGTTTTTTTTTTTGTGAAGGCTGATCCCAACCTACCTTTCTGTTTCTGACCACCTACCTCGGCACCAGGGATTAAAGAGGAGGGTGAAGTTGCCCAGGAGTTGAGGGGATTTGGAGGCACGTAAAAGCAGATTGTACTGGCCAATGGGGGCATTGGCAGGTGTGTTCACACACAGGGTCCAGAAGTTCGGGTCCTGTTCCTCCACTGCTGCACTCCACTGCTTCTGGTCTCCCAGGCTGGAGATGGGAAATTCAGCCTGGATTTCATCTGCTTTGGAAGAATGTGGTCCTGCAGACAAAGAAATCTGGTTGTGTTTATTCCAAACATTGTTTATTCCTCACCTGTGCTGACTGCAGGGACCTTGCCCATCTCTGGAGCCACAGCTCTCCCTGTGAGAGGGTCGTGGTCCTTTAGCAGCTTAATGCCCACTGAACATTGCTAGGGTCAGTAATGCACTCAGGTCTCCATGCTTGAAAGTGAGACGTGCTTTCCACAGATTTGTAGAAACCAGGAATGGGCAGAATGGTGCAGCCCTGCTGCTCCTGTGGAATTTAGTGTCTTGTAACAGAAGTCACAGCCCAGTGCTCACAATATGGTTAAACAAGCTGGGGCTGAAAGCTGCTGCCCTTCTCAGGGGTCTCACTAGAAAACATTCTAACAGAAAAACCTGTGACAGGCCAGCTAGGTTTGAACATTCCTAAACCCAAAAGCCATGAGAAGAGATCCCATGAGTATTTTGTAATCATGGAATAGTGAAGCTGTGCTGGTTATTGTGCTGCAGTGTCTCTTCTGGAAGGGATCTGGTTGTGACCCTGCAGCAGCTGGAGACTCTGCTTTGCCTTACATAAACAGTTCACTGGCCTCACATCTAAATTTGGCACCCCTGCCCAGCTCTGGAGATGGCTTTTACCCCCAGATCTGTTCTTCAGGAGGGTGGAGGAGCAGAGCTCTGATAGGTTTGTAGTGGCATTACCTGTCTGTACAATGAGGAAGGTCCTCTTCATCTGCTTCAGGTAGTTGTGTATTGGAGCTGAGAAGCTCACACTGATGGTGAATGGCTGTCCCCGCCTCACTATGAGCCTTTTAGTGCTGATTTCTTCTGTGTGGTGCCTTTTGTTGTTCTCTGGGATCATGAAATCGCATTTTTGGATGCTCAGACCTGTAGTGTGAAAAGGTAGAGAATGAGTTTGGGGCTGTGAGCTGGCTGCAGTTGGGCCCTGAGCCACACTCTGGGACACAAAAACAGCTGATTAGGTGTTTCTCCACTCAGACATTCTCCTCCTGCCTTTGAGATTTTCTATCCAGCAATGGTAGGGACCTTCACTCTGAGCTTGTTGTTCTGGTGTTGAGTGACTCTTGAGCTGCCTTTGCTTGCACCTGACATCATTAAGTGCACTGGTGCAAACTTCACTGCTGGTTCAAATGCACAGCAGGATCAAACACCAGTTTTCCTACTTTGTACCACATCAGTTGGCAATGCCATACCCAGAGATGCAGGAGAGAGAAAAGATTCTCCTCCTTCTCCTCCTGTCTCCTACACAGGCTTTATACAATCATATGTGCTTCTGTCCAGCACCAGAATACAGAAAAAAATTGTCACAAGTTAAAGCACCCAGTTACTCCCTGTTTTATCTCAGCCTTGGGATCATCTTGACCTTATTTACCTCTTTGGCTTGTAGCCCATCACTAGGATCCTTGGCCCTGTGGGTTGTAACTGCTGCCCCTTATGTGACACATGCTGTCACCTACCTCCCCTTGCTGACCCATGCTTCTCCCTTTGCTGCAGCTAAAAAATTAAAATCCATGGAGCATTTCTCTGCTATCTAAATTGATTGTTCCTGTGCTAAAGCCATTACTGGTCTCTTTGCAGAGTTCACTGCTCTGCTCTCTCCTGATGTCTCATCCTGTCTTCTCCTCTGCATTGGTACTTCTCCCATTGTGATGTCACTTCTGTATTTGTTGGGGACTCTTACTGGACTATGTGCTTTGTTTCTCTTTTCCCCATATAAATTTTTTCCCATGTGATGTTTTCAGTGAAGGATTCTGGTCCAGCTTTCAAATCCCATCGTGGCTGTCCCAGCTCAAAGTCCTGCACCAGTTCAGGCCTTATGGAGCCAGCTCTGACCTCATCTGTTTCCTTCTCTGTGATGAAGATGTCTGTTCTGTCTTGTAGAATAGTGAGTGATGTGGAGTCTGGCTCCCTCTCCATCATAAGACTTTTCATGGATCTTACTGTAATTTTCTTCAAGGCTGCCTGGAACCTTGTTTCCCTGCTCCAGGGCCTCAAACACTTGGTCATCTCCCTGTTTCAGTTGTGCAGTCTCCTTAATTCCTCCCACCCCCTCATTCTCTGTGCTGAAGATTCACTTACCTTTGCTTCCAAACCCTCACCTGTCTGCCTTAACTGCCTCTTGCTGCTTCTCAGACTCCTCTCAGGCATCAATACCAGCTTTTGATTGCTGTGTCTTTTTGTGCAGTCTGCCATGCAAACTGAGCTCCCTAAGCCTTTAGAGCACTTGGCTCCTGCCCTGCAAGCTCAGCTCTTCCACAAGCCTCATGAGCACTGTCTTGGAGCAAGAGCAGTTGTCTCTTCCTGACACACACTTGGAACTAACAAAAATTATTTTTTCTTACCTTGGCCCATGGCTGGTTCCAGGTACCATGAAAATATTCAGCTTCTGCTTGCTCTGGTGGGCAATGGCTCCTTCCTCCAGCTGTCTTAAAAACTGTTCTCTTGCAAAGTTGTTTGCTTGATTTCTTTGTACAGGGTGGGACGTGGTGTTGCCACCTTCCCAGCTTATCTGGTGTGCAGATGTTGAGGGCTCTTTTATCTCTCAGACCACACTGAAGAGAGGCTACACATGAGGTGAAATTCCACAGCAGGATGTGAAAAATTTAGAGACAGACTGTGCCAATTCCTTCAAGGAGCTGTGCTCAGAGGAGCCCAGAGCAGGAAATGCAAATCTTTATATGGCTCTGAACAATGCACAGAGTGCATTTCAATGTAGGTGTTGGACAGCTGCTCTCCAACATTGACCCCAAGCTACTTAGATCCTAAACCCTTCAAGGAGTTCAAAAATATATTCAGTGCACCCATTGCTCTTGTACCTTATTCAGAAAAGTGAAACCACTTAAAAATGAGAAAATGTGTTTAAAAAAAACCAACTAAATTTATATAGCTTAGTGCAGATTATTTAAAAATACTGAGCTGGAGACTTGGACTAAATACATTCCTAAAGTTGTTGTAATATAAAAGGAATGCCACTGGATTGATAATAATTGGTCAGAAGACAAGAAATAAGATATCAGAAATGAACAGCTTTCACTCTGGAGTGAGTCATCAATAGTTTTGCAGAAACGTATGATCTCCAACAAACTCAAAAATAATTTGAGAAGTTGATTACATAATATAGTCCAGAGAGTTTGGTGGTTTTCTCAGTATTTCTTTATTAAACTTCACACTTGTTTGCTTATATGCGTCATTTAAGCTAAAAACAAACTCCTGAGTTTTAGATTTTTGCAGCGTAGCCTTAACTGTACAGATTCACTTTCACAGAATAATTGCAGAGTGGTTGAGTTGGCAGGGACCTCAGAGGTCATCCTGTCCAAGCTCCTGCTCAAGCAGGGTCACCAGGAGCTGCTGCTCTCCTCCTGCAGTGACGAGCCCAGCCCTGGGCACAGCACTCCAGGTGTGGCCCCAGCAGTGCTGCCTGAAGGCAGGAATCACCTCCCTTGACCTGCTGGCAATTCTTTACCTGAGGCAGCCCAGGATTTCCTTCCCTTCCTTGTGGCAAGGGCACGCTCCTGCCTTGTGTGAGCTTGGACTGCTCTGACATTATTACAAAGCCTGGATGGTCACCAGATTTGCAGAAATTGGCAACACTAAGAAGGACATAGGGAAAATCTTCCAGAAAATTCTGCATTTATTGTCAGCATGCATTGCTCAATGTCAGTTATATGTGATTTTTGTATATGTCTTGAGCTTTTTTCTTACATAACGAGCTAAACACAGTATGTGATGGCTAATCTGTGCTCTTTCAGTCTAAGCAAATTGTAAACCAAGTGATTGGGCTCAAACTTCTGACTTTCTTTGCATCATCAATGTTCTTAAATGCACCTTTTTGGTATATGTATCAGTTTTGAACCTCTAAATCAGAGTGGTTTAGATACAAGGAGGTATTTATCCCATCATCACTGCCTTGAAACGACTGTGTATACACACAGTACCATCTCTTGGTCAAATTGGCAACTGCAAGTGGGATTTCCTGCACTTCAACTCGGAAAACAGACCTACTTATCGTCCCTTTGTGTCTTTTTTGACACTAAAATTGGCTAAAAAAGCCCACGAGAAAGGTTAACACTCAAAAGAGACTTCTGCCTGTAGTACTCAAGTGTTTGTACTGGCATTCCATCTGGTGAAAATGGGCCCCTGTCCCCAAGCTGTCCCTACATCCTGGGCTGCCCCATCCCAGGTGCAGAATCCAGCACTGCCTTTGTTAAACTTAGTTGGTTTTGTCACTTCTCTATCCACTGCATCCCTGACATGCTCCCAGAAATCTCGAGGAAAAGTAATCCATAGATCCTTGAAAGTGTCCATCCTGCCTGGATATTACTTTATTATCTTATGGTGTGTAAGGATACTTGTTTCACAGGTCCCAACATAAATCCATATAAACTTTATTATCTTTAAAAATAGAAGCTTAAACTGTTTCCTGAGTGAGCATTTTTAATAACTGGACCTCTCTCTGAATGTAGTGATCGAAAATTATATACACCCTTTTATTTTGTCTACATTTCCAGCTTTGATGTGGCATACCCATGAATTAGATGGGAATTTTTATTTTGAGGGTAATTTCTTGTTGCTTTAGAGCAAGCAGAAATGCTTACAATGTGCCTTTGGTTTTGTCTTTTACAGTGAACAGTGCCCTTCACATTCAGTACAGGAGAGGGACAGACCAAGAAGTAAAGCAGTGGGGCTTTGGTGGCAGAGCAATGTGATTTGAGACCAGCAACTTTGGCTATTTCTTGTTGATTTTTTTTTTAATTTGAATCTAGAAACTTAGAAGAACAGAATGATGGGGAGAAACATTCACTACCCTGGGGGCTGATTTCAGTGTGCTTCAAGACCAATTCATAGTTATGAATGTGTCATATCAGTGAGTGCTCAGTGGATTTTTTTTTTTTTTTTGGAGTGATCAGACTGGAATGAAGGCTGGCTGGGTCAGCCTCTTGGGCATGCTCTTATTTAAACTGCATATTTATAAAGAAAAATACTGACAATTAGCCATTCTACTCCACCGACTCCCACTGACTTCTGACCAAGGGCTGTGTAAAGATTGTAGGTTTGACAAAAGCAATTTAAAACCTTCCTGGGGCACTTACGTGTTTTTCTCTGTAATAATCATTAGCATAATTGAACAGTTGTCTCACGTCTCATGCAGGAAGAATGTGTTTCTCCTGCGTGGCACTGGCCAGATCTGCATTTTCACACTCAAACTGAGCTGGGTGTGGTTGCTGAGGGCAGGTGAAAATGCTGACACTGTGAAAACCCAGCGGGTGTTGCAAAGCCTGGAACTTGGCACCGGCTCTGCAGCGCTGGCTTCCCTTTGAACTGCAGCCTTCCTTTACCGGCAGTTAATTAGGATGAGGTCATTCCAAGCTCGTGTGACAAACACTGTCTGAAATAATTGCCTGGATTGTGTTTAAGAAGGAATACTGAAGGAATTTGAATGTTCTGGCTGTACTGTGTGTTAAATGTAATGTCAGTCTGCATTCTTGCTAGATTTAATGAGATTTTCTGAAATACCATCACTACCTCAAGGCCTTCTCTGAGGCGAGTGGAGGATTGTATTCCCTGACTCTCCAAGATCCTGCAAGACTTAATTGATAGGTGCAAAGCTACCTATTCCCCTCTCCTTTGCCTGGAGAAATCTGAATTCCTGTGTATGTGTGTGTGTGTGTCCTTTTCAACCTTCATTCCAGTCTCTCTGGGCTGACTAGTTTTACCAAGCTTCCACATCCACTATAAGTATATGTGTGGGTGGAAAAAATATTGTAATTAATGTAATAAAATAGGACTTTACATGTTTTGAAGATTTCGTTGGCTTTAAATCAAAGAAATATTTAAATGAGTCCTCAGTTTAATCTGTGCCACAGGGTCAGTTTGTGTGCTGGGACATTCTGGGGGAAGCTGGTCCTGCATTGCTGGACAGCACTGTCAGGAGGAAAAAGTCAAATTGTCTCTTAGGAGCATTCAGATCTTTGCTATATTGGCTTGTTAACTTTGCAAGGAGTGAATGGACACATTAGGGATTTAGATATGGGTGGCACAATGCCTCCCTCATGAATGATGATCTGCTTTAAGCAGCTTTGTGGGATGAGGATGAGTGACTGTTAATTGTGAATTTTTGTACATCTTTCTGATGTCCTTCTTTTGCTACTTTTCTATTTTCTCATTTTTCTAGTCATAAGAGGGTTCTGTTGTAGCACTGCTATATCTTATTGCTGTATTTTCCTCTCTTTCTGATGTCCTTCTTTTGCTACTTTTCTATTTTCTCATTTTTCCGGTCATAAGAAGAGGCTTCTGTTGTAGCACTGCCATATCTTATTGCTGTATTTTCCTTCTAGCAATAAGATTAAATGATAAATTTAATTCTAGAATTTAATTATGTCAGCTACTTGGATAGTACTTTGGCTAGTACTGAATAAAACATATTTAGTGGATGTAAGCCTGGAGAAGTGAAGGTTTCAGGGACACCTTATAGATCCTTCCAGTGCCTAAAAGGGGCTTACAAGGAGGCTGGAGAGAGACTTTTCACAAGGGTGTAGGGAGATTGGACACAAGGGACTGGCCTTAAGCTGCAGGAGGGCAGGTTTAGATTGGATATTAGGAAGAAATTCTTCCCTGAGAGGCCCTGGCACAGGATGCCCAGAGAAGCTGTGGCTGCCCCATCCCTGGAAGTGTCCAAGGCCAGGCTGGATGGGGCTCTGAGCAGCCTGGGATAGTGGAAGGTGTCCTTGCCCATGGCAGGCAGCTGAAACAAGATGAGCTCTAAGACTCCTTCCAACTCAAACCATTTTATTATTCTGTGATAATTAAATTGCATTCCATGAAGCTTATAAAACCAGTGATTTTAAATGATGTTCCTTGGAAATCCAGCTGCTATTATTGCTACAGGCTCTAATGCTGCAAACCATCACAGTTGATCCTCTCCTCAAAGTTTAATTATATAATGATTCCCACTAGTAATTGTATGTGTGAAGGCCCATAAAACAGGCTAGAGAATGAGAAAGGTGACACTGTCTTTACAGTATAGTGTCTGTTACCTTTTTATTAGTTTCTGTTCAAATTACATCACTTTATTTTGGCTGAGTAATCTGCATTTCTGTGCTTCCAGTCATAAGAATGCATGAACACTGCACCAGCCTCATAAACAGGCAAAACTGAACTCTTGTACAGGTTATATCACTGAGCAGGAGCCACATGAAGCATCACAAATCCCTTAATGTCTGAAAAGTGGGTGCAAACCAGGTCCACCTGAAGCTGCCTGGTGCCACTCCTGTAGGGAATGATTTCAAATTCCACTGTTGAAGTCTCCATGGGGGCCATTCTTTCCACACTAAAAGAGAGAATGCATTTGTAAGTTAAAACAGCTAAAAAATTCTTGCTATGTGTTCTTCTGACTACCCAAATTTAAGACTGTATGCCACCTCTCCACTCCCTGAGCATTGCGTAATTCAAATCTTGACAAAAGCAGTTCAAAAACTCCATCTGCTGTATGGAGAGTACTGACATGGTGGCATTTTGTTCAAGGCTGGTGCAGATGAAAGCCACGAGGTTGACAGAATCATTTTAAACACCCCACTGGTCCTCCAGATTTCCCAGCAAGGTGAACAAGTGACCAGCCTGAAGCGTTTCCGTACCGGATTCGGAGCTGCTCTTTGAGCAGGCCACTGCCTTCAGCTCTCAGGACACAGTCTGTCACCTCATCAGACAGGGGGTTGGTAAATGTCACCTCCACATTGACAGGCTTGTGTACCACAGCTGCACCAAGGACCTACAGAGAGAGAACATCCTGCTCAGCCACAGCATCAGCCTCGTGTCTTCCTAATGCTTTTCTCCTTTCATTCCCGTTGCAAACCACTTACCCCTGGCATCACCTGGGCAGGAAGGAGCCAGGAGTTAGTTCATGTGCATAGTTTTGGGCAACAGAGTTCAGCCTTGAATGAGCCATGCAGTGGGGCTGAGAATCAGCAAACTGCTGTAGAATGTCCCTTTTTTAACTAGGTCAGTGCATGGTTTCATGTATAACATGATACTCATCAGAGTGAGAACAGAATGAGAATACAAGTATTGGCATACATGGTTAACTACTGCAGGCACCTTAAATTAGCTTTAACTAGGCTAAATGAAAGGTTTGGGATTGGAGAACATGGGAGGTGTGAGAGGTGAATTGTGGTGTCTCAGGGAAAAGAATGCAAATTAGCAAATAAACATATTCATTACCTTATTTTGCCTGAGATCATGTGGAATTGGTGTATCTGGTATATATTTGTAAATAATGTAATATTAGGTAACATCACTGAGTGCCATCAGCCCAATTGCATTTCTCTGTTACTGTCTCCATGTTTATAGGGAAGTTTCAATCAACAGAAACAGAAATGCTTCTTGACACTTAATCACTGAATTGAAGTAATTTAATCCAGGTGCCTGCCCTACATAATCTGGCTCTGTTATTTGTATGGTACAGCACAGAGACTTTTTACAAAGTCTCACTAGAACTTGGTATTCAGAAATTGCCAGACCTGCAAAAACCACACTTTTTACTTCTGTGTGTGACCTTTCTTTTCTTGTATGCTACTGACAGAGTGGTTTGGGACAACTAATCTGGTCTGGAGGCCCTGAAGGACTCTGCTCATTACCATATTCCCTCTATGTTATTTACAGTAAGATGAGCAGATAGCATTTGATCCCATGAGTTATGCAGCTTTTAAATCTGCTGTCCAAAACCAGTTCAGCTGGTTTATGTGGATGTGATGGGCCATGCAAAGCCAGGACTGTCCCTGGGCAAACATAGTGCAGGATCTTTCCTGTAGGCTAAGAACTGCTCTTTATTCATTGTACAACATTCGTCAAAAGTCAGTTAAAAGAGGAAAAAAGAGAAAGCCTCCAGTTCTAATTAATCATTTGGGAAGTGTTGCAGAAGATGAAAAGTGACAGTTATCATGATACAGCTAAAGAACTTTCTTTGAATATTGGTGATAGAGGGGCTCACTGTCCCAGGTGTTATCAGCTGGTCAGTGAAGATGTCTTTGGTAAAAATCAGTCTTCCTAAATAATCTGGAAGATATTGATCAGACTTTTCTAACAGAAGGGGAGGTCTAAATATGGATGAGATTTCTTTGTCTGTCTGTATTCTGCCTGTCCATCCTTAGGTAAACTTACCTTGTACCTGTTGTAACACTGAGAACTTTATCAGTGCCACATTAACAAGCACTGGCAAGAATATCCCAGCACAGCTATGCCATGGAAAATTTGTCCTTTTTTCATTGTATTTAATTTAATTTGTATAATATGGCCTATTACTACAGCAACAAGATCCAATCACCCTTAGGCATGATTTCACTTCCCGTAAGAAATAGATGGAGTAGGAATTCCAGCTGCTGCTTCTCAGCACATCTCTCAAGGGTCACAGAGGGGACTAGCTTTTACCTTGATGGAGAGAAAAGGATCCTGGAGCACAATATCCTTCTCAACTAGAAGTGAGGCTCCCCGTTTGATCTGGCACACAGCAGTCACCAGGATCTTCCTGTCATCCATCAGAGAGTTTTTGTACTGGGAGTAGGAGATCTTAAAAGAAATCTCTTTCACTGTAATGGAAACAGAAACAAAATTTCCCTCTCCTCTTTTGTCTGAGTATCAGCTATCTGTAAGATACCTGTGTTTTAAGGAGTAGTACTCTTGCCACCCTGGGGCTGCACATTTGTGAGTGTTGACACCAACAGACAGGAATGATGCTCATGGGTAACTTCTACTTACATTTACATAAAGCCCTAAATGATCAGGTACAGCTTGGTACCTGGACAGATCCGAGGATGGATGGATGGATGGATGTATACCTGCTGGTGTTTTTTTCATTTATCTGAAGGGGGGTTTATTGCTCCTTCCTTGCAAAGAGGGCAGAGGTCAGAAGGTTGGTTGGTTGAAATGCCCTTGCAGGTGCAACCATTCAGCCTCTGCCTTGCACAATCAGAATTCTGTGCCAGTGAGGAAGGCAGTGGAACTCAGTGTAGTGAGAAAAAGAATTCTGCTAGAACTCTGGAATGAGTTCTAACGTGTTATGTATTAACTTGAGAGGGTAGTTGTGTTCATCTGTGCTGCCTCTCATTTTTCAGCGCTGTCCCTCTAAAAGCAGGGCAGAGACCAAGTGGCACAGCTCTTCCTGCAGTTGGTGGTTTCTGTTGTGCTACTGTGAAAGCTGTAGGCTTGTTTTCCCCCCTTTAATCTGTCTTTTTGCTTTGCTTAGGGGGAGCCAGAATCTCACTGATCTCCAGTTTTTGTCTCTTAGTTGTTCTCTCAGCCAAAAAGGTCATATTGTAGCACCAACAGTGGCTGTGCTGGGTCAGAGAAAAGGTCACTCTGCTCAGTCTCCTTTTCATCAGTGCCTGAAAACAAATGCTTAAGACAGGGAAAATATGTGTCTTTTCCCCTGAATAGCCTTGACCTCCAACTGTTTGCAAGTCATACATTTCATGAGCCATTCTTTATTTTCATGTGATCTGACCACAACCCAAAACTATATCTTGTCCAGTAATAAAAGCTGTAATAAAATCAAAATTACCTTCTTCAGCTCCAAGTTTAACAGACCTATGCAACTGCAAAATCTCTGCCTTGGGTTTTCTGGTGTAGAGGATGGCTAAAGCCTTCAGTTTAACCTTTATGGTCTTAAAATCTGAGATCAAGTTTTTGAGTGTCAGGGTAAGGAGGATGTCCTGGCCAACCACAGGAGATGCATCAAGGAGCAGCTTCCCTGAGATGCTGGGGGCTTGTGCAGGCTGTGTCCTTGAAAATCGTCTTCTGGGTCTTGGAATTTTGCTTCTTTTCTCAGGTCTTTTCACTCCAAGCAGCTTCAGTGCTTTCTTGTACACCTGCCTTTCTTTCAAGGATCCTGCATTGAAAGGTACCATGGTCAGAGATCTCGTGCGTGTTCAGGGTGTAGTGCAGTGGAGCCACGGTGATCTCAGACATTTAGGGAAGCTGACAAGGGCAAAGACCCTCAAGAGGAGAAATCGAGGTCTAACCCTAATGTGAATTTTGGCACAAAAGCAAATGAATGTACATGGCCATGAAGGCTGGAAAGTAAAACCTGCCCATCAGCTCCAGATGCCTGTTCATGGGCACCCCTTAGGAGCTGTGGGCAGTACAAAGGTAATTCTGGGAGAGCTCAGCTCTGCATAAGGTGGGGCAGTTGTCATCTCCTCCAGCAGGTAAGGAGCCCTAAGATTTTGAAAATTCACAATTGCTTGGCTCTAGAAGTAAAGAAAATTAGTCAGTACTCAGTCCAACAAAGGCCTTAATTCTTTTCACATCTGATCATCGGTGGCAAAATTATTGTAAAAAAGAATTTACCTTCTGGATATTTGTAATTAGCAGTGACATCCACACGGGAGTTGGTGCCCACTGCTTTGGTGCTGATAAATTTTCCAATCTTCCTGGTATCAGAATAAATTCTCTCTTTTCTTTTCTTGCTATAGCGAATCCAAGTAACACAGTCAGCATTCACTGCTGCAAACACAAAGGGGCTGTCGTAATCCAGGTTCACATCCCCTTCCTTAATGGCTCTGGTGGAGGCAGGACCGCACTGATAGATGCCTGTATGAGAGAGGGAGAAGTTGAACAACATAAATCCTCATGTTGACAGCAAGAGGGAGAGGCAGCCACTCCAAAACACATTTGGGAGAAGTAAAACAACATAAATCCTCATGCTGACAGCAAGAGGGAGAGGCAGCCACTCCAAAGACACATTTGGGTCAAGTACACTGTTTTCGTGTCTGTGTAATGTGGTTACAGCATGCCCAGAGATTCCACGTGCACTTTGTATCAAAAGGTGGGGCTGCAGAGGAGGCTGGTGGGGAGAGCTAAAGCTTCTGGTGATGTGTGCCATGAGAAATGTCCTCACCCACCAAAGGCTGCAAAGCTGTCAGGTGAAAGGAGAGGAGTCAGAAGTGCAGTCAGACTTAAGAGATGGCAATCAACAATGCTGGCTGTGCGTTGAGAAGAGCCAGGAAACTGAATTTGTTTAACCTGCTAGCAAGGAATGGGATTGTGTGATGTGGGGAAGCTAAGACAAGGCAGGGTGAGATAAGTGAACTTAAGATGTGCTGGCTTTTGTGGAGGCAGAGAATTGAAATTTAAAAAGAAAGAATTGTTATGCTGGTCAGCAATCCAGAGGCTGACAGAAAAGCTCCTAACTGGAGACTGATGTGGGTATTGCTTATCTTGTGCACCCAAATTAATGCTACATCTACAGGGAATATATAGAAGAGATTTGCCCTGAAATTTCTGGTAATTTCAAATTTAAATTTTTTACTCCTGGTAATCTTTAGGAGTAACACTATCTACAAGTTTTTATATTTACAACAGTGTTACCTTTGCTTTTTTCCTGGGGTGTTGCATCCAGAACCTGCCATCCATCATAAAAAGAGCCGAGGTCTCTTCTAACAAACCAGCTTTCATTCCAGACGTGGAAATTCCTGCAAGGGAGGTAGAATGCAGAATATCAGATTTGTATAATGCAAGAAATAGTCCTAATTGAGTGAATGAAAACTCTGTGGAGAGAGCAGCTGCTGTACTCTTTACATGAGTACTTCTTCCCCTTTTTGCCAAGTTTTTTTTTGTTATACCTCTGAGAAATGTTGGGATGTTATGAAAAAGAAATATTAAAAGGAAAATACTTCATTTCAGAGTCAATAATTCAATATTGGACATTCCTGAACAAAAAGCCAAAGGTCTGGTGTGGAATTTTATATCACTGGGAACATGAGGTCAGGGTGGTTTTTCAGGAGAACAATTCTAGAGATTTTAATTAGTGGGGAATATAATGGAAGAAATATTAAAGAAATATGTATATTTACCACACACTGTCTTCACTCAAGTGCAGGTTGTTTCCAGACACATCAATGTACTTATCAATACTCAGATTTAGGTCCTTGTCATGGGCAGAGTTGAAGTTTGTAATAACACGAGTAGGTATTCCCAAGCACCTCAGCACTGCAATACAGAGTACCATAAAACCTCTGTAAACCTATTTTGCAGACATATAGAAATTTTTTTTCTTGGTCACACAGTTTAGTGTATGTTTTCAGTGTTGAAACAAGCCCTCAGAAATTTCCCTCCAGCTAAGATGCAAGCCACAGTCATTGTGCAAAATGGCTTAAAAGACACTTCCACTGACATGACATTGTTAGCTGTCATGTCCTTTTTAATAAGAGTTTGGTTCACCCATTTATTTTAATCTTTGATCCTTCATCCTCTTCTCTCTCCCATTTTGCCTCTGTTTGTTCCTTGTTTCTTTTTCCTCTTATGGAGATACACCTCTCATTTTTCATTTGTATTTTCCCCAAAGAGGTTTGTGTGTCTCAGAGCACCTCTGACTGGACACTGATAGGATGAAATGATTTTCCTGACTTGCAGCTCTCTTTTCAGGTCCTCAGAATTGTGACTTGCTCTTGTGTCACCAGCAGGTAAGATACAGCAGTAGAAAACTGGCAGTGTGAGAAGATGAACTTATAAGAGTACTGGTTTTCTTTGGATCCTAGCTTTGAAACAGGAAACCTTGCTCTTTTCACCAGCCTGGCCTGGAAAACCCGTTTGGTTTTTGTTTACTCACAAAGCTGGCATGCATTATTACAACCTGTAAACTGAAGGATTAACCCTTCACGCACGGAGAGCAGAGGTTCCTCACTCTCCCTGTCAGAGCTGGAACAGAATTGCCACAGAAAGTTCAGCCTGCAGAACTCGTAGTGTGTTGCGGTGTGATATCATGGCTTGCCTCAGTTACCCAGGTCCTTCCCCAGGTGTCAGTCACCTCTCCTTTCCCCCACCCTTGACCCCTGCTGGGCACTGTCTACCAACCCAGAAATAACAGAGGAGCGTGGAGTGATTGGCAGGTTCGAAGGATGCTCTCCACCCCCTGGGGGGCCATTGGCCCACCCAGGTGTCCCTCTCACCTGAGACTCCTTCCCCCCATACCTGGCTGGTGGTCCCTGTGCTCCCTCCCCTGCCGCTCTCCCCAGGTAAAAGGGCAAGCACAGCACAAGGTCGGGAGTTCTGTTGGAGATTTCAGACGCCACGCGGCCCAGAATAAAAACTATGGATTAAAAACTCTCCATCAGGACCCACTCCTTCCTTCACCATCGCCTTAAAAAATTTCTCCAGCTCAGGGAAGCCTGAGGGAGCGACCCTCTTCTACCAGCAAGCCCCAGCCATAAGCACTGGAGCTCGGGCATGCCTGGAATTGTCCCCACCTGCCCAGCTGCGACCACCGGTAGCTAAATAGTTTCTCTGGGGAGCAAAGACCACAGGTGCCACTGTTTGGTTCAGCAGCAGGAACCAGACAAGCCAAGGCAGTCCCGCTCAGTAATATTGGTAAAATCCCGTCGTAGTGAGCAGCCTGTGGGTGTCACTTCCATCTGTCCCAGCGTACCTGTGCAGGTGACTCCTGCAAAGACCCAGCACTGGCCGTAGCGCACGGGTCTGTAGCGGGCCCGGTGCCACCTGCGCAGGATGCTCACGCTGCCGCTCCAGCGCAGGGGGTTTGTTCCTGAGCGGAACTTCCCGCTCCACTTCCCTTCCAGCACGCCCTTCTCATCGTTGCTGTTAACCTGAAAGAGTCCTTCTCGTGACAGAATTAAAGTATTTACAGGAAAAGAGAGAGGGAAATAGTTAGAAGTGATTCTGTGTGGGTAGCGCTGTTCTCGTTGACTGGGTGGTGGGACAGAGTATTTGAATTTTAGATAAAATTTTGTCTGCTCAAAGGCCACCACTGGACCAAACCCAGACCAGATTGTAGAATCGGCTGATTCAAAACTGCCTTGTTTTCAATACAAGTGGTTCCAAATGTACTGACTGACACCTGCTTACATTTTCTCTGTTCCATCCATTGATCTCACCTCCTTGTATATCATTACTCTGCTAGACTGTGCATTCATGCTGCTTCACATTCTCAAGTGATTTATGGAAGCCTTGAGAAATCCATCTTTTCTCTGAATGTTCATTTGTTGCAAATGTGCAAAGAGTACTTACAGCTTGCCCAAACTTGTTAGGTGCGGTTGCATATATTTGTACACATCCATTGTAGAGCCTTGTTTAAGTATCAAGTGTAGTGGAACAGGATGCAGCAAGTTATTTTTAATATTTTTTCCTTAATTATTTGTAGTTATAGTAATTTTGTACATCTGAGTAGAGTTATTTATGTTGAAGCTGAGAGTGTCTAAAGTGAGTGCTGTACAAAAGGCTGAAAAATATCAGTTACAAAGGAGGAATTTGCTAAGAGATGTGGTGAGGCAGGTATTATTTATAAAATAGAAAACTTTTCAGCTGCCTAGTTGTGCATTTATGTGTTTGTGAGGATGGGTGTGTGCTGAGGAGTTGTAACTATTTGTTGCAGGAAATGGTAAAAACCTCACCGAACAAATATTCCTTAAGTAAAGAATGCTAAATTCAGACATTAAATGCAGCACTGGTTTTCCAAAATATTTTCTTGGTGTTTGAAAAACTTAGCAAGTGATTTCAGAATAGACAAATGTTTTCCAAATTAGCGAAAAGATCTAATGGACTGAAAATCTGTCAGGAAAATACATGTGAGGTTTGATGTTCCTCAAAAGTTCTTGGAAACATTCCTTCAGTTGTGAGCAAACTTTTGGGAAGAAGAATAAATCTCCATTTTACCTATTTTGTAGCTATGTTTTGCTTGGTTACACCTATAAAATATTGAGGAATTCATGCTGAATGGTGTTGGGGTTTTGTTGGTAGGTGCATTTCCAGCTGTAAGTGCTGGATCACGTTACCATGGCACTGATAACCCTGCTCACATAGACAGGGCTGTTCCTCTTGGACACATCCTCAGCTGGGTCCTCACGGTGGTTCAGGCTCCGGTCCAGAACAGCCAGAGAGATATCAAGGATGTCCTCTTCAAACTGCAATCAAGACAAGCAATACATTGAGGCTGATTTCATAAGCAAACCCAAGGATAAACTCCCCACCTAGTTTCCTTCCCAGAGCATGGGAGGAAGATGTTGGGAATAGAGGAGTTTTTGTACTGTTAAAGAAAACTGGGCCAAGAAGAAAACATAACCATTAAGTTGCCAACTCTCCATAGTATTTAAAAGATGTCTGAGCACAGTGTGGGCCACTGGCATTCATGAGGACATTACGTGTCCTGGTGGCACAGACAAGACCACTGTGGGTTGGGCTCAGCAGGGGTCACACCCTCCCACATCCTGCCCTGCCCCTTCAGACACCTGTCTTATGAAAGCTTTAATCTCATGGGCTGCCTCCACCTCATATCAGGTGATCTGATCTGAAAGAAACCCACAAAAATAGTTATTGTGGATTAGGGTCACCAAGACACTGCTTGGGCCCAGAGAATGCCCCAGTGCTTGGCTGGATGGATGTGGCCAGGCAAGGATGGCCCCTGACCTCTGAGACAGAAAGGAGCTCTGGCCTTGTTTCATTGATCAGTGTAAAAGCAGCCATGGCATCAGGAGGATCAATAGAAATGCTGTCTGCAAATGCTGGTGCAGGTGGAGGGCATGAAGTGGCCAGGGATGGTCCTGGCTGGCCTGGGCAGCTGCAGGATGGCTGTGTGGCTGGAGATGGGCTGTAGTTCTGACTGTGGTTGCAGTGGTTACACTTGGAGGGCCAAACTGATTTTCAAACATTCCAACACATTTGGGGTATCCTTTTAGGGTCTTCTCCCCATTACTAAACAGATTACATATTTACATGCACTGGCTTTGCAGTACCCAGTGGCTTTCCTTGCACTCTACAAGGGACAAAAAAACCCCAAATACAGTTTTACCAATTTGTGTAGCATGCAAAAGAAAGCTTTTGCCTAAAATTATGCTTTGTTTCTTTTATTTATGTATGAGCACATGCCACACAGGGGAAACAATCCTGATGCTGCTGTCTGTAGTGTAATGTAAATGAGCTACCTATTTGCAAGAAAATCTGAAGTGAGTAATATTGAACTCTTATACTATGAGAAAATGATTTTTTTTTTTCTCCTCAAGAGCCTATTTACCCACTACTCTTATTTTGAAAGTTCTGGAAGATGTGATGCTGTTTACCTGTCCATAGTTCCAAGCTTCTTCTTGAATATCTTTCTCCACTCCCTGAAATATGATTCCACTGTCATTCAGGACATACTCCTGCCTCTCCTTTTCATCAGCCATGTAGACATCATCATCTACAAGCAGAACAAGACATGATGGCTGGAAGGAAATTGTTTTGCTCTAACTGAAAATCTTACACAGGGCAGTTCTAGGGATCAGATGAGACTGGCCATGCATTCGGGCTTAGGACTCTTTGCTACACCTGTGTAACCATTTAGAGAGTGAGTAAAATGAACATGAAATTCCTTTCAGGGCAACTGACTGTGCTCCTGTCCCTTCAATAAGTACAGTGTGTATTTTACTGGTACATGTAACTTGTTTTACAGATAAATGCAAGAATCACAGGAAATATCAGAGGAAAAAGATTCTAGAATGAATATTTGGAATATTTACTGCCTTTGATTTCCTATCCTACAAGCAAGAGTCTGGGTCTTTGATGCCTTGCAGCACTGAAGAAGGGACACAAACTTGATCCTTGATGTTAAGCAAAAACCCAACTTTCTGTAGCTGTGACTGTCAGGTACAGGCTTCACCCAGGTTTCCTGGCTGAGACAATGAGTCATTTGGAGGTTCAGAGCATACCTGGACACCAGGGATTGAAGAGTAGCACAAACTGGCCCAGGTCTTTGGAGGAGACCTTGCTCCCAGCAAGGACCTGGAGCTGGAGTTTGTACCGTCCGATGACGGCGTCGGCCGGGCTGAGGATGGTGAAGGTCAGGCAGCGAGGCTCACTGGGCTCTTGGGTTGCACTCCAGCCACTGGCACCCTCCTCAGAAAGGCTAAATATGGCCTTGGTCTGCTGGCATTCTGCTGGAGATGGTCCTGCCAGAGGGAATGATGAACTGGGGGTGGTGGTTTGTGGGAGGTAGAGGTGAATTATGTTATGAAGATAACATGCAGTGTTGCATGTCCTTAGGAGCAGAGATACAGCCTTGGTTTGGAAATGAGGATGGCTCCTGCCTTCCTTTTAATTATTAACTGTCTCTTGCCTTAAGGTGTAGGTCAAACTGTAAAATGGGAGCTCCTGAGCCTAAAAGGGCAAGGAATGCTGAGTGGAACAGGGCAAACCTTAATGTCTCAAGAATGGGCTGTGTACACCTGTATGGCACAACAATTTTGGAGCTGGAATAACCTGGATGTGAGATGACTGCCATGGGGAGATTACCTGTGCTTGCAATAAAGGTGATGTTGTCCCAAGATTGTGCTGCTGTTTTGAAGTTCAGAGAGATGTTGAAGGGCTGCCCTCTCCTCAAGATGAGCTCTGTGCTGCTGTAATCAGAGGTGTGGTGTGCAGCTTTATTTAGTTTGGATTGCCAGTTGACTTTTCCTATTTTTAGGGCTAGAAAGACACAAGACATGTTAATTAAAAACATTTCCTTCATACTTGAACAACTTTTCATTGTGTCTAATGTGCTAATTTTATTTCTGTATAGCTGGCATTATGTACTACAGAAACAAAGAAAAATCCATTGTTATTAAAAATGGAAGAAAGGCCAGGAAGTTAGACAAACAGCTAAAAGATGAACACTTTTCTGTAGGATTCTGTCAGAAAGAGAAAAAAACATTCAAAAATTCAAAATTCAAAGAATTAATCTTTGATGAAAAAAAACCAAAACCAACAAAATTTCTGTGTTTAGATAAGACTTTGTTAAAGTCTGAAGAGACTGTTCTATTCCTCATGTTCCTGCCCTTTTTCTGTGGTGATATCTAGTTCCCATAATGTTTTACAGATTTACAGAAAGAAGTATTAAAACTCTCATCAGGAAATGCAAGGCTGGTTCTGGAAACACTGCCTGACAATGATGGCTAGGAGGTTGGTATCTTCAGTGTGGAACTTGCTTGTTATCTTCTCATGTATCTTGTATCTAAATTAATTTACAGTCTTGTAGCTTGAAGCTGGGTGTTATTTCAGACTCTGCTGGAAAAAGATTACAAGCAGAGGAGTGGCATATCTCGAGGCAGTGCTATGGGTTGATCTATTGTATCATGATATGTTGCCCAATGTTGAAAATGGGGCACTGAAGCTCAGATTACAAAAGCTTCAAGCCTTCTCTTTCCTTGATAAATTAAAAAATTCCCACAATAACAAACAAGAACAAAGCAGAAAAATGTAGATTTCCCTATGAAAACAGGTGTTTTGAAAGTGCCCTTTCCCAGTGTGATATTCCAGAGGAGTGTCAGGCAAAGAAAACCTCCTGCTCTGGGTAGAGTTTGCTAACGCTGTGCAGAATAATGCTGCTGTAAGCAACATTTCCATCATTTCACTGAACCAAGGAAGGGGCTCGTGTCTGAGACAATCTATGTGGTGCTACTATAATAACAGAGAGGATGAGATTTCAGTTTTCTGCAGCACAGAGTTATATTCTGTGAAGGCTTGATAAAGGCGTAATTATACTAATTTTTCTGCTTTTTGGAAGAAATGTGCATTTCTGAGGCATACTCCAGGCAGTAAAGGCCTTGAACAAGTGACTTCCCTGTAGTCCGTGTCCATAAGCATGTGTGAATGTTTTCAGTTAAGGGTCTTGCTTCAGATGTATCACCTGGAGACAAAAATTCCTTTGGCAGGAGTTTGATGTTTGAGTCACATGGTGTGAAATGCCTGGAAAGCATGTTGCTTGCATCATCACTTCATTTTCCTGCCTTAAACATGTTTAATTGAACAGGACCCATGGAAAGCATCATTCCTAATATCAAGTCCTCTAATTTAAGGGTGGCTTAGAAGGTGTTTCTGAAGGGCCCTTGGAGCCAGAGTTTGAAAAGGAGTCAGTTTGCCTTGCTGACTTTATCTGTGTGTGTCCTGAATGCCCGGGCTCTGCAGGGCACGGAGCACCACGTGTTGATCTGGGCAGGGATGCAGGAAACTGAGAGCATTTTGCACATTTGTAAATAAAAATGTCATGCATAGAGGATTTAATGGCAACCCATGATATTAGTGAGATATGAGTGTTAAAGGACCTAAACAGTGCTGCTAAAGACTGTCAGAGTGGAATGTCACAGGCAAGGACAAGATGCCCATCAGAGGAAGAGAGGAAAGATAAAGAAGGCAGTGGCTAGCATTGGTTTGCTCTAACAATTTACTATATCAGTAGTTTGATTTGCTTTGTGAAGTTCAGCATTTCCAGAGAATGTGTGCAGGAGATCAGAAAGGAAAGTTTCCTATATGTGGCAAGAGCACAGTATAGCTTGACGCCAGTCTTTTGTCCACGTGAATCTCAAATTAAGCCTTGTTTTGATCTTCACAGTTTCAATTTCAATCTTATAATTTCTTTTTCTTCTTTCAGTGCCTGTGAGGAAAACTTATTTTCTGTAATTCTGTCAGTGTACAATTGGCCAAAAATTTGTTTGGATGTCCATCCTGCAATGGACAGACATTGGGAACATGTTCAGAAGGAAAAGCCTGGTGGTCACTGCTGAAGATGCTGACCATGGTGCACACAGGGTTCTCTTTGCCTTTTTCTGAAAGATGAAGCTATAACAGTTATTTAGGCTAAACTGTGGAGTCTGTATGTGAGTATTCCATGGTGCATGTGTCTAACTCGAGATCTTCACAGTCAACACAAGAGTGAGCACAGTGAGTGCGGTCCCAGACAGACAAGCAGCACTTGGCTGGCAGAGCCCCTCTTGGGAGCCCAGAGGCCACCAAGGGACCTGGCTGAGGCCAGACTCCATTTGATCTTAGAGCCTGGGATTTCCATGTAGCAGTCTGATGCCCCAGTCACTAGCCAATGGTTAATTAGTTGGCTGCAAAAGCATTGAATAGAGCAGTTAATTGATATGATAGAAAAAATATTTTCTTACTCTACTTTTCTGTGTTACTGGGGAAAAAAAGCTTCAAGACTCATGATAATAAAAGAAAAAAATAAAATCAGTTCTAGTAGAAAAAACAATAAATGCACAACCTAAAAAAAGCAAAGTTCCTGAGAGAGCAGCTAGATGTAATTTATCTTGTTTCCTCAGCAAATTTTGCTCATCTGGATTGGAAGAGGGATGTCTGGAGCCATAGGGCTGGATGAACTTACCTGCCATAAGGATTCTTTCTTCTTTTCCACACTCGTGTGTAGCTCAGGTTACAGTTACAAAAGTGTGCAAGAACATTCTAAATCCTCTTCCACCAGCACCGGTAATGAAAGGCTCAGGACTGGACTCGGCTACATAGGCTGGAGTTTATACAAGCTGGGTGTGACCTGTGGTTGGTAGCTACTGTTTTTGTAGTGATATCCTACGTGAGCATCCACTGATGACTGCTTTAATTGCACAATCTTGAATCCAATTATCCTTATGTAAAACTGGTGGATGACTGGGGAAAGATGAGAATCAGTATTCTGGCATTTTAGAGAGGAAAGCATCCAAAATTGGGTCTAATGAAGGAAATACTATCTTAAGTAGACAGAAGCAACTTAATTTTAGATGGTTTGGTTTGTGTCAGTTTAGGTTTTTGGGGAGTGTATGTAGAGAGGGCAAGTGTAGACTAATATACCTATGGTACAGCACAGCTGTGTGGGACAAGGAGTAATCCAAGTAGATTTATAATAATTGGTGTTACTGCCAGTAGCTTTTTTCTCCAATTTTTCTTTTTTTCAAAGACATCTGTCTGAAGATCTTCCACATAACTGCATATAATTCGTTCTGTCTTTGCCACAACATTATTGTAATAATGCTTCCTTCTCATTACCTGTTTCTGACATTATTATAATCTGCATAATGTACTCTGCATAATATAATCTGCATTTCTTCTGTGAGGAGAAACACTTCCCAGGGAGGGGGCATTGTGCAGTCAGCTGTGACTGGGGACTTGGTTAAGTAAAGAGAAGTGTTTAATGGCTGCCTCTGCTTCTAATAATTTTTCTTTGTAGTTTGGTGTTCATCATACATGCACATATTTTCTCTGTAGCTCTTTGGCATGGCAAGGTTGGTTGGGCCCTGGAGGAAGCAGCAGAACTGCTCTTCTGGTGTGAGCCCTGCCCACTGTAATTACAGCACTCTGCTCCTGCAGCTCCCTCCTGCCCTCTCCTCCCTCATCCTGTGTAACAGCTTATCTGAAAACATGCCCTGACAATTTGTCCCAAGAGTAGGATGCAGACTGCTCTGGACTTCCAGTGAACTGTAATGAGGAGTAAGGGGTGTCAGGAGCAGGGATGAACTCCTATTTTCCTCACCTCTACATTCTGTCTTGTGTCTTTCCTTCAGTTCTGTTTTCTGTTTTGTTTCCACTTTCATATCAAGATTGCCAGGAACCAAAAAGGTGAATTAACTGCCTGCAGTTAAAATACATATTTTAAAAAGGGAATCTAAAGGGGTTTTTTTATGGTTTCTTGTGTGTTTTTTTTTTCCTGTAAAAATCTGTGATTATATCTGGATCCCTCAGACTCTGAAACCTCAAACTCTGAACTGTCAGACAAAAACGCCCATGTCCATAACGCCCAACAGCTCTCTTCCAGCTTATTAATTCTGCTTTAAACTTTTTGTAAGTCACACAGCAAATATAACTCTTCAGGCTTGGCAGAGTTGTTTGCACACCACGATTGCCCCACATCCTGCTCCGAGGGTGACCTGGCAGCTCCTGCACCTGCCCAGCCATCACCTGTCCCAGCAGCCCTGGAGAGGCTGCAGGAGCAGGGAATCCTCACTTCAAGGTGGCTTTCAGGGGAGACCTGGTACCTGGAGAGGCTGGGATTGGGAACCCACAAAAGAGGCTTCTGTCTGCAGACACTGACAAGTGTGGGTCAGGGCTGCCCCTGAGTGGGTCACAGGGAAGGTTTGAAGCCAGATGTGCTCCTTGTCCTCAGTGGCCTTGCACTGGTGGGCAAGAGGAGTTATTCACCCTGTGTGGCTGGGCTGCCACACTATTGCAAAACACTCCCTGTGCTTTGTGGAGCCTGGGACTCTGTCAGGCTGCATAAGAATTAAGTTACTGTTTTGAATATGTGCATGTGTTCTCCACTCTGTGACAGGCCTGTGCCCACAGGCTACACAAATACTGCCAAGCATCACTTTTCCCATCCTCCCTAGGCTTTTTTCCTCCCCATTCATGGAACTATAGGTGTAAAAAATCCATATTAGATATTAGGTGAACAATGGAGGAAATGTTCCACTCTTCTAGGTTAGTGGCTTGTGAAATGAAGCAAAAAAAATCCCTTTTCCTTAGTCTTGTGATTTCTTGTAACACCCCCACAGAATATATAAATCATTACAAAGCAATACAGTTGAGAATGATTTTTATTTATTGCTGACAATTAGAGTGTGGTCAAAAGGAGATTGTATTAATTATTTGAGGAAAAGTCAAAACTGGGAGCTTAACAGAATGAGATTTGAAAATAGTGAAACTATTTCTATAAAGAAAGGGCTTAATTTTTCTTTTGTCAGGGAGTGGGAGGGAAGAGAAATGCAATTAGAGACTAAATAGTTAAGCACCATGAAAGTAGACTTGATTCTATTGCAATGTAAGAGTTCATCAATTTTTGTGCAAAGTTCCTTTCTGTCACCACTGTCCCTATACAGAGGAGAGTGTCTTGCTGTGTTAATGCTGAAATGGAAGGTTGATTCCATCACATTATGCAGGTGCTACTGCAAGTGTTACAAATCCCTTAACGTGTGAAAATTTGTCACAAGAGAAGTCTACTTGCAGCTGTAAGGGCCCAGCCCTACGAGGTGTGAACTCAAAATAAATTTTTGATCTCTCCCTCGGTGCCAGTCGTGCCAAACTGAAAAAAAAAAAGAATAGAAAGAGAAAAAGAAAAAAAAAATTAGTTCAGGCTTGCATTGTCTGTTATTAGATTCCCAAGAAACAGAATTGTAGTTATTTGAGACCCAGCCTTGGGTTTTGAGAATTACTGAGGGTTTGAGGCTTTGTGTAGACTAAGAAATGAGAAAGGACAGAACCATCTCCCTTTACTCTCAAATGGAATTATGGAAAAGAGAGGTGCAATGTCACAGCTTCATCCTAGGGCTGGATGCAAATTTGGATAGTCAGCACAAACTCAGAATAGAAAAGCTTTGATGTCAAAGGTCAGTGCTCTGTCCAATGCCTGCTTGGTTCATATCCATTTTGGCAATAATGATTTTTCTAATGACCATTGTGCTTTGGTGTGTATCTCCTTTTGGCCTAAATTGGCTTAGTCTTTTACTGGAATAATGTTTTCCCTTTTTTTAATGGATTATTAAGTCCAAATAGTTCCACAGCCAAAGCAAGTCAGGCTGTTTTACAATAGAAGAAGCTTTAGGAAATACAAACTAATACTCAACACTGAGCTGATCCATAAAGCAGCAGAGTCTGGAGGAAAAGAAAATAATAAAAATAACAATTTGCTTTTATGTTTTCAAAAGGCAAGTTTTTTCCTGCTTTAAAGGAGAACAGAGCAACTTTTTGTTTGGGCTTGACCAAGGGGAGTGTCTAACTTGTTTGCTTTAGCCTAATTATCTTTGTAGTATCAGGGTATTGTATATAAAAATAAAAACAGAATGCCAAACTGTAGAATAGCTGCAGAGAGACAAAGGAATTTGACACATGCATTTGCTTTCCCAGGAAAAAATAATGTTAGCGGGTTTGAAAAAGAAGCTCCATGTGGGAAAAACCCCACATGATTAAGGAATCATATCTACATATTTGGTGGCATTTTTGTTTTCAGAAATAAAAAATATAAAAATGACTAATCAAGTGTGGTTTTCCCTTCTGTTGGAGAAGTTAGACGTGCTGTTGGTGGTGCTGGCAGCAGTGAGGGGCTGCTGCAGCTTGCACTTACTTGATCTTGACCTGCTGGTTCATCAGAGTGACGAGCAGCACGCAGCGGCTCACGGGCTCCGGGAGCGGGTTGGCGTAGGAGATCTCCAGGGACACAGCTCTGTTCACCACAATCCTCCGGGGCACCTGAAGCACAAAGCACCTTTCTGATCACTCCCTGCTTCATGCTTTCCTGGAGTCAGGATTCAGTGCAGCTGCAAGTGGCATTTAGGTGGCAAACACGAGCTTTCCTCATGTTTGAGGCTGGATGTGGCTCAGCTCAATGGGGCTGTCCAGCTGTCTGCAATATTTTGTGCATAATTTCAATGAAATAGAGCCCTGGCTACACAGACATGTCCCATGAAATCTGTCTGACCTTTTGGTTGTTGAGTGGCTTTTTTGGCACATCATTGATTAGGATTAAAGTGTTAAAACAATATGAACTGGCTCTAGCACTGGTTAGAACTAAGGGTTTAAATCTGTATTTTGGCAAAGTTCTTCAAGGACAACACAAACACTTGCCAATACATGGAATGAAAACAAGTACTGTGGAACAGAAGGCAGTGGCTTGTGACGGGAAAAAAGAAGGTAACAGAGCTGTTCTGAAAAACAAGGCAGATTCAGGCCAAGGTTCAGAACTGGCCTCTCACGTCCTTTCATTCTCAATTCAAGCAGGCAGAATTTTGGAGCAACATCTGAAATGGAAGCCTAAATGTAATACATTTATCCCCAGATTTTCATCTGAAGATCTGAGCTCCAGAAAGACCTTTTAGCATCTGTTCAGAACATCAGGGAGAAAATTGTTCACCTTAATGATGATGTTTGTGTCCTCTAAAATGATTGTCTTCTCCACCAGCAGCTTCAGCCCCTGCGAGCGCATGACTTCACACAAAGCAGTAACTTGGATCCTTTTGTCAGTGGTCAGATATTTTCCATAATGAGTATAAGGGATCTTTACCCGGATATGCTTCCCTAAAATTCAGACATGTAGGAATCATTACATTTTCAAAGCAAGCTAAAAAGAAAAGAGTTATAGTGAGGGGTTTTATTAATTACTGAAGAGAAAAAAAGATGGCACTGGAGTTTGTTTATATTTCCTTCTTGTGAGAGTGATTGTGTATTTCCCTTTTCTGGTGATCCTTGCCTACTTGAACTCATTTGACCCTTACACTTTTGAATAGAGGATATTGGCCTGAAACTGAAGGAGTCTGCTTATTTGCATTTTACTGGATTCCTGTCCTTTGTATTTCTTTTGATTAGAGGTATAACTATTTTAATCTATTCCCTCCTTATATCCTTTTTATTTTACCTCAGTCAAGAAGAAAGTTTGGGTCACGTTTCACAGAGATCCTTTTCAAGTGACCTGGTCAGTTGCTCATTGTAGTCCTACAACTTTTCTGCTGTGTATGGGAAAAATGTTTATCTTTGTAGCTCCTGGGGATGAAAAAGATCTCTATAATAATTTCAATACTCTTTACTCTTCAAAAGAGAGACAGAGTTTCACTGCAACTTTTAAGCTTTTTCCTAGTTGATTTCTTTTCATGTGTTGCCTGTTGGGTGCCAGAAGACACACATCAGACTTTTTTAGTTGTTAAGAGTAAGATGTGTTCCCATCTAATAATCACCACACACACATGCGCATAAATGTACATACAGAAACCATGACACACACACAGAGTGCTGCTCCCGGAGCTATAACATAAGTGTAGGCTCCTATGTAACATTTCATGAGACATCCACTTAATGCTTGAACTAGTGAAAAATCTTAGATGAAAAAAAATAAAAAGTACTCATAAATAATGAGCAGCTGCACTAAAAGCTGATACAGGTATGATATTGGTGCTTCCCCCTTCCAGTTGCCTTCCTGTGGCTAGGAGCAGAGCTATATTGGCTCCTTAGGGACATTAAGAATTACCTTGTCTAGGACCAAGCTCCACAGAAGTGGCTGCCTTCAGGATCTCTGCCACTGCTCTCCTGGTGTACAGGATGGTGGAGGCACTCATGTCCACCCTGATGCTCTTGCGGTCGGAGGAGAGGTTGCTGAGGACCAGGACCAGGTTAATGTCTTTGCCAAACACGGGAGGTTCAGCCAGCTTGAATTTCCCAGCGATGCCAGGGTTTCTCATTGTCTCTGAAGATCTTCCCCCAGGAGATTCTGTGTGTCCTTCTGTGATATTTATTCCCAGTATCTTACTCAAGGCCTTTCTATAGACTCGTCTTTCCTCAGAAGAACCTGGTTTAAGCAGAGAACAAAGTAAAATTCTACTTTTGTTGCAAATGCACTTCCTCTGTGTAAAGGTTTTCAGACCAACACAGGGTATCAGCATCACTCAGAAACATGCAATACCCAAAAGTTCCCTGTATCTTCATTAAGTCTCTATTCAGGTTTTTCACAGGGGTTAAACCATGACAAGGTGAATAAATCACTAAAATAAAATATGATGCATTTGTATTTGCATTTGTTTAGAAGTGAGATTTCTTTTTCTCTGGTCAGAACATGCAGTAATGTGCTAAGTGATACTCTGCTGATCTGATGGCAGACAGCCTCTGTATTAAATATAGTTGCACTAAAACACTGAGGAGTGAAACCCTGAGGGTTTGTTTGCCTTGGGTAGTAAAATATATTTTATAGCCCTGTTTTGTGTGTGCATTAAATTTTACACTTCTGTGGAAGGGACTAAAGTATATTTTGTAATGTCCCTTAGTAAGGAAGCTACTGAATACACAAACCCAGAAATATAACACCCATTGTATTAAGAAAGTAATCTGAGCACACTGGCAGAAATATTTTCTGAAGGCAGGGAAGAGATGTTTAAACCAAGCAGGTAATCCATGGCAGCTTCCCAGCACCAAGGATTCAGTAGGCAATAATAGGAGATCACTGGTGCTAATTCCTCTACCTTCTGGATATTTGTAGTTAGCAGTGACATCCACACGGCCATTGCTGCCCACAGCTTTGGTGCTGATAGACCTGCCAATGATTTCAGTATCACAGTAAACTCTTTTCTTGGTGCCATCATTGTACACAATCCATCTGTTGCAGTCAGCGTTCACCTCTGAGTACACAAACAAGGTGTCATAATCCAGGTTGACTTCACCTTCTTTGATGGCTAAGACAGATGCAGGGCCACACTGAAAAATTCCTAAAATGTAAAAAAAAAAGTTAAACGTTATTAGTTCTGCTCAGTTTGGAGAAGGACTCTTAAGTCGGGCTGAGAGCTTAGGCTGTTACCTCTGCTTTGTTCTTGTGGAGTTGCAAAAAGTTAAACGTTATTAGTTCTGCTCAGTTTGGAGAAGGACTCTTAAGTCAGGCTGAGAGCTTAGGTTGTTACCTCTACTTTGTTCTTGTGGAGTTGCATCTAAAACTTGCCACCCATTGTATGCCCTTCCCAGGTCTGGGCGAATGAACCAGCTTTCATTCCAGACATGATAATCCCTGGAGACAAAGAACAATGTCTAAAAAGAACAATCATATAGAGTAGTCATGCAAACTTCCAGTTGGAGAGGAGTAGTGTTTTTTTAAAAAAAATTCTAAACTCTAAACTGAGACACAAAGTGTCAAGTTACAGTACCTCTTTCAAAGGACAGATTTACTGCCTGCTTTTGAGGTATAGACCTCAGGGCAGGGAGGGAGAAAATCATGAAGTATGTGGTTTGTTTGTTTTCCAAATGGATGTCTGCAGTATTAATTTAGATGGTTGTATTACCTTTTGCCCACTCCGTTGCTTTTGTACTACTAGTATTTTTAGGTCTCCTAGAGCCTCTCTATTGTTGTTGGAGAGATGGAAAAAATTATATTTACCATGTGGAATCCTTGCTGATATTAAGACTCCTTCCAGAGCTGTCATAGTACTTATCGATACTCAGGTTTCTATCCACGTCATGGGCAGAGTTAAAATTTGAAACCAAACGAGTTGGAATCCCCAAGCACCTCAAAACTGAAATATATTTTATAAAAAAACAAACAAGCAAGACATGCAACAGAACACCCAGAACTTTAGTTCAATAATTACAAATATCTGAGAAACAAAGTGTCTAAATATTTTGTGATTCTTCAGCATTAATGATCTTCACAGCACTGTTCCTTTTGAAGAAATTATTGCTTTGTAGTTTTGATAAAACCAGAGGTCCCAGATGCCTTGATTTCACCCCAGCCCTCTGTCCTGGCAGCTTACCTGTACACATCACACCAGCAAAAACCCAGCACTGGCCGTACTGGACAGGTCTGTAGTTGTCCTGACGCCATTTCTTGAGGATCACCACGCTGCCATCCCATCTGGAGGGGTTCTCATGCGAGTGGAAACTTCCTTGCCACTTCCCCAGGAGAACTCCATTGTCGTTGTCATTTCCATTGATCTAAAAGGGAGGCCAGTGGACAGAATGCACGGAATGAACTCTCTGCAACGCACTGTACCTCGCTCATTCTGTTCCTTGTGGCTGGGTCTTAGTGGTGCTTTCTGCTCCCTCCTGTGGGGTTGGGGCCGAGTGGAAACTTCCTTGCCACTTCCCCAGGAGAACTCCATTGTCGTTGTCATTTCCATTGATCTAAAGGGAGGCCAGTGGACAGAATGCAGGGAATGAACTCTCTGCAATGCACTGTACCCAGCTCATTCTGTTCCTTGTGGCTGGGTCTCAGTGGTGCTTTCTGCTTCCTCCTATGGGGTTGGGGTTAGGTTGTCCATTCCTTACCATAGAACTGATGACTCGACCCACATATTTGGGATCTCCCCTTCGGGATACGTCCATGGCTGGGTCCTGGCGGTAGTACAGGCTCAGATCCAGCATGGTGAGACAGATGTTTAGGAGATCTTGAAACTGTGATCAAATAAGATACATTTTTAAGGAAATGGATGGTTTCACAAGCAGAATTAAAGGAGATTTTACTGCATGAGATATCCCAGCCCAAAGGTGATAAGGACAGTGGGGCACACTGTGAGGAAACCACAAGTAAGGCTACCCAGGTTGGTGCAGTTATTATAGAAACAGCAAATAATGATAAGATAAATGCTGCTGGAGACAGAATGAGAGTCCAAACAAATTCCTTGTGACTTACCTGTCCGTAATACCACCCTCTTGCTTCAATGTACCTTGCATTGCCCACAAAGATTATTCCATTTTCATTTAGAACATATTCTTGTCTCTCGTTTTCATTGGACATGAAGACATCATCACCTGAAAACCAAGTTGGGCAGGCTTAAAGCTGAGAATACCAGAAACCTCTCAGAAACATTTCTGTCCTGATTTAGCAAGGAGAAAACTTATATTTGCAAAATAGAAATGAACAGGTGCAGTTCAGTGGTAATGTCTGTTATTGTATATGGCCAGGGAAGATGTGGGGGGCTGAAAGAAGGATCCATATTATATTACTTAACTTTTTTCCCCTACTTTTAGTGTAGCCTTGTGTATTGTCTAAATGTCCCCTGTCTGCACATTGCGTTTTTGTGAGGAAGATAGACAAAAGTCCAGGCTAGCTCACCACATTTTCCTGTCTTCTCGGGGTAGTTAGAAGTGGAACAGATTGAAAAATATTTGAAAAGAACAACAAAGATGACATTTTTCTCTTTTTTTCCAGATGTGTTTTTCTTGTTTTAAGATTCCTAAATGAAGCCCTTTGCTTGCCTGCTCCAAAGTCCTACCAGGAATGTTATTAGGATAACCTGCTCAGCCATTCACTTGGAGTTTATTGTTCCTCATTGTTTTTCCAAGCTTATGGCACAGTATTTAGCTGCTATGAAAGCATTGGCTCCTCCCACAGAGGTTTAGGTTGTTTTGGTTACTCTTTAGGCAGCAATATCTGCTTAGCTCTGCTTTCAATTCCATAATGTTTAAAGATATTTTCTGAAAGGTTCAGGATTACAGGAAATACATAGAAAAAGATCAGCTTTTCTATTTTATTGAATCAACTTCTTTACCTTCCTATAGGAACTTCCCATCCTTCCCTTCCCGCAAATAAAAAAATTGTAGTTTATTTTAAAAACTGTATCATGTGATAGAAATCTATTTTTGTGGTTGTTGTCCACACTTTTAAAAAATAATATCATCACTGTTGATTCCTGAAGTTTTGGGGTAGCATGGACTTGGAGACCTGTGTGCAGTTTCAGGTGCTGCATTTCAAGGTGTAGACCAGTTGGAAAAAGTGGGAGGAGCACTAAAAATGCTCAGCATTCCTGAAAATCTGAAGTATGAATTAACTCTGAATTATTTAAGGTAGGAAGCAAATGGGAGCAAGGAATGGCGCAAGCATTGTAATCAATTCCAGAAATTCTTGTGAAGAGGATGGGGCAGGGGGAAATAAAATCTATTCTCAGTGTCTGTCATACGTAGGATGAGAAATTATATACTGAAGTCAAAGCAAGAAAGATTTGGTTAGTTAATAGGATAAAGATCTAATAGAAAGGTTTGTGTTTTATTGGAGGGAATTGCCAGGGGAGGTGCTGGAGCTTCCCTAATGGCTGGTCATTGAGAAGGAATTCAAGACCTCTCAGGAATGATCTAAGTGCTGAACTGAACCTGCCTCAGAGCCCTGGTGTGGGACTAGATGACTTTCTAAGATCCTTCTAGCCCTGTGATTTTATTATTCTGAGCAATCTAAATGTCCTTGTATAATCACTTGAAGAACATCTCTTTTTTACTAAGGTTTATGTGCTCTCAATAAACCTTTATAGCTTACTAAACTAGAATTTTTTTTCTCATCCAGATGATTTTTCATGTATTAATTTATCCTTCACTGAACATGGTTTAATTTTTGTCGTCTTATCCAATGGCATTAATATTTAAATCTGACTAACTATTTTCTCTTACACAGTTTAAGATTGCATTTTCCTTTTTCAGGGCCATTTCACTTTGGTTCTTGTTCTCTGATTAATAAGGGCTTTCACATTCTTCATGATTTCCAGATGATAAGTCTGTCACTGAAATCATTGTTATTTCTCCCTAGAGGTGTGGTCTTTTATTTCCTATTATTATATCTTATTTCTTCTCACCTTCTCCACTCTCTAAGGTTAGCCAGTTATTTCTGTGTGTTGTCCCAGCCCATCTGGGCATGGACAATGCTGTTTAATGTCACTGTGCCAAAGTCAGTGATGAACTATTTGATCTGAGTGTTTTTTCAGATGACACTTGAGGATCCACACTCTAGTAGCTTTGCTCCAATTCAATATTTTTTCTTTCATCTCTAGTCCTGACTGTTTTCTTATAAGTAGTTCTTTATTGATACCACAGTTAATGAATTAATTTCTGTATTCCTCAGCTTAAGGACTAATCTCCCACCTGGAACCATATCCACAGGCCAGATTTGCCATTTATCCTTTGCCAAGAAAATAAATTTCCCATTTCCCTTCTGCTATGACACTTACAATAGTGGTAACATACCCTCAAACTGAATCTGTTCCTGTTTTTCAGGATCAGGGAGCTATTGCACTCTGCAGAACTTATTCAGCAGCATCCTTCATTCAGCATTAAGGATACTCCCTTTTATCTGTCAGTAGCCAATGCATCATCTGGTAAATCTGGAGGACACTTCCACAAAATCATTAGTTTAAAATTGTAATGGGCACAGCTTAATTTTTCTGTTTTCATCTGAGAAGAGTTTGGTCTCTTGTGTACCATGACCAGGCTGGTGCTCCAGTTCAGGAGCTGTCACATATTGCTGTCCCTGCACTGTGGCTTCCATCAATTACAAGTTACACACAAATTATTTTTCAGAGGTTTCTGGGGAGGTTTTTTGCCTCAGGACTGTGCAGAGATGGTCTGAGTTTCCTGAACATATTTGTATAATTATTTCTGTCTTCCAGGACTTGCTGAGCTAATTAGCAGCTTTTTTCATCTTGGCTATTGACGCATTTCTTAGTGGCTCTTGACTAACATATGGTCATGGGGAAAAACAGTGGATGATTGTGGCTACTTTTCTCTTATAAGCTGTTTACTCACTGGGGTGGCTAAGAGTTCTCTTAACACCAGGGTGTCATGTTTTCAGGCTAATCCAGGTTTCTACACTATTGCATAGTTGCAAAATATGAGGTTAGAAATTTGCAGCCTCAGCATGTTGCAGGAGAAATGCAGAAAAGAAAAGTTGGAGCAACAAGAGGTCTCCATTTTCAACCCAAAAGGAGAACATGGGAATTGGACAGGAGCCAGCAGTGTGCCTGTCACCCAGAATGCCAACCACATCCTGGGCTGCACCAGCAGAGGGGTGGGCAGCAGGTTGAGGTGGGGGATTGTCCCCCTTTGCTCTGCCTTTGTGAGACACCCCTGGAACACTGCATCCAGTTCTGGGATTCTCAGCACAAGGAAGATGAGGAGCTGTTAGAGCCTCCAGAGGAGGCCACAGGGCTGCTCTGAGGTCTGGAGCCCTCTGCTCGGGAGCCAGGCTGGGAGAGCTGGGGGTGTTCATCCTGGGGAAGGGGAGGCTCCAAGGAGACCTCATTGTGGCCTTCCAGTGCCTAAAGGGCTTATAGAAAGGAGGGAGAGCAATGCTTCACATGGACCGAGCGTGCTAGGACAAGGGGGAGCTGTTATAACCTAAAAAGAGAGAGATTCAGATTAGCTGTTAGGAAGAAATCCTTTACCAGAGGACAGTGATGCACTGGAAGAATTTGCCCAAAGAAGCCCTTGTCAACAGAAAAAGTGATCTGCTCAGTTCTGAAGAGTCTGTGATACAGCCCCATACAGCACATTGAGTTAGAGTACAAGGGGGGTGGCAGCAGGTTTTTAATGTAGTGACACCAGATCTCCGAGCACAGAGCTGAGACTGCAGCCTCTGGTGACCCAAAGAGAGACAGCCTGAGGGAGCAGCTCTGTGCAGGCAGGAAAACAACAAGGTCAGCTGTGCTCAAGAGCAAAGGCATTGGCACCTACCTGGGCACCAGGGGTTGAAGAGTAACACAAACTGGCCCAGGTATCTGGAGAAGATCTTGTTGCCTGAGGTGACACGGAGGCTGAGGTTGTACCTCCCAATGACGGCGTTGGCTGGGCTGGAAATGGTGAAGTTCATGGCTGCAGAGTCACTGGGCCCCTGGGCAGCACTCCAGCCGCTGCCCCCCGCCTCAGAGAGGTTGAATGCTGCCCTGGTGCGGTGAGACTCCGAGGGGGATGGCCCTGCCAGAAAGAAGGAGTCACTGCTTTCCATCCCACAGGGTGGTATCGCGGCAGTTTCCAGCCGGGCTAAACCCAGCAGGGCGCCGTGGCCAGGACAGCTCAGTGGGCTCAGTACAGCGTAGGAACTCCCAAGCAGTTCCCAGCTGCCGACAGCCTAAGCAAGCTGAAGTGATTTCAGCTCTTTGTGATTATCAGCTCTTTGTGATTTCAGCTCTTTAGCTTGCTAGGTGCCGCAGCAGCAGATGCAGGGGGAGAGAGGAGAAGCGCTGTATGAGGTTCCGCAGGATTCTTTATTAGGGTCTGCCACAAAGGTTCTCAGTGACAGCTCTTCTGCCGAACCAGGCAGAATTAGGGGTTTATATACCTTACAGGGGTTTTGGAGATTGTCCAATAGTAAGGGTCAGGGGAAAATGACCTATAGGCTTACAGAGAGATGAGCAGGGTCCAAAAGGTGGAAGAGAGGGGCTTCTAAGGCCCAGTCATGATGACTTGGCATTTCCTAGCTCAGGCCTCTGAGCTCCAAGGAGGCCTTGCAGGCCCTGGGCCTGCTACAGGGTGCTTTCAACACTAACCTCACACTTGAGCACATTGGGGTGCGGGAAGCACTAAAAATACAGGCAGAAAAATCGTGTGCCTAAATAAAATAAGGAGAGAACTACAAGGAGTAAAGATTGCAGCTCTCTGAGAGCATGGATTAGCTGTGGGAGTGTTACCTATTTCAGTGACAAATCCCAGGCTCTCCCCATTCTGCTTCGGCCTGTTGAAGTACAGGGTGATGTTGAAGGCTTGTCCTCGCCTCACAGTCAGCTCGGTGTTGGCATATCTGTCAGTGTGGTGGTTGGCTGCGTTCACTGACGGCTGCCAGCTGATGTGTGTTGGGGTCAGGTCTATAAAACACAAGAAAAGTCACGAAGAAGCAACTGGCATGAGGTCATTTGCTGCTTAGTGGCATGATGAGGTTAGTAAGAGCAATTACCTTTTGTGGGAGGAAGTGCAACTAAAAAGCAGATGCCCCATTAAATTAAGTCTATTGGTCAATAATTTAAATATTTCCTTGGGTTTTGTTAAAGAGCCCTCATATAGAGCACTTATGTACTTCCTATACAGGTTTGGATGATCTTTTACCACTGGACTTAAAAAGAAATTAACAGGGGCAAATTGGTGTCATTTCACAATCAGCACCAAAGACAGTGTCCTGCAGCCCCTCTATGTTTTCAACATACATTATTTTAGGATCACAGGAATGGCAATTAGAACATCTTACTTTTTCTGCTTAGATCCTGATACCATTTGGCCTAGATGCAAGGGAAAATGCATAGTGAGAGATCATCTGTCTTACATGGATGAACAAGAGGTATTTGAGGACATGCTGAAGCTTTTGACAAATCAATCCATCTGTCTGAGTGCAGCTCTGTTCCAAGTGGCAGCTGGACCACTGGAGTTCCTGTTCTAGTAGGCAGTAACTTCATGTCATAGAAGAATTCTTGCAGTGTGCTTGGAGTTCCCTGATACTGTGTCCTCCTGCACATATGCTGTTATTATGGTCTGTGGTTTAAAACCCATAAAGTGGTTCCTGACACCTCAAATCCTAAACTGCCTTGTTAGCAAACAAATATGAATATGATATCCCTTGCAATATTGTTTTCCCTTCAATGTTTTCTTGCCATGCTCAAACCTGAGCAGTTATGCTGTCTTTGGGAATGCTGAGAAGCACCTTCTGTGTTTATATCTCCCCTGGGAGACTCTGAAAAATACACCTGGAGCACTGTGTTTCAAGTTTCACAAATGCTCAGGGCAAGTACCTTGGTGAAGGCTCTTCAAAGTCAGTTTTATCAAGGTCAGTGTCATAAGTGCAATGAGGCTGAGGGTGGGGGGAGTGGGTCAGGATGGGGACACATGACCACCACCATTTTAAAGGGAAATCAAAAGATAACAATATTAACAACAAAAAGAATAGGATGGAAAGGATGGATTAATGCCTATGCAATATTATTTTAGGGATCTTCAAACAAGCTTCTAGGTCTATCCCACAGAGCTTATCAGTGAAATATTAAGTCAGATCTGAAACAACATATCTGCATATTAAACCACAATTTACATCTAATCCTTGAAGAAGATGTAAAAGTAAAACTAACTTTACAAAAAACTGTTATAATTAAATTTAAGGAAGAATTTTTTTTTTTCTGGTAGTTTAAGACCACACAAAGGTAATGTGAGAAAGTATTGATGGGCTGAAAAAGAGAATTTTTAGCATGAATGTATGGGACAACAGCAAACTGTACTTAGCTGCTGCTCTCCCTGCAAAGCTGATTTGTAAATGTTTTTTCCAGCATTAAATGAGAAAGAACCCTGCTTTGCAATTGCCCAGCTCAATAATCATCTTTATTTTAAACTTGAAAAAGCAGATATGCTCTCAATTACTGTTTTCCTTTGGTAGGGTTTTAACGTATCCTTGTATTCCCATCTATAGGTTCCATACTCACAGCTTCATTAGAATGGATTACATGCATTTTGTTAATACCAAGCATAACACATCTCTTACAGAGTACTTAAAAATTATTCCTTTTCAAGTAATGAAAATTTCTTTTCTCTTCCATGTCCCAATATCCTCTGTTTAACTCAAAAATTATTCTCAAACAACTCTTAATAATAACAACATTTAAACTTTGAAAATGAAGTGCAAGAACAAATTACAATATAAAATTACCTTTAGATAAGAAATCTGAGCAGATACCTACAGGGCATGAATCCTGAGGAAACAGCCCTGAGTAAATATCTGCTGAAGGGAAGCAAATGACTTGCAGAACTCACCTGCCATTCCCTCAGCTTATTAGAATTGCATACAACTTCTACTTTGTTCTTCAAGGATGTCCAAGTCACATCAATCATAAAAAGAAGAAACCCAGCAATCTTTTTGTGCTGTCAGCTGAAATTTGAGAGAAGGGAGAGGTACTTAGCAGTTGTTATTAATACCTGTAAAGTTGTCAAACGAATTAACTGGTTCCTATAATATATGTCTGTCTAATGCCAGAGTTCCTACTCAACGTGGGTGTAATTATGGGAGGAGATACCAAAATTATTTACTCAGAGGAAATGCATGCTCTTGAATCCCAAGTCAAGAAGAACTTCCTACAAAGATAATAGGTGTGCCATGAATAAGTTATCTTTAAGGATGAGGAAATGGGGAGCGTGGTGGGATGTAAAAGCTGTCTGAAGGAAAAAGGAGCATTTCCTGATGACATAACTTCCAAGTTGGTTAATGTCACTTCTGGGTTTGTCCAATAGCTGTGGGTTGGTTTCAGTTCAGAGGATTTTTTCTTTGGTCTAATATTATCTCAAATAACCTCTGACAAATAGAATTAAAAGCTCCCACTAGAAACAAGTATCTGTTTACCTGTTTATCTGTTTACCTGTTAAGTTAGCTCCATATATTAGTATTTCCCAAAAGTTTTATTTCAAAAAGAACACAAAACTAATAACCTTGAGTACTTTTTTTCAGCAAAAACTTTAAGCCTGTCTATTTTAACAACCATGATTATATTTCTTTTGGGGTTTATGAATATATTTATTTTTGGTGTTGTGCCATCACCTTGTAAAAGAGTACGAGTAATAAAATTATGTCGTTTTGAAGAGGATTATCTGCTTAAGATTCTGCAGCCCCACTGATCATGTTTTAGCACTCAGTAAAGACTTTAAAATAAATTAGTCTGAATTTTAAGTTACAGAGAAAGAAAAACCAACTGAAATAGCAAAAGTTAAGCTCCAGCAGCTGTTTTTTAAGGTTGATTTTACAAGATAGCCTTCTTTGTACCTTTTTGAGAAACTTTGCTTTCCTATCACAAAGACCAAGAGTCCTTACTAATGTGACAGTCATGCTAGCCCTATCCCAAAGCTTCTCCCACTAGGCAGTGGCACACCTGGCACAGCACATCTCCACTTACATTATAATTCAGCGGTTCTTCCTTCCCTTGGAAGCTTCCAGGATGTTCAGGCTGCCAAGGCTTCTTCCGGGAATCACCTCAAATGGGTTTGATTGCTGTCCAGAGCTACTTCAGTTGGTCTTTTTCTCTTTTCCTTAATTCATATTCCTTGGAAACCATAAGAGCCACAAGCCTCTGATGTTCCCCGGTCCTCACACACGGCCCTAGTGACAAACCGCATCGACCAGTTCTTAAGTTCAGGCTCTGAGTACTTACAGTGATTGCCTCAGATGTTACACATTGCTCCCACTGGCATTTGACTGTTTCCTTTCTTCTTCCTTGCTGCTCATACACGTAATTAAGTCTCAGAACACTTTTTCTGTCTTGGCTGCAACCACCTCCTTTACCTCTGCAAGGCACGCCCACAGTGGTGCTCACCGAGCCACCAGAACCTCTCTCAGACTGGCCTACATCCCAAACTGGCACCTGCCAGTCTCACCTTCACCACAGCAAAGCAGCAGCAGCTGCTGTTGCAATCCCTTTGGAATGCAGCAGTCATGGTTCCTAAGTGACTAATGACTGAACGTTGTCACAGGTGTTTTTCCTAGCTCAATGCCACCCACCCGTCATCCAAAATGGTTCAAAATACTTTGTTCCTATTTTCGCCTTGTATCAGTCTTGGAATTGCAGTTCAATTTGCTAACTTTCAGAGAAAAACTTTTAGATTTTATTTATCTCCTTTATAATTTTGTCTACTGTTCATATCCCCAGAGCAACTAACTCCATCTTATAATTGTCTTGTTACTACTTTTTGCTACAAAGAGGAAAGCAATTTAAATTCCAAAAAACCCAAAAACAAAAACAAAAAAAACCAAAAAAACCCAACAAAAACCCATTGCAGAATCTCCTCCTTAAGACTGTATTGGAGTTGTCTTTTACTCACACTCATTCACTTCATGTGCAGTGAGTGTTGCTGGGGAGGGTCTGATTTGAAGGTTTCATTTCTGCTCGTGCAATTCACTTGACTTTAGCAAAATCTGTGTTTCACACACACAAGAGATGTAAAAAGAAGTCATTTCATGTATATCTACATTCTAAACTCAAGGCTGTGCTTGAGCTTGAACTTCTATTGTGGTTTACTGTAGCCCAAAGGAGACCACCAAGATAATTAGAGGGATGGAGCTCCTCTCCTGTGAGGAAATCTGAGGGAATTGGGTTTCTTCAGCCTGGAAAAGAGAATTTGGGTGATCTAATTGTGGCCTGCCAGTACCTGAAGAGCCTACCAGGAAGATGGAGAGATACTTGTTACAAGGGTGTGGTGTGACAGGACAACGGGAATGGCTTCAAACTGACACAGACTAGGTTTAGATTGGATATTAGGAATAAAATCTTCCCCGTGAAGATTTTATTTTTTTGCCTTGGCATAGGTTGCCCAGAGGAGCTGTGGCTGCCCCATCCCTGGAAATGTTCAAGGCCAGCTTGAATGGGGCTCTGAGAAACCTGGTCTGGTGAGAATTGTCCCTGCCCACAACAGGGGGATTGGAGCCAGATTAACTTTGGGGCTCCTTCCAACCCAAGCCATTGCATGAATCTGTGATTTACACAAAGAAAGCTCTTGGCAAGCCTTGAGAAACAGCAGGAGAAAAGAGGAGGAACCACTGTGGGCTCCTTGCACAGCCTCTCTGTAGCTCATCCCATCTGATGTCCAGTGTGGTCTCATACTGACATCCTGTGATGGCAGCAGGAAACCAGGCTGCCTGCAGGTGCCCTGCTACAGCAATTTTGCTGGCTACAAGGACAAAAGAGCTTTATAGCCAGTCTGCTCTTGTGCTCCTGAACGGTGAGAAGCCCTCATGACAGCTCACAGTACCCTGTTTAGGGTGGAAGCTGGGGCACAGAGTTAAGCTTTTATTGCTTCCTGGCCCAACAGTGCCAGAGCAGCAGCTTGTCTTTCCATCCATTTTACCTACATAGTCATTTTCAGTCAGAGCCTGACTTACTGTTACACAGTTACTGCCCATAAACCAAGTCACTCACTGGGCTACACCTACTCCACTGGAACCCATCATTTAGCCTGTACCAGTCTCCCATAAAAGGTTGAAGTTTGATTTACTAAACTCAAATCTAAGAGATGACTTCCTGACACATCACCTATAGTAAAGAATTCCTAACTCTCCTCAAATAAAAATACACCCAGATTTAAGATTGCCCTGCCTTTTATTCCCAAAGAAGACTTTCAGCAAGTGCAAAATATCAACAATCTAAAATATGTACAAAATATGTACGCTGAGCTGGGCAATTACCCCCGTGTTTGTTGAATGGCTCTCAAATTGGACACCACCCAAATTCCTGTTGAACATTTCCTATGCCTCATTTGGACACTGTGATTTACCAACAAAAAAAAAAAAAAAAGGAAACTGTCAGGACAGTTTGTAGCAAAGAAGACAAAACTAAATGACAGAAATCATGCAAGTCATCCTCACTATGTTGTAGTATCACATTTTCAGTAAGGAGAAATATTTTGGAAGTGTTTGGAAGTCCACTGGATAATGCTTTCAATAAGTAACAATGAGTTTATGAATGTGTGTGCAGAGGCATCTGGAGCCAGGAGGAATTCATTCCAAAGAAAGCCAGACATAACTCAAAGAGTCTCTAAGTAGAAGGCAAAATGTTCTTTTTAATAACATGGATATTCACAACAGTAAATGAACAATCAACCATTCCTCAGTTTATTTAAAATTACAATGTAAAATTGCAATTATATGGTGTCGGTGACCCTTTATCAGAGGAAGTGAAGATTTGTTTTGCTGATCATCTCATTGTTTTCTATACAAGATTTGTTATCATATTTTGTTCAGTTTATACACACACAGACCACTCCTTGTATATCTTCATGTTAGTTAATCACATTTACCATCTTAAAGGTCTTAATATCTGCAAATTTATCACAGGAGAAATTAACAAGTAGATGTTTGGGACCCGCCTCAGAAGGGATAAGTTTAAACTTGGTACTGGATTTCTCACTGGCTTTCAGTGGTGGTATGCTAAAAAAAAAGGAAACAGAGGGAAAATATAAGTTGAAAACAGGCTTATGCATCATGCTTAGTTTCTTCACTAATCATCTTCCACCTACTTTGAAGTGATAAGAGTTCTTACTCTTATCACTTCAAAGTAAGATGGCCATGAAAAGATCACACATGGCTTGACTATCTGATAAGTATTTAAAGACTCAAATCCATACATTAAAGGCTCTCCCAAATTAATTATGCAGTAACCCAGATAAGCCCACAAAGGGGGACATAATAATAAATGAGATCTAAGATTTCATGCAGAATAGAGGGTGTAAAACACATCACTGAATCATTGCAAAAGAATAATCAGAGACCATGCAGAATGTTAATACCAACTCTTGAATTAGAATGGAGTATAGCACCAAGGAAACCTCCGTGTTTACAGAGCAGGAAATTCTGAATGGAAGTTAAAATGTTTTACACCAGTGTGTTTTGTAACTCTTGGAAACTTGTTAATGTTTTTCCCTTACCCTGACATATTGTCTTGTCTTGCCTGAGGATAAAATTATGTGGTAGAGACAACAGGAGGTTGGTAAATTCCCTCAGGAGAACTTATAAATGATGGGATGAACCCTTCCTAATTGCTCAAGTGCAAATGGCAATGTTAAGTTGCTGTGTTTGTTTGTGTTTGTCTGTGCATTCAGCTAAAGACCATGTTCCTATATCCCAGGTATTTTCCAGAAATAACTGCATTTGTGAGGATATGTTGAAATTTTTGTGCAATTTCTTGTCCGTACAAAATGAGGGACAGTCTGAAAATTTAATCTTTCTGTTTCAATTATGAAATACTGAAGGGAAAAGGGCAGGAAAAGTTACAAAATCACCAAAGCAGATAATAGGGAACTGGGATCGACAGTGAAAAAAAAAAAAAAAAAAAGGTATCTTATTCCAGAATTCTCAATCACTATCTCAACATCATCAAATAGTTTCTTGACACTGTGATCTGCTGTATCTGGAAAAGCTGAGCATGGAGCAGACCTGGCTTTGTGCTTTTCAGAGGTCCCACCCTTTGAGATCACAACCTGTGTCTAAGCAGTGCTAATTTTTGTTCCCAAAGTTGAGACACTGCTGTATCTGCTTTTTACATGTATTTCTATCTGTTGGATATAAATACAATTTATTTACAATGCTCTGTACCCAGATTGGCACCTGCAGTCCATTTAATACAGTGAAAAAAATATCCTGGTTTAAATATGTTGTATTTTGGGTAAGTGTGGACAGAAATAGCCGTGTATCCTATTGTTGGCCTCTGATCAAACAAGAAGGTGCAACCTCTCTGTCCTACAGCAGGACAGACAGCTTCAGCAACATTTACAGCTTGGGTAAGCATGATTTTTTTCTCTGGAAGTGTGTGGTCCTGCTAGATAGGCAGGAAAACAAGTTCTATCCAATTATGACAGCAATTATTTGACCTCCCAAACCATGGAGCCAAAGCCCAGCCTAGATGAAGAGCTGGTTCATCACTGTGTGCTCATAATCTGTGCCTCCCAGGTTACAGCTAGAAGAAAATGATGTCTCATCCCACAATTCAGTTCCAACTCATCCATGCCCACATTCTTGTTTGATAGCAGCAGATGTTTCTGGTACTCACCGTAGCTCCAGGATCCCTTGGAGCAGGTCACTGCCCTCCACCTGCAGCACGCAGTCCTTCACCTCCTCATTGATGGGATTGGTAAATGCCACCTCCACTAACACCTCTTTATTCACTTTTGCTTCACCAAGCACCTGTGCAAAGAAAATGCTGGTGAGGCCAGGTTCTCAGTGCTCTTTTCTAGCTGAGCCTTTTCAGGCATCAGGAGAGGAGCTATTGTGAGGGGCTGTGATGAACCATGGCAGAATTTCTGAATGTGAGCAGAGCATTTCATTTAGGGCAGAAAGTGCTCTCAAAGAACTCACTCTCCCTTTTCTCTGTCACTGCAGTTACAACAAAGGGAATTTACCTGTATGTCAATGTCAGGATTGTCCAGGATGATGTTTCTTTTCACAAGCACTTGAATGCCATCTTTTACATGACATAATGCTGTGACCTGGATTGTTTTGTCTGTAGTTAACTGCTGCTGGTATTCAGGATACTTTATCTTAATGGGAAATTGTTTTTCTAGAAGGAAAAAAAATGAATTGTTACACACCTTTATAAACCCACGGAGCTTCATATCTAAAATTAGTATTTTCCTTTTATGCTGTGACTAGGACTAGGAGGGCTTTCAGCCATCACTACCAATATTAATTAATTAATGCAAATCTATCAGTTTGCTTTAGAGAGATAGTGATTTCTTTAATGTTATCCCTTCTCCATTCACTACTACTGTATTGCCTGGCTTCTTTTCCCCCCCTATTGCTCTGAAAGATGCAACAGCTGGAGTTTAAGGAGTTTACTGGTGCCTCTCCAGAAGTTAAATTACCTACTAAAAAAATGAATTATTTCTGCTTCTCGCTAATGACTTGAAGCCTAAGATTAGTATAAGACAGTATCAATTGTGATTCAATGATCTTTCACTTCATGCTGGAGATGCTGACATATCTCTTATCCCAGGCTCCTAATGGTAACATTTTCCAAAATGTGAAAAGCACTTGGGGAGATGATAGTGTGAAACATGCCTTGTTAATTCATGTGTAATGTAATATTTTTCTCAGCTTCTTCTACCCAGGGATTTAGGATTGCAGTTTGTTAGAGCTTTTTCCCCCAAGCTGAGCAGCCTCCGTTGCCCCTTTACAGATAAAACCATTATGATTAAAAGGTATTTGAAAAATTACCTTCCTTTGGGGCCAGAGTGACAGATATGGAGTCCTTCCAGATCTGATTAACTCGTCTTCTAGTATACAGAGTACTCCATGCAGTCATATTTACATTTACAGTCTTAGCATCAGACTGCAAATTTTCAAGAACCAGAAGTAGGTTGAGGTCTTTGCCAACTTCTAAAGAGCCAGCCACCTTGAATTTTCCTGAGATGTCAGGCTTCTGTTCAACTTCCTCCTGTTTTGGTGCTGTAGGATCAAATTTATCCTCAAGTCCTAGCTTCTTACGGGCTTTTTTAAAAATTTCTCTTTCTTTTGCAGAGCCTGTCAGGGAGAACCATGGAAATTATCCTCAACAGTTAATATGCATTTCTTATATTACATGGCTGCTAGAGAGAAGCTAGCCAAGACATAGTGTCTGTGCTTAGAGATAAACAAGCCCTCTGTTTTCCACAGCCATACCTTATTTTCTGCATCTGAAGTCAGTAACATCACTCTCCTTCTTATAACATTTTTTCAAACATAAAGCCTTAACTCTAAAGTTTCTCTTTTCCCATTTCGATCCTTTTTTATGGCTATAACATTTAGAAGTGAATTCTTATTTGGTAGCACAGAGAAAGGCCCAAATTTTGGGGAAGGCTGATGGCACTGTGGGGTGGGTTGGCTGGCAGCCAACCATCCACCCAGCCCCTCACTCCCCTTTTCCATAGGAGGGGAGAAGCCTTGTGGGTTGAGGTAATGACAGTTTAACAAAAGCAGAAGCTGCTCATGAGCAAAGGAAAAAGAGAAACATATCATGGGGATGATCAGACCTGAAGGACTGAGAAGGTGCTGTGCTCTTGCACCCTTTGAAAGAGTTGCTTTTCCTGGGCCTAAGTGCTGATTTAGCTCAGGTTTCTGCAACAGACCTTTTATCCTACAGATAAATATTTGGGCTGTAGCATAATTCTCACTAAGCAGAGGCAGACAGTGCATGTCAGCAACAGGCAAATGGTACAGTGAACACTTTATCTATTTAACTATTTAATTATATCTATTTAACACTTCATGGAACAGTGAATCACTTTGGGGATACTTGGACTTGACTTATTTAGATCCCACAAAGCAGCTCTATATCAGAAAGGGCAAGGCAGTTGTTTAATTTTTTTACTCAGTACCTTTTCTTCCCTTTTGTGTAGGAATTGAATAAATCAATTATAAATTCTGCTCCTGCTTTATAAATGCATTAAGAGACTCCTAACTGAAAAGTTATATATTTTTGGGAATGAAGCAACTATGTGATCAGAAGAACCAGTGGTTTTACTTACCTTCCTCATATTTATAATCTCTGGTGACATCTACACGAGCATCTCTACCAACTGCCTTTGTACTGATGGAGGCACCAATTTCTGTAGACTTAGAGAATATCAAAGTTTTCTTTCCAGTTGCAGAGTCATAATTCCAGTACATACAGTCAGCATTCACTTCTGCAAACACAAATGGGCCATCGTAGTCCAGCTCTACTTCTCCTTCTTTGATGGCATGCCGTGAGGCAGGACCACACTGATAAATTCCTACAGCATCAAGGAAAAGGAATTTAGGCATAATCTTTGACAGTAAGCAGATTATTAGACAGATATTTATCACTGACTCCTCAATTGCCCTGTGCTGCTGTCCTGTTCAAGCCCTTTCATTCACATAAACCCTCATACAAGGTCACTCATCAATGTATCTTGTGTTTATTCTGAAAGTACACTTGATTTATTTTATATTTTCCCTCAATTTTTAATAGCATTTGATACCTACATTAGAAATATAGGAATTGCTGTAAAAACTGCTCCTGGAATTCTAGTTTCTTTCTTGGCATCCACAGATGATCTGAAGCTTTTCTAATGCAACCAATGAAGTATTTTCTTCTGCAACTATTTCTGAGCAGGCTGACAAATTGCATTTTACAATGCTTTTACTTTTTTTCCTTCTCTCTAAAAGTGACTGACTTTATACATTTTCAGCATTAATCCTGAAATAAAATTTGTGTACCTCCACTTTCTTCTTGGGGAGTTGCATCCAGAACTTGCCATCCACTGTATGAGGGGCCCAAGTCGTTGCGTATAAACCAGCTTTCATTCCAGACATGGAAATTCCTGTGTGCAAAAATCAACTAAGTAAGCTACTAGTACATATTTATGGATTCCTGTCCACCTTCTTTAATCAGCTATCTTAGTTATGTGGATTAAATGTCTTTGTTTGCACAGTTCTTATCTGAGACTCACCACTTCTACCCTCACTACATTAACTAGAAAGGTGTTGAAAATTGCATTGTGGAATAAACATCAAGAGCAGAAAACATATTTGTGAAGTTATAAAAATGCCTTGAGCCTATTCTTCTCCAAAAGCTTTGAGCCCATACACTTCCTTAGTTTTAGCTTTAGATTTGCTTCTGGCAGAATGCTACAGTTCTACATGTCACATGTAGATAGAAAGGGTCCAGAACAAGAAGGGAAGTAAACAAGACAAGAAACTGAGGGACTACTTCTGCTCTTTGCTGAATGCAAGCTTGTTTGAACTGCATTTGATGCTTAATAGAGGCAGCACTTAAGTTACTTTCAGTGCAAATGATGTCACTGCAAGAAAGCTGGTTCTGTTGGACTTTTACAGTTTAACGGGAACTGGTTCTGAAGAATAGTTTCAAACTAGGTTAAGTTGCCACTGCTTGATACATGTAGTGCAATACTTGATGCTTAATAGAGGCAGCAGTTACTTTCAGTGCAAATGATGTCACTGCAAGAAAGCTGGTTCTGTTGGACTTTTACAGTTTAACGTGAAAAGGTTCTGAAGAATAATTTCAAACTAGGTTAAGTTGCCACTGTTTGATACATGTAGTGAAATATTGCAAATTTTCAGCCATCTGTGGCATCATAACTGTAATTTTGCCTGCCCTGGCTTCAATTAGCTGTTGTAGTTAGTGTCACAGTTCTTTGTTTAACTGAGAAAGAGTGAAAACACCAAGTCTTGTAGTATTATTCTGTAGTATTTTTTATTGATCCACTCTGTGTGTGTAGTAGTTTTTAAGGCAATTCTTAAGAAGATAAAACATTTGTCATTAGAATCTATGCTCTGGAGACACTGTAGACACTGATAAGCTCTACTATTAAATATTGAGGCTTACCACACGCTATCAGCTCCCCTCTCCAAATGATTTCCATCTGCATCATAAAACTCATCCACACGCAGATTTCCATCTGCATCATGGGCAGAACTGAAGTTTGTAATTGTACGAGTGGGAATCCCCAGACATCTAAGCACTAAAGAGTGAAGAGAAAGCCACAGTCAGAAAGCAATATTTCTGCAGGTTTCATATAGCATGGTAACGTCTTCAAAGGCTTCCATATAGGAAGTAATATTAGTGCTTCTTTTAATGGAATCTGTGCAATGTCAGTCATGTGTGTGACATAAAACATACCTGTAGTCAGTACTGCTGCAAAAACCCAACATTGTCCATATTTAACAGGTTTGAATCCTGATTTCTTCCAGCTTTGCAGGATTTCACCACTTCCTGTCCAGCTGCTGGGATTTTTACCACCCTCATATTTTCCACTCCAGTTTCCTAGCACCACCCCTTGGTCATCATTGGCGTTGACCTGAGAAGATATTCACTAAATTTATGATGAGGTAAATTGAGAGTTTACAACCTGTCTGAAAGGCCTAGGAGTTACAGCAAATGCCATATTGAATTTGAGCCAATAGTGCTCTCTCATCAAAAAGGGAAAGCTCACAGTAGGCTGCACTGGGGAAAGTGTGACCAGGAGTTTGAGGGAGGCTGTTAACCCCCTTATATTATCCCTATCAAGGCTGTGCCAGGAGTCCTGTCTCTAGTTTTGGGTCTCTCAGTTCAAAGGGATGTTGAGACACTGAAGAGGAGCCAGGAGGGAGGGCTGCAAGATGGTCAGGGGTCCTGCTGCACACAATCTCCAGGGAGAAGTTGAGGCACTGTCCTAGTTCTGTCTGGTTGTGGAGGGTGCAGGTGATGTAAAACCAGCTTACAACCATTTGAATGTGTGTTCTAACTAATCTTTCTCTTTTATATACCAAGAGGCAACAGCAGAAAGCTGTAGCTTGGGAAAATAATATTTGATATAAGAGACAAATTCCTCATTAGGAGGGTAGGGCAGCTCTGGACTGGTCACCCACGGAGGCCACAAACCCTCCTTCCTTGGAGAGTTTCAAACCAGCCTGGCAAATCCATGGCTGAGCTGATCTAGTACCCAGTAGTTCCACTTCAAATGGATGGACTAAAGACCTCCAGTGAACTGATCCCTCAGCTACTCCTGTTTTATATTTTCAGTGTGACGACTGGATATCAAAGTGATAAGTATCAGAACGATCCCAGAGGAGATAAACCTGGCGGGCTCAGATCAGATGCCCATGTAGGCCCATACTTCACCATACAGACAGCGGCCTAAAATTTTCTATGAAGTGCCTTCATATTTACTTTCCCTGAGCACTTTTAAAGAACACTCAGTAGTTTGCACTTAGTGAAGCTGTTGCTTACCATGGCACTGAGAACACGGCCCAGGTACCTGGGGTCATGGCGGTGAGACACGTCTGTGATAGGATCCTGACGGTAGTACAGGCTGCGATCCATTATGGACAGGCAAATGTTGAGGATGTCTCCTTGAAACTGTGGCACAGAAAGAAACCAGTGTTTTGAAAACACAGATTACTAAAAATCAGGATGCAGATAGCCATATTAGTGTTGAATGAGGTTTTTAAATCACTGATTGAAGTGCTGCAGAGCTCAGCCAGGCATTACCTTGTAAAAATGTGGCCACAACAAACTCTGAACATCAGAACTCACAGAGCTTTTAAAAGCTTGGAATCTGTGGACTTGAGGCCTCTCAGAATTGCTACAGTACTTTACTAAGTTAAGGCTACGTAGTCTTACCAAAGATATCAATTAATATTATTTCTTCTGGCTGCTCTTCCAAGGCAGGACAGGGAGTAGTAAATTACAAATCCTCATATTGATCAGTGAAACAGGGCTTGGCACAAGTGCTGATTGCAACACCAGAGTCCTGCTCTTCAGAGATGTATGCAATGAACTGGAAAAAGCAAATGACCCAGTTCATACAAAAACAATGTCTGGTGTTTCAGTGCTACATTTACCTGGCCGAAGTTCCATCCAAAATTGCTGATATGATTTTTATTGCCTGCAAAAATGATGCCAAACTCTTCTAGCACATATTCCTCACACTCAGCCTTGTTAGGCATGAACACATCATCACCTGAAAAACCAAAACAGAGAGATGTACAAATATGACAGGCAAAATAAACCAAAACCTCAGGAGTCTTGCTGTATAAGGCAAGATCTCTCTTGATCTATAAGGGTGCTTGCAGATATCCACCCTTTGCTGTTCTTGGTGCTATAAACAGATTGTGAAACTCGGGATCTACAATTAGAGAAAGGGGTGGGAGGTGTCTGAGTGAAGATGGAGGTGTGACACTGCCAAATCTGTGAGAAAATGGTAAATATGACTCCTTTCTTGGTTCTACAGAGGCCAGACACACTCTTCTAAACTTTTGCAGAAGTAGGGGTGCTCTGTCAAAAGCAGAACCTTATCTTTTAGAGCAATGAACTCTTTAGTATGTACATACTACAGGGCTGATGTACCAGAAGACCCTAAGAAACTGTTAGACTCTTCTTTTTCATTACTGATCCATTCTGTTGTCAATTTTCAGCTGCTATATTAAAGTGTAGATCAAATGGAAAAGCTGCAAATATTAATGAATCTAAAAGCAACATAGCTCTTTAGAGGAAATTCGACATATTCATACCTGAAGACCAAGGGTTAAAAAGCAAAACAAAAGTGCCAAGATTTTGTGGAGAGGAGCTGCCACTTTGAACACTCAGCCTGTAACGTCCAATGACAGCATTGTGTGGGCTGGAAATGGAGATGCTCACAGAGTTGGAGCTGCTGGACTGCAGAACTGCACTCCAGCCCTCCTTGCTCGCTGTGCTGGAGATATCAAACGTGGCCAGGGTCCTGGTGGTCTTTGAGGGTTTTGGACCTTTCAAGAAAAACAAATAATTTTTTTTTTCCATGCCATGCTGAAATATAGATTTAGTCATCAATGAACTCAGCAGGGATGTAACCCTCCCAACCCTCCCCTCAGGTGAATTTGTGCCAGATATTGGCAACTGAAGGAAGCTGTGGCTGGTGGCTAAAATTGCAGTAATACAACAAACACCTCAACAGTTCCATGGCTGTGTGAATGAGCACATTGGCTCTGTCATTTATTCCTTTGCTGCTCTGTAGTGCAGATTGGGCCAGAAGAATGTCCCGAGGCAGCATTACTCTCCCTGTGAAAGAAGCTGGGGGCCATACCTGTTTCTGCAATGAATATTAAGTTTTGCTCAGGCCGTTCTGTTCCATTGAAGGTGAGAGTGAAAGCCTGTCCTCTCCTCACAATCAGTTCTTCACTGGAAAATTTACTTGTGTGGTGTTCTCTTGCATTTTCTTTCAGGTGCCAGTCTGTACTTGGCTGCGTTGCAGCTATGAAAAAATGAGATGAGCAAAAAAGCTTGAGAATACATCCAAAGAAGAAGGAAGAGAAACACACTCTGAAGAATTTGAAGAATTGCTTATTACTTTCTACAGGTAACTGGTATCCATGTAAGGCTTCCACCAAAATTAGAAATAATTTATATGTGAGCATTTTTTTAAGAGACTCCATCTTGCATAGGTTGTTAGAGGTTATCTACATAATTAAATATAGAAGCAGTAGTATACAGGGCACTAAAGATATACCCTGTACTAAATTAAAATCAGAAAGGCATGCAAGAGGAGAGAAACCTGAGAGAATTGAATATTTATGAGTTGCTTAGATAAAAATCTGTCTGAACTCTATTAATTCTTCCATTTTGAGATGGTGTCACCCTAAGAGAGGCACAGCCTTGCTGCCTCTGAATGAGAAATAAAGAAACCTGACTGAGCTGAGAAACCCTGTGAATTTTAAGCCATGACGTGGTCTCCAGCCCCATTATGTGTCACACAGCTGCCACTGTTGGAAGCACCTAAGAGGAACATGCTGATGGACACTGGGCTGTCATTTGGCAGTGGGAGAGATGGCAGAATTGGGGAGAGAACACTCCTAAAATCTGCTTTGGGATGCTCTTGCATGAGAACTGTGGCTTCAGTCAGGGGTCAGAGAATAAAGATCCAAGACTGACTTGGATCTGACATCATCAGAGCCTGTGGAGGGATTCCTAGTAGGAGATGGCTTGATGGTTTAATGGCTTCATTATGGGTTCATCAATGGCTTGATGAAGTGCAGAAGTACAGAATAATTTGGGATGCTCTTGCATGAGAACTGAGGCTTCAGTCAGGGGTCAGAGAATAAAGATCCAAGACTGACTTGGATCTGACATCATCAGAGCCTGTGGAGGGATTTCTAGTAGGAGATGGCTTGATGGTTTAAATGAAGTGCAGAAGTACAGAATAGAAAGAATTTTTCTTCCCCTGTGAAGAGGGAGATAGGAAAGAGTAAGTGTGTGGTGCTTAGGAGTGGAAAATTGTTACCCTGTGTCATTATTGAATAAAAAAATCATCATCCCATGTTCAACCAAATTTCTTAATCTGAAAAATCTTAGTCTTTCTAAATCTTAAAAAAAAGATTTTTTTACAGCGTGATCTTAAATTTATCAAGTTCATACAAGCCTTGAAATAACTACATTGGTAGTTTTAGCAATGCAGTCACTGTCCAAATGTAGAGGAACGTGGGTTTTTTACAGTATTGAGGTGAGAAACATGGATGATTTTTCAAGGAACATACCTACTATTAAAAAAAATCCTCAGAAACTTAGCAATGAAGCACATCTATTGTACAACGAGCTGAGGGCTCAGGGAGTTTTGCCTTTAGAAAGGCAGGAGTTGAAAAAGCAACATGAGACCCTTTATAATCATTATTAAACTGGTCTGTTTGCATATCTATAAATATTAGCACGTGAGCAAAAACCGCACACTGCTAAAGTTCTAGCAACAAAGAAACTGCCAAAAAAAACCCCAAGCCCCCCAATTTTTTGTATCCTCTCTGCTTTGGTTTCTGAAACCTTTGCAATTATACATTCCCAAAGTTCTGCTTTGCTTCTTTCTCTTATGTCAGATCTGGCAGTCTGTCATTTGCACTTTTTTGAAAGCTCCAAATAGCTGCAGGTTTTCCCTTCCTATTGGTAAAATATAACATTTTTATGTCAGTTAAATACCTGGGCTGCCAAATCTCATTCTGACAAAGCTTGCTTTTCCCATGCACACAATAAAGGAAAAAATGCAATTCCTGTGAAAATCCTTCTGACTCAATGGAAGAATTTACTATTTTTTTTTTTTCTTGGATCAAAACTCCTTAGAGAAGTAGTGACCTCTCAGTGTCCATGACAGAGCTGCACATGAAGTATGGATGTAAGAAGGTAACAAAGAGCACCACAGGATGGGCTTTCCCCTTGCTCACCTTGGCCCATATCTGATCAGTGTGTCCTCTGTAGCTTCCTCTGAAAGGTCTCCTGTACTTCTGCTGGCTCAAGGAATGAATTCCTTTGGTGCCTTTCACTTCTTTAAACTCTGTTTGCAATATTTCCTCAGGGGGTGGAGCTCGAGTAGCTGTCTTTGCCCCCAGCCTTGATCTGACCAGTGGGGCTTGAGGATTCATTTTTCATTCATTTTTTTCCTCCCTCAGTCCTCATGTCCTCATCTTGTTTCCTTGAAACCTAACATCTGAAGCTTGGATAATCTTTATTCCTAACAGTCTGGGTACTTGTTAAGAGTTTCTTAATATATTTAAAATTATAAGAACTTTAGCATTTAGCTGCTTTTCTTTCTGTTGTATTGTTAAAGTTCTAGGAACAGCATAACTCCTTCTTGCAAAACACTATTCCTAATTTTAAATACTCCATGAGCAATACTTACAGGGACTTTTTCTTTAATTCCCTAAATTGGTTGTTTTGGAGCTGCTTTTTTCCCTTCCCTGCATTGTAGTAACTGCAAAACAATGGCCAAGCTATTGTCTCTGCCCCAGCTCCAATCAGGGCCAAATTAAAAGAACAAATTTTTCATTTATCACATAATTTCTGTTTAACCCAGTTCAATAGACAAGCACTCCATGCCATATTTGCATGATACACTATAGTGACAACAGGTAAGTATATTTGTGACTTGTGATAAAATATCTATCATTGCTTTCAGCTGGTGCTCTACTATTTTTCATAATACATCTCTGACCATGCTACTGGCAAAACCAATTTATGCCCAAAAATCTTCCACTTAACTTCAAGGAAAGTAAATTTTGCTTATGCTTTGCAGGTGGCTCCACTTTGTGTTAAGAAAGAGACAGACTAATTCAGATACTTTTATGAAACAACCTGTAAAATTTGATGAACACAATGCACACCTTATTCATCATTTTAGTTGGCTGGGCTCAGGGTTCAGTAGCCAAATGTTCTGTTTTCTGGTTTGGATCATGTTTGGAACATCCAGAATTGGAGCTTGCTCAACCCATTTCTTATACAGACATGTTTTATTCATGTTTCTTATAAATGGTGTTGTTAGAACAAACAGTTTTTAACTGGCTATAATTTAGACTGCTACTTTGACACTCTCTTCACTAATTATATTAATCTTAACAGGGACCGTAGTTTTATAGCTTGCAAAGCCCAACTGTGATTTTAAAGTGATAAGACTAATCCCTAAATTTAAAATGTTTTAGAATTTTATTAGAGTTTTTTGATGTTAAGACACACTCTCCTATCCATACTTTTAAATACTGTTAAATGTCACACAAACAATTTGCAGAATAAATTTAAGTTTTCAGCCTATCCTTGGATACACAGCAATTTTCCTTTGACAGGAAGGTTAGTTACTGTTGAAAGAGAAAGAACAGCAGTCCATTTATGCTGGCAGACAGTATGTCAGGAAGAACAAGTTGTGGCTGTTGTGTCAGCTTCTGGTGTTTATTCCCAGCTCTGCCTAAGTTGCCTTGCAGGCCTCTGGTGTGCTTTGTTTGTAAAACAGATGAATGATACATACTGGACCTTTGGATTAAAGATTATGGACAAAGGTTGAGAATGAGGGCAAAATTAATGAGAAATATTAACACTAGTCAGAACATGCAGTCGGTCAAGCACAATGCATCTGACCCAAGCAGTGTTTCAGGGCTTGAATGGTGGCTGTAAATGTAGGGCCTGCACAGGCAGGAGCTTGAAACCCTGTGGATAGCAACATTCTCTTGGACTTCAGCAAACTGAAGCTATGAACCACATTAGTATATTTTTCATGTTCCCAGAAGGAGGTGTATCAGAATCATCCTTTGCAGACTGGTCCAGTCATATCATTCATGACATCCTTTTCCAGTAATACCCAAATTTTTTCCCTAACCTCAGTAACTGTTAAAGCAATGAATATATGGGACTAAGAGTTTCAGCACTGAACAGCGAAGGACATATTTGGTAACAGGCAAATTCTCTTCAGTAAACTCCTTTCTCTTTCTCTTTCCAATGTTTTCTTTCACACCAACTCTATGTGAATCCTCAGCGATACTTGAATTTTATGAAATGTCACCTATTATTAATTGTGCTTTTGTTCAGGATGGGAAATTAGTACCTATAATAGTCTGTCTGCTCCTATCTTCTCTCTGAGCACAGCTCTTCTCTAACATATCCCCAAAGCACCATGCTGCAACCACATGGCCATGACTCACTGGGACCGCCTCAGTGGACTTGATGATCTTACAGCTCTTTCTCAACCTAAATTATTCTGATTCTCTGATTCAGTATCCTGAGAAGTCTGGGCTATTCTATCTCTTATCACATCCCGGGTTTGAATAATTAAGCAAGAAATTCCATCAGCAACCCCCACTCCTGCTATCCTAGATACAGGAATTCAAGTGCTTTTCTACAGCTGTGCTTTTTTTGTGACCCACTCTAGGGAGAGACCTGGAACACTGGTGTGGACTGACTCACAGCAGCACTTTTCAGGACTAGAACCACCTGACAGAGAATGGTCAGGCCTACATGGAAAAATATTTGGCCAAGATCTCTTCCGAGCCTTACATATTGTCCAAGACACTTCTCATTTTCTGTCTCTGTCTTCCACTCACACGCCTGAATAGCAGGGGCATTTGGAATAGAAGCCTGAAGCCTTCCTGAAGATCCTGACTGTTCCTGAAGTTTGCCAACAACCTTTCTTCCTTTGAAGACAGCAGAACTTGGCACAATCCCCTTCCATGCTGTCTGTGTAAGAAGGGTGTCCTGTTAGCTGGGCTCAGATCTCCTCTTGAGATCTCAGCTCGTTCCAGATGTGATGGCTTGTTCAGAAGGGAGGCTGACAGTGACATAATAGTGACATGCACTGATATGTGATCTTCAAAAACTCCCAAGGGACCAGGACACAGGAACAAGCCAAACTGGCAGTGCACAGACTGGGATGAACCTCTGCTGGACTCTCCTGACAGCTCCCACATCGTCACACAGCACCTATTATCTACAGCCTATGATATTTAAATGTATTTCCCTACCTCTCCCACTTATGCATGTATGTCTTCCACTGGAATGGAATAAAGGCGTTATTTTGAATTATTTTAACTTCCAGCTACTGCTGCACACTCATCACCCAGGAACAGCCCAGTGCAGGCTCCCATCAGTGCCCTGCTCTGCTGCTCTCTGAGGATCCAGGGTGCTGTCCCACTCTGCGGGCAGGCGCTCCCAGTGCTAATGCACAAACAAGATGCTTGCAGGTGTCACTCACGCCTTAATTGTAATGACACTGAAGCTTAAAAGTGACAGAAAGAAGCTGAGATAATTATTTTCAGTGTGAGACTACGAAACAAGTTGTTAAATCCTTAGTAGCAATAGTGGTGCTGCAGACTATCAAAACCCTTTAAAAATCAGGCAAACTTATAGGAACCTTTTAGGTGTTTTTATCTTTTCTTTATGCAACACCTGGATTCTGTCAAAGCAGGTCCATTAGAGACTAGCCCACAAATGCATAAAGATTTTCTGGGGAAAAAGGTGTGTCTGTCAGCAGGATGTGTGTCAGGGGATGGGAGGAGTAGGGAGAGAGGAAGAGAAGGAGTGAAAACAGCTTGGTGTGCACACACCTGCACACAAACCCTCAGTTTTTTACATAGAAAATTGTCCATGATACCATGAGGAGCATCTTTGTGCAGTTCTGACATCTCCAGCTGAACCTGGGCTTGGGTATTTCTTGGATCCTGGGTATTTCACAGGCAAGTGCTTATCATGATCAACAAATACCTGTTTGTTTGTTAAATGCTGCATTAAATGCTTCTTGAGTTTCATGCAACAAGAAAATTGTCGTTGAGAAGTTTAGACTGCTGTCTGAAATTTCAAGAGGAAGTTTTGAGAGACAGCCCTGCTAAAATGTTCTAGTTATTGGCAAATCATTGCTTAAAAGGAAGTGTTACAATGCAGAAAGAATTGGTTTGTGGGTTTTCCCCCCATTGCTGTACCTGGAGGTTTCAACTGTCCACCTTACTGTATAGCTCTTTTGTTAAAAAGAAGGATTTTCCTACTCAGTCCAATATTTCAGCTTCACCTATTAAATTGTGTTTTGCCATTTATTTAAGGTCTGCTCAGAGGAGGAGATTTATGAAGGAATCTACAGCCCTATGCTGATTGCATGGACCCAATTCTCTCCTAGCCTCAGTTCTGCTCTTAAACAAGTAAACATATAGATGGTATCACACATAGCAGCTGCACTGAGATAGTCATTAATTAACCACCATGAGGCCAGGCAAACAGCAGATGCTGGGAGGGATGCTGGCAAAAGGTCAAAACAATAACAGGAATTATTTCAAATAACAGATATATGGACAAACACTTGTGTTCTAAGAGTTTGTGCAATCACTTCTAGAACTGTGAGAAGGGGGTTAATGTGCCTCTCTTAAACTGCATGAAGGGAAAACAATGAATGTAATTTCTGCACTGGAGCCCCTGATCTGTGGATGGCTGGTTTTTATTAATTCATTTTTATTAATTTCCTGAGCTTTTCAAGCCTAAGTCACATAAAGCCAGCCCAGCATGTGCTCTGCCTAGGATTGGTAAAGGAGCATCATCTTAAACTCAAGACTCATTCTATGTATCTATGAAGGGGACCTAGAAGAAAGTTGGGAACAAACGTTTGGCAGGTCCTGTAGAAATAGAACATGGGGTCATGGTTTTAAACTGAAGGACTCAGGTTAGATAAAAGAAAAGGTTTTATCACAGGGAACAAACGTTTAGCAGGTCCTGTAGAAATGGAACATGGGGTCATGGTTTTAAACTGAAGGACACAAAAAAAGAAAAGGTTTTACCACAGAGGGTGGCAAGGAAATGGCACAGGTTGCCCAGGGAGGTGCAGGTGCCCCATTCCTGGAAAAATGCAAGGTCAGGGTGGATGGGGCCCTGAGCAACCTGATCTGCTTGCAGATGTCCCTGCTCGTGGCAGGGGAGCTGGAGATGGCCTTTAACTACCCCTTCCAACTCACACTACTCTGTGATTCCATACATCTCTAAACAGGTGCCAGCAAGTCAGGGCTGAGTGAGTACATGGCCAGTCTTACTAAAAGGTATTGATTTAACTTCCTTCCTCCTAAGACTTCACTGCTGGACTTCTACTAGATTTGTTTGCATTTTAAAGTGCCTTTGCCTTTCACACTAATTAAAAAAAATAGTTAAAATGGCATTACTGGCTCTGGATCTGCAGGAAGAAGTTTAGTCTGTAGTGTATCCTCTCCATAAGAATTTCCATCAGCACAAGATTCATTCATATGCAACCTACTCTTGGATTCATTAAATTTCATGCTAAAATAAAATTTGCACTTTGCCGTAACTTCTTCTTTGCCATAACAATTGCTCTATTTGCATTTTTAAAATATTTTTAAGATTTAACATCAGTATAGCAATGGATGGATGATCTTCTTGTGCTTGTTTGTGTCTTTTGTAAAATTCAAGAAAGAAAAACACTGAAAAAACATATGCATAATTCTCAAAATGTTTTGTATTTCAAAAGTTCAGAGCCCTTTACAAAACAACCCCACAGAGAGAGCTAACACATGGTACAATATTCACTTTCCCATTCCATATGAACAAAGAGACTTTTTTGTTTAAAACTTACCAGCCATGCTCCTTTGCTCCTCTTTGCCTTGGACTTTGTATTGCTGTGAGCAACTGCAGACCTATATGATAAGACTTCAAGCTCTGGCTGTGTTGCAGCATTTATAGGGAAAACTTTAGGCCTGTCCTTATGTTCAAACCAATTATAATTCACATTAGGTGAGTGAGGCAGGTAAGTCATACCAGTGGTCATGTAAACTTCCTAGTAACCCTATATTAGCTCATGGGTTATAAGACATTGGACTTGTGCAATTCAGGCCATTTATCCAGAAGGTTGATGAGATGCTTAGAAAAGCAGAGCATTTAATTGCATACCTGGAATCCAGAATTTCACATGCAATGATGCATCACTCAGTAAGGGATGTTTTTTGAGTCAGTATAAATTAATATCTCTTCCCAGTATGATCCAAAGTTGAGTATTCATTCAATAAAAGTATACATTCATAATCAAATTCATATGGTCCCCTCCCTATGAGTGTACTCATAAGTCTGGAAAAAAACCCCAGAACTTTTCATTTGCCTCATTGGTCCCTTTTTGGGGATCACCACAGTAATGCTTTTGTGTCAGCCCCTCCTTAGAGTCTCTGTGAATTATACTAATGGTATGAATGCTCAAATGTAGTGTAAGCTAGTAGTAACTTGACAAACCACTGAGCATGGAATAGCTTTGATGAGTGGATCCTGAGCAGTAACTCTCTCTGCATGGAGAGAGAAACTTCATCCCCATAAAATAAAACACTCATTTTGGAGCAGGTACAAATTATGACTTCAATTTGTGTTTCGATGATGGTTACTCATCTAGTTTCTGACTCTAGAGAGAGAACAATGTTAAAATATTGGCACATACAGGAAATTCTATAGGTAAAAGAAAATGAGTTTGTCAGAATGGCCTCATAACATTTCTTTTTGTTTCAGGCTAATCCTTCATTTTCCATACTAGCGCTAGCAAATTGATCACAGATGTCTCTTCTCTCCTCTGCCCTCCACATACAGGAACTTCTGTTTCCTTACACTTACACAGACTAGAACAAGGTATTTTGTGTCTTCATTATTACTTCATCTCACTTATCTACAATGACGAGAAGAGACTGAAGCAATCTCAGGAATGTTAGTGCTTACCTTGAAGAACTTGAAGGGTGGAACTTTCATAAGATTTCATAGGGGCAAGCACAGCATCTATGTATAAAATGGGGCAAGAGGCATGAAAAAGAGCTGAGAAACTTCAGCTGTATGTAATTACAGTTGACATCAACTAGCTTGATTCAAATTCCTGGAAAACACTGAAAGAGATGAACTTCTTAGCATCTAGATGAATAACAGCCAGCTAAGGCATGCCAAGAAGTCAGCTGTGCCCATCAGAGGAGAAGAAAGAAGTGCCATCTATCACCACATGCTGACTTGGATTTGCAACAAAATCCCACAGGGTATTTTCATAAGTACACTTTGGAAACACTGATTACACAAGATTTCTATTAGTTAACTGCATAACTTGTTGTTAAAAAAACAAATGCTGCATTGCTTCAGTGGATCACCATCAAACTGGAAGGGCATAGTGGCTGAAGTGCCATTAAATGCTGCCTTGGAGCATTGACATTTTAAATATGCTCTTTTCTGTTGTTAATGTTGTTCAGCTGAAGCGTTATGGTAGCCCAGGGCTAATCTCAGCTTGATAATGTCAAGACTACAGAGAATGGAGAGTGTAAAAAAAAAGAGAAGGATCAAGCTGAATCAGTGTAAAACAGAGAGAACTGCAGAGATATTATGATTTTTGGAAAAGATGAAAAGTGGTTATAGAAAGAGGAGGCCAGCTGAGGAGTAATGGTCTTTAAAAGTTCAGTCTTTGACTGAAGACACTGAAGTGAAACATAAAAATGTTGGCAGTGCAGAAAAGTGTTTAGCTAGACCCTCTGGGTAGCTTGTCAAAATGTTAATTTTTTTTCCCCATGGAGATTAAGAACAGCCTGAATGCATATTTGCCAGGGATAACACACGAGTGTGGTTGAGCTGCCCTTGGGGCATTGATTTTGATGTCAAAGCTGTGACAGTGACACTTTCCTCCCCACTGCTCATTGATGGCAGCTGATGCTGAGCCCGGTGGGGCAGGGAGCACCTGAGCAGGGCAGTGAAGCATCCTGCACCCAGGGCTGCTGCAGCCTCCTCTGCAGCCTCCTGCTCTGCTCTGCTGCTCTGGCTGAGCTGCCCACAGTGAATGCACTTCACATCGTGCCCTGTGGTCAAGGGTCACCAATTTCCCAACTACTGTGACACACAAGCCTGCAGACTGTGTGTCACATTCATCTCAAGAACTGCTCAGTTCATAGCAGTGATAAAATATTTTGCATGGAAAGAGGGAGGTTAGCACTGTGCCTGTCCAGTATTGCATCTGCCAGTGCAAGCCAGCTCACAAGCATCACCTGGAAGTCCCACAGCAATGTAGCAGATAATTCTTCACAAGATAAATTCTTTCTCCATTATCTTGTGAAGGAAAAATTTGTCCCACCTTCAGTCATTTGGTCACTTGTGCCCAAAAGAGGGAAGTACAGAACTGACCTGAAAGTAGCCACGTCTTTTTTTTTTTTTTATGTGTGTGCAGAGAAAAGCCACCCTCTTTTTAGAATCCATTAGAGTTCATTGGTTTTTCATACCTTAGAGCAATGTGTTTCACATGCTAATTATGAGTTGTGTAAATAATGTTCTAAACATTCCCTTTCTTCATTTAAGATCCACTGGTTTTTACATTGTCAGTATTAAAAGGTATCCAAGGCTTTGCTTCACTTTATTGTTCAGTGCTTTGTATTTCTCTATAATATCATGTCTTATGTTATTATATTCCTCCAAACTACATATTATCAGAATTGCCAGTCTCTTTTCATGCTGATACCATAGTCTGAATGTATGTGCATTTCTGAAACTCAATCAGTTTCTTCTGCATGCTTTTGTGATATAAATGAAAAAGAATTGAAACATCCTCCTGTAGGGAAAATACACTATAAGTCAATTGGTGACAATGATTTTTAGTATTCCCTGATCTATTTTCTATTAATGCCATTTTTGTTTGTTAGTTCAGCACTTGCTCAGCTTAGTCCACAAGACAGTGTTTGTTCATCAAAGGAACTGTGTCATAAGAAGATATAAAATAACAAGCCTGGACAAGATGTTTAGCTGTGTGGATGGGTAAAATGGGTGTATTGAAAATTGTGTGAAAGGAGGCTGCACAACAAGCTGATGTGTGAATTCCATAATGTTAAAGGAGAGAATTGGAGTGTACCAAGTGAACTGGCACAGGATTTGTAAATAGGGTGCTCAGGGAGCTTGTAACTACAAAGAAAATGCTTCAATAGCTGGAAAGGCAAAGGAAACAATTGTTTGAGATGGAAGAAAATATTGTCATTAGAGAGAAGCCAAACAATTGTGAAAGATTGAGGAACAGAATTAAGGAGATCGGGAATTGGGATGGAGCACAGCCAGCAGTGGAGAGGAAGATGAAAAGTTGATGTATTTGAGATAAAAGAGAAATAGAGAAATTAAAGATAGAAAGTTAGGCTATGGGGAAGAAGAAAACCAGACATTCTGGTCTCTTATTAATGGAAGAAATATTCCCCTACAAGAGGAGAAAATTAAAATAATGAATTAAACTAAAGGTGACTTAAAGATGGATAAGACTGAATTGGAATGATGGTTTGGTATTTATTGGAGTGGAAGAAGAGTAAAACTGAGGAAGACGAGAATGAAGTCAGAGGAAATGTCATCAGAAGGAGGTATTGGGGGGATGCCTAGCCTGGGGGTGGTAGGTGGGGATATGAGAGAGAGAAAAGGATCTGGCATAAAGGGAATGGAAGCTTTAAGGGAATTAAGGACCAAATCAAGGAAGAAAAGGGAGGGGATAGTGAATAATGAAGTACAGAAACAGCATATATATATATATATATATAAATGCTGTATTCCAATGACTTCACTGAAATTTAAGCTGCTCTCTAAAACAGTTAGAAACCTTGTGTAAGAAATCACAACATGCCCACAGCTTTTCCATGTTCTCAGTTGTGTCTGCTGGTGTAATAAGCAACTATTCCATCCTTCAAATCTTTGTTGTGTGAGCTTGGACAGAGCATCAGCACTGCTAGAATAGCTGTGGAATTTTGGCAATGCTGAATCTGTGCTGAGAATTTAAAGCAAGACTTCACCTGGGACCAAATGCTTGCATCTCTGTCAACAGAGCCTTTGACTCAAGGCTAAGCATTCTCTCTTTCAGCAGGAAATCAGGTAGCTCTACACGCTGTGCCTGTGCATAGGAAGTTTTAGGAAATGTTCCACAATTCCCCAGCTCCCTTGGCACTGGACTGCTGAGACTCTAACAGTCTGCAGAGCAGGAAGCTGCCAAGGACAGAGGCTGCTGGGGAGTCAGCAAGATGCCATCGGGGTTTTTTGCGTCAGAGCGTTGGAAAATCCCAATGGTTGTTCCTGCTGCCAAGCAGGGCACACCCTGCCAGGAAGGCAGCTGCTGTGGGATAGGGAACACCTCTCCCAGAAGCAGTGGTCACCATCCACAGCCCTGTCACACCAGTGGTCTCTTTTCTCCAGGACACTTCCTGCAGCTCTATTGTGCATCTCCATCCCTTTCCTTTTCTTGCAGCAGGGGCAATCAGACAGGCACTTACAGATTTAGAAGAGATGTAATGAGATAGTTAGGAGGTCAAAGTGTAGTTCCAGTGTGAATAATTGTGCCTAATGCTGACTCTGAAAGAGAATTATTTGGAATATATGAGTGCCAAGAAACAGGTCTTGCCCACAGTACACTGGGCTACAAACACTGTGTCATGGTTTGGGGGAGGTTTTCTCCCCAGTCACTGGCACAGAATTAACCTGAACTACCCAAACCTGTTCTGCAGAGCCCAGCACTGTACATTGGAGCTGCCTCTGTAGCTCATCTTTACTCACAGCCACACAGCTTTGCTCAGTTTCAAATCAGACTGGAGACATTTCTGGCCACCATGACCTGGCATCTTACTTAGCTATGAGCACATCCTGTGCTTGCTTTGAGTTCCTCCAGGAAGAAAGCATTTGGCCAGTGTGGAATGCATGACTATGGCTAAATTAGAGTATAATCTATCTAGGTCCCACACTGGATTCATCTATTAGTCTGGAGTAAGAGTGAAAAAGATTTGGGGAGAGATTAGAAACATAACAATCAAAGAAAGGAGGATTATTTCCAAGGCAAGAGATCAGCCTATATTTTCATTTTAGAGAGTTAAGTGAGTCTCATTCCCTTGTTTGTTTCTCTTGGACAAATGAAACTTCTCTAACAGGAAGGTGACTGCTTCCCATTGGAAGAGAATGGTGGCAGCTCTCTTAGAACCATGAGACAGGTCAACAGCAGAAGTTTACTACTTTGGACAGGATTTACTTTTGAAAGTCTGAAGCCACTTGTAACTGTGACAGAGGGGAAGGGGCATAAGTAGGTCACATGTTATGGCTTTCATACTATCACTTTTGAGTCCCTGAAAACATAAAAATTTTATAGGAAGAATATCCATAACACTATCAGCTTACCTTGAACACTTATTTTCTGACAAGTTTTCCCCCCTAAAACTTAGTATCTGTACTGAGCAGAATTAATTTTTTACAGCTGGGCAAACTGGCAAGATTTGGCACTGCAAGTAGTGCATCTTAGTCCCATCCCACTATATCACTGTCAGACATTTTGTCCTATAAAAATGTTTCCCTTTGGAATTTTTTAGCAAATAACTTTACAAAAGATACCGCAGTAGTTTATCCTTTGTATTTAGCAGTATAACCCCTGGCATGACCCAGTGGCTACACACAGAAAGAACCAGCCACTGGTACCAGATACCTCACCATTTTTAAACTGCAGCTGTTGGGAATAACAATAATAACATTGACTATTGCAATTGATTCTGACTTTTTTTCTTCCCAGTCAATGTAAAATCCTTTCTGAGAAGCCTTGAAATCTTCAGGGCTTTAAGCCTTGCCTTTTCTGTTCTGTATTTGGAATCGGGTTTCTAAGCCTCACACATACAGTAAACAGAAATACTCATTTTCCTGGCTCTCTCTCTGTTCAGGCTGCTCATGTTAGTACAGCAGTGCATGTGTCACTGTACACAAATGTTTAGGACATTTCCTGTTATTTCATACTCAGGGCTAGTTTTGAGAAACCAACTTGTTTCAACAGTTATTTCTTCTTTGTGAACTGTGAAATAAGAAGTTATTGGTGTAACAGCAGAAATTGTAAGTGTGCCAAGTCCCTTCCTTTGGGCAAAAGGGGAAAAAGTATTACCTCAAAAAGACAAGCCATTTCAAGCCTGCCATGTCCCCACTTCCCTGAATAGTTCTTTCTCCTTTGACATTCTCCTGTAAGCACATGCTTTTACATTTTCTTGAAATGTTTAAACAATCAGCTGTGAGCAGCTACTGATGTAAAATGAACACAGCAAAGCTAAATGTGAGACTGTATAGAAGGGGAATGTGATTTTATTTTAAACAAAACTGATTTCAGTCAGTCATGCTTCTTCTCCTGCAGATTTCATTCAGTCAGTCTTTCACACTTGTTTTTCATACCTGCATTTTAACAAGGACTAAGATGTGTATGTCTGGCTAGTCCAACCAGGATTACTTGTGGTGCAGCTGAGGACAAAGCAGGCCAGTTTGGGAGTCATCAGGTTTCCTGGGTTCTTGTTCCTGGGTAACCACATGCTGAATTTGGAACTGCCTTTTGCACCCTTCAGGGACCCAGGTCTGTGAGTCAGTGAGCAATGTCATTGTCCTTTTGTCTCCTCTTCTGTGAAAAGTCTGTCTTTAGTTTTATTTCTAGACAAGTACAGTGTCTCACACAGGTGACAAGCTACAGAGCATCCTGGGCTGAGGACGGTGCCTCTCACAATGAAGTTACACCTGGAGGGATTCTGTGCTGGTCATTCTGACAGAGCAGCACCCGTTCCCCACCAGTGTAAACCAGCTCACTCACCTGTTCAAGCATGAATGGTACTTGGGGTTTCTTGGTGGCTTTTTAGTCATGAAACTCAGTGCTATGAACACTTTTGGAAGGAAGACAGTGAGATGAAGCCTCTGGAATGACTGTAAATACATTAGTGCTCCTTTGTATACTGTTGCTGCATTGAGTGTTACCCAATAATAACAACAGTGCTGTACAGGCTTTGGAAGAGGAGTTTCTGAGCTCAGGTGCTGGGAGCTTTGTTTGAGAGGGTCTGCACTGTTCTCTCAGCCACAGATGTGGCTGTGGTTGAATAATGGCCTGCACTTCCTGCAAGCTCATTAAATGCCATCCACATTGTAGGCAGCCAAAGGCTGAGAGTGCTGGGGGTTAGGCATGTTTATATGAGGGTTTGAGAGAGAATGTCCAGTAGCAGAATAACACTGAGACAGAATAAAACCAGTATTTTATTGAAGATGTTGCAGGTGAATATAAGATGGTGATGCTACCTGTCTAATAGTGAAAGGTGCTGTATTTAATGTTTCCAAAATTTTAACCTTCTATTGTATGATGGTGAGTGATGTATTAGGACCTTTCCTTTAAGGGAAACAAAACAAAACAGGGAAAAAACCTGCCACCATGCAAAAGGAAAAGAAAAAGTACATACATAACCTTAATAGGATCTCAGTTAAAATAAAACATAAAGCTTATCTGTTTGTTACAGGAATGCAGCCAATGAGAGCAAATGTTAAAAGACAACACACAAAATATCTGGGAACAAGTTTAACAGAACCCCGTCTCAGGTGAATCTCTTACACAAGGAAGTGTTCCAACCTCCTTAACTCTGATAACTACAGAGGATAATTGTTCATTATTTCTGTCTCCCACTTGCACCCTGTCACTATTGTTACTTGTTGTCTATCTCGGCTTTGCTTCAGATGATTCTGTTTGTAATCTTACCTGCATTTGTTAAACCAGAAAGATACCATGCTTGGTTTTTAGATTGTCATGGCTGGAGTCAAAGACACCAGACCAACAATAAATGAAGTTATCAAATCAAACAGATGTGATGGAAAGCTGACTCCAGCTCCACACAAGAGAAACCAAATTTCTTCTGGTGATTAGGAGAGTATCTCACTAGCATGTACTGCCAATTCTGTATCTTGTAACACAAAGTATGATATATACACATATATTTGTGTGTGATGAGGCATTATTCTTTAAAAGCTACAAGGCACCAAGTTATTATCCCAGGTAGATGGTTGTCAAGTGATCAAGGCTACGGAAGAGGAAGTGGGAGAACTGTCCAAATTATAAAGCTCAGAGATCAATTTCAGTAAGGCTCAATTAGTGCTACCCCAGGAATTGTAACTGGGGAAATGAGAAAACAGATAGCTAGAAGAATGATTAAAGCTTTCAGTCAAATAAACATTGTTTATCCCCAACTCCAATTTAAAGCTGTTTTAGGAGATTTAACTTTTCACAGCAGTAACTTTGCCAGTATCAGCAGACTGCAAGGAAAATTACTGGAAATTATTTGAATGGAGCTGGAACTTGGCCTTGAAGAGTCACAGCTTCACTGTGCTGCCTGTGCCAGTGTCTCACCATGCTCTCAGTAAGGAATTTCTTCCTAATACCAAATCTAAACCTATTCTCTTTCACTTTAAAACCATCCTCCCTTGCCCTGTCACTACATGTCCTTATAAATAGTCTCTCTTCATCTTTCTTGTAGGCTCTCTTCAGGGATTAGCCCTGCAACACCAGGGAATGACCACGCACTGCCCAAGGACTCCAGGCCCGTGTCTGCAGACCTTGGCAAGGGTCACCCCAAGGCACGAGCAGGCAGGAGAACGTGACCAAACCCGGCACAAAGGCTCTTGGAGCTCTAAGCGATAACTCAAACCCTTCATCGGCACCCAGCCTCATCCAGCCCGGCTCCAAAGGCCCTGCCTGGCGGCACACGGTGCCCAGACCCCGGCTCGGGGCTGTCCCTCACCCCAAGCCCCGGCTCGGGGCTGTCTCTGAAAGTAGCCACGTCCAGAAACAGCATCCTCACCCCAAACCCCGGCTCGGGGCTGTCCTTGACCCCACAGCCCGGCTCGGGGCTGTCCCTCACCCCAAGCCCCGGCTCGGGGTCCCCGCCTGCAGCCCAGGCCGCGCTGCGCTGCTGCCGCCTGCCGGCCCCAGCGCGGTACTGCAGGTGCCGGCCCACACGGCCGGGGCCGCCCGCGGGACGCGGCCCAGCAGAACCCCAGAGGCACAGAGGCACGGAATCACAGAATAACAGAATCACAGAGCCACAAAATCACAGAATAAGAGAATCATTGAATCACAGAACCAGAGAACCACAGAACCATAGAGCCACAGAATCACAGAACCACAGAATCATGGAATCAGAGAACCACGGAACCATGGAATTACAGAATCACAGAATCATGGAATGAACTAGGTATCACAGAACCACGGAATCATGGAATCACAGAACCACAGAATCACAGAACCATGGAATCACAGAATCATTAAATGAACTAGGCTGGAAATGACCTTTTGAGATCATCAAGTCCAACCTATGACCTAACACCTCCACATCAACTAAATCATAGCACTGAGTGCCACATCCATGTTTTTTAAACATGTCCAGGGACGGTGACTGCACCACCTCCCTCGGCAGATGATTCCATTGCCCAATCACTTTTTCAGTGAAGATTTTTTTCCTAACGTCTAACCTAAATCTCCCTTGGCCCCCACCTGGCTACAACTGCACCGTGTCCAGTGTCTGAGCCAGCTGCCCGAGCCTCATTGTGCACTCAGTGCCACAGCATCCCCAAAATGCTGCTCGAGAAAGAGCTGACCAACCAAGGGTCCTGGCCCAGCCCCTCACCCCAATAACTGGCCAACCTTTCCATCAAAAGCATTTAAATACAGTGAGATGCATGAGGCTGTAATCCCACTCCCCTGTTTTCTTCCTCTCTTCTTGACTCTTCTCAAGTGCTTTTAATGCAAATTCACTCATGGATTTCCAAGCAAAAGCAATTAATGTAGTATTAACAGGAATGGGGGAAGAAACTGGCTTTTATGCATTGCTCTTGATGAGGAGGATGCGTGGAAACTTTGGGACAGTCTTTGTTGGCTTTCACACTAGATTAATTCATATTTACAAAGCTTTACTTCATTTGAATAGAGCTTTTAGTGATTTATTTCTAATATATCTTCAGAAATGTAGCCCTGGCCTGCCAACACAGACAGGAATTGAATTAAAATACGCTGTGGCTTGGTTCCTGGTATTTATTTACTGCTCTCGTAGTAAACAGCAGGTTATGTTGTTTGCAATGGTTAATAAACTCCCTTTTTGCTAAGAGAGAGTGTGTGTGTGTATAAGGAGAGCCTTCATCTGTGCCTGTGCTGAGAAATCCCCCAGCACAGGCAGGAGGGTGTGCCAGGTACCAGTGCAAGCTGCAGGCTGTGCCCTGGAAACTCCCGGAGCCAGGATCGGGTGTCCACCCTTTGCTGAACAAAGGCCTCAGGACCTGTGTCTCCAGCCAGGGTGGGGACAGTCATCATCCAGAGACTCTGAAGAGCCCCAGAGACAAAAATCACCACTGGAGAGGGGGACATAGACTGTAAGGGCATAAAACTTCAGGGATTGATTGTTCAGGGTCTGTCTGCAGGCACCAGTCTGAGCTGTTCCTGTTGTTGTACCTCTCAATTATTAAATTATTTTCACCCCTGAAATTGAATACTTGAAAGAAACCTAGGGTAAGAAATGTCTTTAACACCTCTGTGCATGCACATTTATAATGGTAAAATTTTCCTCTGGAAGTGCAGGTAGACATGGTGGGGTGCCCCAGGTGTCACTGGGGGGACACAGGAGTCACTGAGGGAATGTGTGTCACCCTTCACTGGCAGAAGCCATGGGATGACAAGGTAAGAGGAGCAGTGGCTTTGAGCTCAAGAGTGGAATGGTGAGGCAGGAGTGAGGAAGAAGAGCAGCAGCCTGGAGCTGAACAGGGGGCATGAGGGGTTCTCTGGGCAAAGGCATTCGTGGCATCCCCAGGGCACCTTCTGAGAGCCCTGGCTGGCTTTGAGCCAGGTGACCTCCCTGTGCAGGGCTGGGTCTGTGCTGTCCTTGGCCTTCTGCCATTGTGCTCCTCTGGCCTCCTGGAGAGAGGGGCAGCCCTGCAAGGGGGGTGAGAGCCCCTCTCTGCACATCTCAGGGGGCAAATGGAGCTCTGCCAGCCCCCAGCCCACCCTGGGGCTTCCACCTCAGCCCCAGCCCTGCCTCTGCTTCCTGAGGACTGGAAAGGTGCAAATAAACTTTTTTTTTTTTTTTTTTTTTAAATCTGTGTTCATAAGCCTCCCTTGTTTGGTTTTGGTTGGGGTTTTTGTTTTTTTTTTCAGCAATCTGATGGTTGTTCTGCATAAGTGAATATTGAGTAATGTTTATTATGCTTTCTTTGGTATTTTCTGAGGTAGTGTGTTTGAAGCTGTGCGACAACGTATCACACTGATAGTGCTTGGATGTCAATGCAGTAAGTCTCCTGAAATGGGATGAAACATTTAAGGAGAATTTAATCCATCATTGACCTTTATCGCTCCAAAAACTGTGATAAAACACAAAGTTTAGAAGGGAATTGAGAAGAGGATTGTAAATTAGCTCTTTTGGCTTTGGGTTACTGCAGGAAACACAGATACTCTGACTTCAGCTCTTATGTCTATTTGAAATTAACTTCTAAAACTCTAACACTGGCATTCTCACATCACTTGAAAGAAATATTTTTTTCAATTTTCTAATGAGGGAATACATTCAGTTCAGAAAATGTTATTCTGATTGCAACAGCTCACTTGAATGTAAATGAAACATACCTCCAAAAGCTCAGACACACTTTCCTTCTTTTTACTGAGCTTTTTAGGGAGCTGCATTTCAATCTGACACATCAAAGCTCAATGTTATCATGTGCTTTGTGCAAGAGTACTCATTCTGAATGTCACTGGGTATTGACAAAACTTTGAAGATATCTGGTCATCATTTGTAATGAAATCAGAGGTGAATTTTGAGGGCCCATATGTCCACCTGTTCTTACCATGAATCTGTTGAGCTTTTTTTAGTGTATATTGGAGTTAAGTGTGTGTGGCTGCTTTGTGCATTCTAGTAGGAGGCCCAGGTTATTCAGGATTTTCTGTGTGCTGCTGCACCATACAAGAACCCGTTTGCTTCTAGCCTGTATCTTTTCTGCCACTTTCACTAAGATTTGCTATAATACTTGATATTAAACTATAAATTATATGGCCAAAACCATATCCAGACTGAGAATCAGAAATTATGTCAAATGCTTTTTATTTGCTTGTCTTCACAGAATTAAATTATTGCAGGAGGTATTTGATGTGCACGGAGGAAGATAATGCTTTAGGAAGCTCCTCTTTCCCACCAAATCCCAGGACTGATGTTCCATGGGGACCTCACTAAAAAAGTGGCTTTTTTAGTGAGTGTAATGTCCCCCAAATGAGCGCTAGGGGATGCTGCACTCCTACACAAATTCGCACCTGAAGGAGGGAAAATACCAATTTTGTGGCCTTATTACTATTCCTTTCCACACAAAAAAAAAAATAGGGAAAAGAAGCTTTTGGTCATTCTATGCAACAAGGCTATTTTATTGGTAAGTATTAAAGTGAGTAGAAATAGATAATTTTTTAATTCTCTGCTAATTGTCTGTCCTATTAGGTCTAAATGTCCTTTTTATGTGTGTATAAAGAGGATTATTTGTAAATATTTATCATATAGAAACATCCAAGTCAAGACCATGATCCCAGTTCAATAAATTGCATGCAGAAGTAGGAAGAGAACATAAGATACACTGTACGAAAATCTACGGAGATCTTTAGTCCAGGGCTCAAATTGTACAAATTGCCCTTTGAGAATAAACACAGAACAATTTGTAGGTTTGAAATTTGTTACAGAGCTAAGATGGTCATTCTGCACTAGAACTTGTTTTTCCTTTAAATAATGCACATTGTTTTCAAGTGCTTATAAAAACTGTACAAAATAGGAATATTTAGATATTTGACAGTTACATAAACTTTCGTAATATTTTAAAATGAAAAACAAAATACAAAACCATATGTAGGTAACATTTTTCAATTAAAAGAATGAGTTTGGAACAAGGAGCAACGACAAGTTTACTTTTCAAAGAATTGCTATTTAGAGATTGCGTTTGCTTTGCAAATGTTTGCAAGTAGAAGCAATATTAAGGAGAATTTTAAATTTTTATACATGAGTTATGGAGGACCAGTTTTGGTATATTAAATTATACATGCAGCTGTGTTTGAAGTTTCTGCTGAGAGCCCTACCTTAGGACATGCTGCTCTGTTCTTAAAACATGCTGCATTTGTTCGTCAGAGTCCTTTTGTTGGATTTTGGGCCATCAAAAAAAGGTAATTTTTTTGGGTTTTATTTGAAATGTTTGTGGTATTCTATGCTATCTATCAATATTAAGTTTTGAACCAATGCATACACATGTAAATATCTCCAAGTGCTCTTTATATGGTTAAAATGTTGTATACAGATTCACTTTTGCCTCCCCTCAGCTGTGACATCTGTCCACTCTAATGCCATATGAGGATATTGTGAGTTTTGTTATTATTTCGTAACAAAACCTGCAGACTAGTGACATACTTAAGACTTATTTTATGTACATAATTAGCACACACTTGGATTTGATTGTTAAAGGCAAGTAGGTTAAATAGCGCATGATTTGTTCTGCTCTTTCAGAATTACTTTCATGTGGGTGTGCATTTCTTTACAGTAAACAAAATGAAACAACTGTTGAAAACAACTTTGCAGTGCCTTTATCTCAGGAATGTCCTCATTTTTGTCACCTGATAAGGGGAACTGAATAAACATTGGCTGTAAGTCCAGCAGTGCAAGAAAAATAACAATCTGTAAAGGTGGCAGAATGAATTCAACAGTTTATGTACATGCTAATTAATGAGTGACGTGTGCTAATTACAGGCAAGGCTTTCACCTGGCATCAGAATGCAAAGCCACAGCTGGAAAACGTGTTGTTTTTTTACAGGGAGATGATTCTATTTCAAAGGCTTTTTTAATTCTTGAAGAGACAAAAAGTCAAATCCACAGCGTCCTTAAGACATGAAGAAAACCGAGTTAATACCACAAATGGGGTGAAAAGCTGGATATAGTGCTTGATCACATAGTTTCACAGAAACTTCTCATAGTGGTAGTGATTGTTCCAATCACCTGGAGCTGCTCACTCCTGCTCCCAGCCCTGCCATGACAACAGTTAGCAGTGTGAACTGGTGTGAACTGGAGCCTTTCCTGGCTGAAGTCAACACAATAAATCTTTGATTCACTGCTCTCAGTGTCGCAGCACAGGCAGTTCTGCTCAAAGTGCAGCTGAGTGCTGTGGCTGGAAGGAAGGGTGAGATGCTTAAGCCAGTAAGTCTGACTGAAAAAGAAAAGAAACTTGTGGTGGAAAAAGAAAGGGCTTTTTGCTGGTGAGAGGTAAACCACAAAACTGAAAATTGGAATAGCACATAGAGAGGAGAAAGGTGTGAATGTGCAGAGCCTTGAAGCTGAAGCCAAACAGAATTTAGTGTGTGAAGGAACAAGAAGGAGGTTAAAAGTGAAAGTGATATAGTCTGAATCTGCAGTGGGTTGTGCAGGAAAAAATAATGTAATAAGTTTATCTTTGTAATTCTGTCAATTGACATCTTTGGTATAAGCTTTAGCTTCTGGAACATGATCAGATTTAATTTAAAAAACCCAAATTAAAACAACAGTAATAACAAACCAAAACATGAAAGAAGTCATGTCATCTGATTATTGCTAACCAACTGATTCCTGAATGTGAAAAAATCAAGAAAGAAATCCCGGTAATAGGATTGGAGTTTAGCATTATGTAGCCCTGAATAATTCCTCCCTAATAGCAGCGACTTCCTTTTGTTTCCTTTAGAAGTGCCCCATGCCAGAGTAAGTGATATATACAAGATGTCTCACACTTGGCCATTAGAACCACTTGGTGAAGTACAAACTTCTTTCAAGATTCTGTACTCAGGCCTCATGCAGGGTATTTACATTTCCATGGCCACAGAGCAGGGCTGATAAATCCACTTGTTCACCTGCACCGTGCTCCAGGCCTGACTTGCACCACCCCTGCATGTGGCTCACAGCTGCTTTCTGGGGAACTAGAAAAGTATTTGTCTGCATAGAAAATATGAAAGCAATTGTATCTGTTAGGCTTTCAATATAGAGCATAAAGTTTAAATACCTAATAATGAAAATTCAATTTTATGCAGAATATCCAACAGCCCAGCTGTTTAATTGTGGAGAGACTGATCAAAGTGGGGGTGAAAGTGATGAAATGGGCTTATGCCTTAAGAAAACATAGCACTTCTTTTAAAAATACTTTTAAAAAGCTACAGCTGTTAAAGGGCTTGCTCAAAGATGCTTTTTTTTTTCCTCCAGGTATTTTTGGCAGATGATTGAACATGAATGGAGATTTCCTTTGGAAAGAAATATACATGAAGCAACTGCACAGCACACTAAAAATGGCCATCAAGAGACACTTTGATAATGCAGCAGATATTCAGTTGTGTGTTACAAACTGACCCAGGCTTTAATCTGCAGACAATGAGTGACCGCTTCAATCCAGAACAAGGAACATCAACCCAAAGTACTGAAAGCTGCTCTTCAGAAGGACCAAGGCATGCAAAGCCTTTTAAGCTCCCAGGCAAACCAGGGGCCTGCTGTCCATACTACCTTCTCCTGTAGCTTCCAGTAATTTATGAAATTACCAACCTTCTTTGACAGGTCACTAATTTCAGAATCCAGTCTACTTTTAAAAATTGAGGAACTGTTTTTACAGACATTTATTGTTGGATTCTGTACTGAACAGTGATCTACTGGTCATCAAGCAGTTACTTATACTTTGTCAGATTCATGATAAGTGGGGAAAAACTTGAAGAGTTTTTTTTCCAAGACACTGAATGACAATGTTTTATGTTCTTACTCTAGAAATCAGGAAAATCAGCCAAGGACTTGGAAATACCAGATTGAGCTACATGCTCTTAATGCATTTTCTTTCCCCTGTTTTTATCTATTTATTTATTACACTTGAAAAATATGATACTTCTCATTTTGTGTATCTGTTCAAAATGCTCCATCTTTGTCCATCACTTAATGTTCCATCTCTGTCAGTGATGATGCAGCCACTGTAGGGAGGGGCAAGTATCAACCCCTGCTTCAGTCATACAGGCAGACATTTTCCTTACTGTTTTTTGTTTAATTTGGAGGCTTTGGTATATATAATGTAATATAGTCCCTTATAACTCTGTGATGCCTGGTGTGTGTGCTTCCTGGAGATGTTACACAGTGGGCAGAGTTCTTTGCAAAGACCTGCATAATGAGCTGCACTTTTAACATTACTGTATTTTAATTTCCTTTTGACTGAATGCGCTTTCCATCTTTCCTTTGGTTTCTCTGTTTAGCCTTTTCCCCCTCCCCCTTGTTTTCCCTTAATATTTCCAAAGAATTGAAAAGGACAAAGACAAGCTAATCTGATCTCTGCCCTCTTTTCTGCTTTAGCAAAGCTTTTAGCTTCCCCTCTCAAGCTCTTTTTAAATTTGTTTTGTTTTCTTTACATTTCCTTCCCTCCCCCCAAGAAAAAAAAAATCACTACTCCAATGTAAAATAAATGACCAAGCTGTAGCAGGACATGCAATCATGGTGACATAAGACAAAAATCTGTATTTTCCAGATGTACCTGTGTGCTATACCAGGCTTGCACCTCCTGCTGCAAAATAAGCATGAGGACAAGAGAATAAAGAGAAATATATTTCAAGCTTCCCCTTTGATTCCTGACAGAATTCTTTTGTATTTTTGGGCAGAGTAGCTGAGTGGCTGAATATACATGCTGTATGTGTCTGATGTGCTTTCTACGGTTTTGTTCCTGCTAATGACTGCAGGTTTATAAATTTTTCTTTTGCATTTTTGCTTCCTTGAATCAAGAGGAGAGGGGCCTTAGGCCTTTCCTCAGGCTGCTGTTGCCTCTGTCTCCACCGTGTGCTCATTCTGCCTGATAGGCCCAAGTGTGTCAGCTTGGCAGCGTTCCCAGGCACCATCAGCATTACAACATTCCCGGAGTCGGGTCTGGGTTAGCACAAAGCATTGACAAATTCTGTGTATTTAGTTTTGTTCTCATGCTGTTCTTCATAGGGATTAGGATTTTCTTTTTTTTTTGAGAGAGAATAATATTAGAGTAGAGCAGTCACACAATGAGCATAAATGTTAATGGCTGACAATCCTCACATTTACTGCTTTGGGGAATCAAAACTTGGATGTTTGTGTGCTGGGGGTGATATCTCTGAGCAACTTAGGCCTTTAGGTGTTCAATTAAAAAGAAATCTATCTTGAATGGTTTGCACTGTTGAAACTGATGCAAGTATTCACTGAATGTCATGAATTTTCAGTGTGCCCCTGCTGCTGTAGTGGGCTGTGTGATTCCCTTTATAGCAGCACTCTCCCCAGTTTCTGCTTCATTCCTAAAACAGAACAAACGGTCAGTGTATCCATGAGCCTTCCTGCTCCCTGCCCTGAAAAACATTGCAAAATCTAAAAAGAGAAAATGCTTCCAGCAGGGACTCCAGAATTCCTCATGAGACAATAATTTATACTCTGGGCTGTTAATCTGCTGTTGCAGCCTGAAATGCAGAGACACAGAAGTGTAAGCACAGCGATGGGCTGCTGTGGCAGCTCCCTGTGACAATGCTATCTCAAGGAATAATCTGAATGCAGAATGGGACAATGCAGAGCAGGATGACTAATTTTACTGAGTGGCACAGTTATGAGTCACGTCGGCTCTCAGGCAGTGAGGTTTGTGTGGTAAAGTAGTTCTATCCTGAGAGGTGCTGTATGGAGGTAAGGGAGGGCACTAGGTTTTGTTGTGGTGATTGTTTCTGGGATTATTAGCACTCGACTAAACGTGACATGCATATTCTGTTTGCAACTGTCGTAGATTTATGGAAGAGGGCTTTTTATAGTTGGTTATGCACAATCTGAGATCCTGCATGTTGTACTGGAAGAATGTTTCTTTTTCTTTGGTTATTCTATCTCATTATTTAATAATTATTGTTTCAATGTTAAGCGTCTCCCTCTACACCTTCCCTTGTTTGTTGTTTTTTTCTCTTTTGTTTAATAAATAATTATTTGATATTCAATATGCTTCAGAATCACCCTTTCATCTGCAATTTCCATTGCAATCTTCATGGTTACAGAATGATAATACAGAGCTATATAACACAGATGCAAAATTTTCAACAATAATACAAAGGCATGTTGGAGCCTTTCTAAAAATTTAACCTTTAAGATCTTCATCTGGAGTTAAGACTTCTTTCTTGGCATAATGATAAATCCTCCCACTTTCACCGCATTAGGGAATAGAACAGAATCACATTTTTTAATGAAAAGATTGGAAATTGGCCCAAGATCAAACCGGTTCCTTACACCCTGCTTTCTCATCTTGTTTCATTCGCAGCATTTTCGCAGGAGATAAAAAAAGGTAAAGCAAAAAAAAAAAAGGATTAGCTGAAAAGCTACGCGATTGTTTTCGTGGGGGCAGACTGATAACTTGCCGCTAGAGAAACCGGTGTGAATTTTCAGGGCCTGTGGTGCATTTTAAAAAGCACCAAGTCCTACAGGGTTAATGGACAGGAAGCTGCAGTTGCAGCCGCTCCTAAGGAAGTCAGTTTTTGTGTAACAGCCCAGGCAGGCCCAAAGGTGGGGGCCGGGGGGGAGGACTGGAGATCTCAGTCTGGGGTGACATGGATATTTTTAGTTTTGCTCTGCAGCGTTTTAAACGCAGGGAAGGCCTGCACCAAGTGGTAGCAATGCTCTGTGATAAAGCAATTTCAGTTCTGGAATGCTTTTTGGGAAAAGGAGACAGGAGTGTTCCTGTTTAAGGCTCCCTTTTCCTATTAGGACTCAGCATACTTGATATGTGAGGAAATCACACTGTAGGGACATGGCTGCTCTGCTGCACGTTCATATATTTAAATTCTGGAGCAGGAGAACCCTTCTCTGAATCCTGAGTTATTAATTCCAGCCCCTCCCGTGCACATGCACTTTCTGTAAGGTTTGCTCCCTGCCTGTGGCCTCGCTTTCCCGGCCAGCAGAGCCCCAGCAAAGCGAATTTCGCTTCCCGTGCAAACAAAAGAACAGCTCTCGCGACCTGGGCAAACTCTGCCTCCTTCGCGTTTAGAACCCCCAACAAACGGCAGGCTGGGGCGCTTTTGCCGGGGCCGGCGGGGTGCGGGCGCTGCCCCGAGGCGGGCGGCGCGGGCGCGGGGCCGGGCGGCGCGGGGCCGGCCGTGGCGAGCCGAGCCGGGCCTAGCGCGCCGGCCTGCTCCGAGCCCGGGATGGCTCCTGCTCCCGGAGCCGCACAAAGATAATCGCTCAGGAAGTGTCTCAGCCAATCCCCTGGCGCTTTACATGCGGATTTGCCGGGGCAGCCAATCCGGGGGCGGCTTTCATGGGGAAGACAGATCATCAAGCCCAAGTGCCAAGCCCTCCCTGCCCGAGTACTGAGAGCCTGTCCTCCATGTTTTATAAGTATTGACATAACACTGTGTTAACAATGCATCCACAGAGGTAAGCCTTGCTTTTTACATTGCTTTTTCTCTAAGACCTATGAGTTGTGGGTTGAGAGTGTGATTCTCTGTGATTTCTCGTGCAAAACTCACACCACAGCACTTATATTAAGTTGGAACTGTTTAAATTTGCTTTCTTGGGTCACATGGTTAGTAGCCATTAGCCACAGCTTTATTTTACAGTCTGGCAAAGCCTTGGCATGCCTACTTCTTCACAGGAGGATGGTGTTTTTAGAGTTTATCAAGATCCTGGTATTCCAAAGGAGGTTTCTGTCTCTGAGCAGTTTGCCAGCACTATTGTCTGTTGTGTCACATGCCTGCTGGAGAGAAAATGGAAGCTAGGGAGCAGATGCATTTAACTGCCCTACAGGGAGTCAAGCAGGGATAATGGCAGACAGAGGAACAGGCAAGTTTACCTTTCTAAACAGTGAATGGAACAGCTAAGATAAGTTATCTCTGAGAAAATATGGGATTTTTAAAAACCTAGGCATCAGCAAAAAGTGCTAATGGCAGATTGTAGATATTGGGCCTAGGTGGTGGTGTGCTGTTGCATCATGTTTTTTATGCAGCTTATCTTAACTTAAAATGATTATTGAACCTTTTTTCTTGCAGGAGTAGTTAATACAACGCTTTTCTCTTTCTGAGGGACAATGTATGGTTAATATTTTGTTCCTTTAAAAGGGAGTTTTTATGCTGCAGATTTTGGAAATGGAGTGCTGCTCAGTAAAACGCAGCAGTGCATCTGTTTACAAATCTGATGCTTTATGGAAAATGTTTTTGAACTGTTAGCTTTCTTGTTTTGCATAGTTCAAATAAACTAATGCAACTTTTATCTGTGCCTTTTTGTTTTACATTGTATCAGCCACAGTTCTGTGTTGTGGAGTCCAGAAGATATAAAATCATGTGTGGTTCATGACAGTAGTACATGTTGTTCGTTCTTGGGTCTTTTTTTTTTCCCTTTTATTTTTTTTTTAACTTTTGGTTAAATGCTACGTAATTATTTCAAGAAATTCCTTTTTGATCAATTCCCAAATCTGCCAGCCTGTTGTATCTCCTTAACTGGAAAAATGAGATGGGTGCTTGAACAGTTGGTAAGTAAGCAGCATGCTACTCTCTGAACATTTTTAATACTTTTCCAAACATTTTGTTTTTACTGGGTCAGTCAGTGCAGTAGATGAAGTGATGTTAGTGGTTAGTCATATAAAAGATCAGATTTGCTTAGCGTCCATTTTAAGGGACTTGTACATGTAAACTGCTCTGTTTGAATGCACTGTTTTTCTGATAATTTGTCTCTAAATTTTGAAGCTTTTACTTCCTGTTTACCTTAGGCCAGTGAAAAATATTCTACTTGCTGTTTGTTCCTAGATCATTAATTACCATGCTTGCAGGGTAAAGCGCGTTTTCACCGTTCCTTGGGCTTTTCGGGTGTGATGAAAGTGCTAGTGCTCAGCAATGAAGTGACCTTATGAAGTAAAGTAAATAACACTTAATGAGCATATGTTTCTGATACTATACAAAGTATAACCTCAGACAAGCTTGCTTGGTTTATAACTAATTTAGGAACATTTTCTGCTCTTTATAAAGATTTTAATTGTAGTGCCTGCATGCTTGTTTGAACAAGCTGTTTTTCAGTGATCACCAGGGCTGTTACAAAAGCAGAGGAAGGATGCTCTTTTGTGCTTTTAATGTAATTTTTGCACTTGTTTTAACAGTCCATACACATTCATTATTTTAGGAAAGAACTGAAAGCTAGGCTGGCTTTGCAAATAAATGACTGTGCTGAGGCACACTGCATGCAAACTTTTATAGACCCTTGCCATGTATTTGATAATGTTCTTTTAACATAGCAATTTACCTCTGGTTGCTTGTTTACCAGTGTGAGTATCTTACTTTGAATATCTCACTTTGGTTAAAAGCTTTCCTTCCCCCCCCACCCTCCATGTTCCCC